>NC_071390.1:62734394-63050228 GCF_022682495.2 Desmodus rotundus
ACCTTAAATGTAAATGGATTAAATGCTCCACTCGAAATACATAGAAAAGCTGAATGGATAAGAAAGCATGACCCACACATATGCTGCCTACAAGAGACCTACCTCAGGACAAAAGACCTAACAGACTGAAAGTGAAGGGCTGGAAACAAAATTTCCAAGCAAATGGACAGGGAAAAAAAGCAGGGGTAGCAATACTCATATCAGACAAAATAGACTTCCAAAGAGGGGCCATAAAGAGAGACCCAGAAGGTCACTTCATAATACTCAAAGGACGAATCCACACCAAGAACACATCAACATTGTAAATACATATGCACCCAACATAGGAGCACCGAAATACATAAAGAAAATTTGGAGGACTTCAAGAAAGATATTGACAGCAACGTAATTATAGTAGGGGACTTTAATACCCCACTATCAAAAATGGACAGGTCTTCCAAACAAAATATCAACAAAGATATTGTATCACTTAACAATACCCTAGATGAAAAGGACTTAACTGATATATATAGAGCTTTTCATCCCAAAGAAGCAAAATACACATTCTTTTCAAGTGTACATGGAACATTTTCAAAGATAGACCACATGATAGGACATAAAGCAAGCCTCAACAAATTCAAGAAAATTGAAATCATATCAAGCATTTTCTCTGACCATAAGGGACTGAAAGTAGAAACCAACCACAAAGGAAAAAACCCCAAACACTCCAAATCATGAAGAATGAATAGCATGATATTAAACAATGAATGAGTTAAGAACGAGAATAGGGAAGAAATCAAATAGTTTCTGGAAACAAATGTAAACGAACTCACAACAACCCAAAACCTATGGGACACAGCAAAGGCAGTCCTGAGAGGGAAGTTCATAGCAATACAGGCCTACCTTAAAAAAGATAGAAACATTTCAAACAAACAAACTAATCCTACGCCTATAAGAACTTGAAGAACAACAACAAAGACAGCCCAGAGCAAGTAGAAGGAAGGAAATAACCAAGATCAGAGCAGAGTTAAATGACATAGAGACTAAAAGCACACCTCTAAGGATCAATGAATCCAGGATTTGGTTCTTTGAAAAGATAAATAAAATTGACAAGCCTTTAAGCAGCCTCATCAAGAAAATAAAGAGAGGATTCAAATAAACATAATTAGAAATGAAAGAGGAGAGATTACAACTGATACCACAGAAATACAAAGGATTGTAAGAAATAGTACAAAGAACTGTACGCCAGGAAATGTGAAAACACACATGAAATGGACACATTTCTAGAAAAATATAATCTTCCAAAACTGAATGAAGTAGAAGCAGAAAACGTGAACAGACCTATACCAGGGGACGAAATTGAAGCATTAATCAACAAACTCCCAACACACAAAACCCTTGGACCAGATGGTTTCACAGGAGAATTTTACAAAGCATTTAAGGAAGAGCTAACCTCTATCTTTCACAGACTATTCGAAATAATCCAAAATGGTGGAAGACTCCCAAAATCTTTTTATGAAGCCAGCATCATCCTAATCCCAAAACCAGATAAAGACTCAATGAAGAAAGAGAAGTTCAGGCCAATATCGCTGATGAACATAGACGTTGAAATTCTCAACAAAATATTGGCAAACTGCATCCAGCAATACATTAAAAAGATCATACACCATGACCAAGTGGGATTCATCCTAGGGATGCAAGGATGGTACAATATTCACAAATCAATAGACATAATACATCACATCAACAACAGCAAAGACAAAAATCACATGATCATATCAATAGATGTGGGAAAAGCATTTGATAAGATACAGCACCCAATTCTGATAAAAACACTCAGCAAAGTGGGAATAGAGGGAGCATTCCTCAACACACTAAAGGCCATATATGACAGACCTACAGCCAACATCATACTCAATGGACAAAAACTTAGAGCTTTCCCACTAAGATCAGGAACATGACAAGGATGCCCTCTCTCACCACTCCTATTCAACATAGTATTGGAAGTCCTAGCCACAGCAATCAGACAAGAAAAAGAAATAAAAGACATCCAAATAGGAAAGGAGGAAATGAAACTGTCACTGTTTGCAGATGACATGATAGTGTACATGGAAAATCCTATAGACTCCACCAAAGAACTACTCAACCTAATAAATGAATTTGGCAAAACAGCTGGATACAAAGTCAATACTCAGAAATCAAAGGCATTCCTGTACACCAACAATGAAACAGAAATCAGGGGGGAAAATCCCATATGATATAGCAAAATGAAAAATAAAGTACCTAGGAATAAACCTAACCAAGGAGTTGAAAGACCTGTACTCAGAAAACTACACAACACTGAAGAAAGAAATTAAGGAAGACACAAACAAATGGAAGCATGTACCATGCTCATGGATTGGAAGCATTAAACATCATCAAAATGTCCATAATACCCAAAGCAATTTATAGATTCAATGCAATCCCTTTTAAAGTACCCATGACATGTTTCACAGATATAGAACAAACACTTCAGAAATTCATATGGAACCATAAATGACCCTGAATAGCTGCAGCAATTTTGAGAAAGAAGAAGAAAGCTGGAGGGATCACAATACTTGATATCAAACTGTATTACAAGGCCACTGTAATCAAAACAGCCTTGTATTGGCATATAAACAGGCACATAGACCAATGGAACAAAACAGAGAGCCCAGAAATAAACTGAAGTCTTTACGGTCAATTAATATTTGACAAAGGAGGCAGGAGCATAAAATGGAGCAAAAACAGCCTCTTCAACAGATGGTGTTGGGAGATCTGGACAGCTACATGCAAAAAAATAAAACTCGATCACCAACTTACGCCATACACAAAAATAAATTAAAGATAGATAAAACACTTAAATATAAGTTGTGACACCATAAAAGTCCTAGAGGAAAACATTGGCAGAAAAATCTCAGACATTCCACCCAGCAACATCCTCACAGACATGTCCCCTAAAGCAAGGGACATAAAGGAAAGAATAGACAAATGGGACCTCATCAAAATAAAAAGCTACTGCATGGCTAAAGAAAACAGCATTAAAATAAGAAGAGAACCAACAGTATGGGAAAACATATTTGCCAATGATACCTCAGACAAGGGCCTGATCTCCAAAATATATAAAGAACTCACACGACTCCACTGCAGGAAGACAATCAACCCAATAAAAAAATGGGCAAAGGACTTGAACAGACACTTCTCCAAGGAAGACATATAGAGGGCCCAGAGACATATGAAAAGATGCTCAGCATCACTCGCCATCAGACAGATGCAAATTACAACCATAATGAGGTATCATATCACACCAATCAGAGTGGCCAACATAAAGAAATCAACAAACAAATGTTGGAGAGGATGCGTATAAAAGGGAACCCTAGTGCACTGTTGGTGGGAATGCAGACTGGTGCAGCCACTGTGGAAAACAGTATGGAATTTCCTCAGAAAACTAAAAGTTGAACTGCCCTTTGACCCAGTAATTCCACTGCTGGGATTATACCCTAAGAACCCTGAAACACCAATCCAAAAGAACCTATGCACCCCAATGTTCATAGCAGCACAATTTACAGTAGCCAAGTACTGGAAGCAACCTAAGTGCCCATCAGTAAACGAGTCGATCCAAAAACTATGGTAAAATTACACAATGGAATCTATGCAGCAGAGAGAAAGAAGGAGCTTATATCCTTTGCAACAGTGTGGATGGAACCAGAGAGCATTATGCTAAGTGAAATAAACCAGGTGGTGAAGGAGAAATACCATATGATGTCACCTTTAACTGCAACCTAATCAGCAGAAGAAAAAAGCAAACAAAATATAACTAGAGACATTGAAGTTAAGAACAATCTAAGAATAGCCAGGGGGGAGTGGGGAGGAGGCAGTGGGGAGAGTGGATTACAGGAACAACTATAAAGGACACATGGGCAAAATCAAGGGGGAGGGGGGAGGGAGGAGGGAGGTGGGTTCGGCTGGTGTGGGGTAGAGGGATGGGGAGAAAATGCATACAAGTGTAAGTGAATAACAATAAAAATTAAAAATATATCATGTAGCATATGAACACGGAAGTGCCATTTAAGCCTTCCCTTGTCCTGAACAACTTCACAGGTGTGGCAGCTGTGGCTGTCTTTGTTGCAATGTGTGATGCTGTCAAAAAACTAGGAGAAGACCCAGAGAAAAGAAATACTGTCTGGTCTGCTGATCTTGTAAGTGATCATTTCATCTAGGTGAAGTTTATCAAGAAGACTGATAGTTAAAGAAGAATCAAAACCTGGAATTTGAAAGAAATAGAGAACACTATGAATTTTTAAAGTGGGGTTCTTAGGCTTTCTGTAACATGTGGATTATTACCCCGGCTCAGAAATCATCTACTAGGTGAATTTGGCAAGAATGGTATTTGATCAGGATAGATATTATTACCCAGGCAGCATTGTAGGAGTGTATTGACACACTACCAATGATTGATGGTTGAGTATTCTTGGTTGGGGTGTGGGTGGTATCGAAGCAGAAGCTGTCATGATGGGCCAGCTAATGAGCATGGTGCTTTCCTAGGCAATTGGCTACAGATTGATGGGAAATCAGTACACTCTGGTAACATCCACTGACATCATGTTAACCATTATCCAACACCTCTGCCAGGTTGAGTTAGTGGGAAAATGTGTTGACTTTTCAGGTCAGGTGTAGCCTAGTTTTCCCTTGCTGACCAAGCTACAGTTGCCAACATATGTCCAGAGCATGGAGCAACTGCTGCCTTTTTTATTGGTGGACAAAGTTAGTATTAGGTACCTGGTGCAGGCAGGTCATGATGAAACAAGTAAAGCACATTAAATATTATCTTCAGGCTGTAAGAATGTTTCAGGGTTTCAGTGATCCCTCTCAAGACTCAACTTTGCCCAGACTGTGGGATTAGATTTGAAAACAGTGGTGTCTTGCTTAGTGGACCCAAAGGGCCTCAGCACAAAATCACTGTGTCCAACATGGAAAAGAACTTTAAGAGCTTTCTTGGAGCCAAACAAGGGTTTAAAGGATTCCAGATTGCTCCAGACCATCCTACACCTTAAGACATTTATCTATAATAATAGCAATTCACCCTTGCTCATGATTGTGTGGTAATTGCTGCTATTACTAGCTGCACAAACACCAGTAATCTGTCTGTGATGTTAGGAGAAGGATTGTTAGGGGGCAAAAAGGTGGGGGTGGATGCTGGCCTGAATGTGAGGCCTTACAATAAAACTAGCCTGTCTCCTGGGAGTGGTGTGGTCACCTACTTCCTGCAAAAAAATGGAGTCATGCCTATCTGTCTCAGCTTGGGTTTGATGTGGTGCACTATGATTGCATGCCCTGCATTGGCAACAGTAGGCCCCTGCCTGAACCTGTGGTAAAAGCCATCACACAGGAAGACTTTGAAGCTGTTGTAGAACCACCTGGGAAAGGGACTTTTGAAGGTTGAGCCCACGCCAATACCCAGGTGAATTATTTATCCTCTCCACCTTTAGTAATAATGTGTGCAATTGCTGGGACCATCAAAGATTGACTTTGAGGAAGAGCCATTGGTAAATGCAGAGGGACAATAGGTAATATTGAAAGATATCTGGTCAACTACAGAGGAGATCCAGGGAGTGCAGTCAGTATTTCATTCCCGGGATGTTTACAGAAGTCTATCAGAAAATAGAGACCAAATGAAATCTGAAATGCCTTAGCAGCCCCATCAGATAAGCTGTATTACTGTAATCTCTAATTTACATACATTAAGTCACCACTATTCTTTGAAACCTGACATTGGATCTTCAGCCTCCTGAACCTATAGCAGATGCCTATGTGCTATTAAATTTGGAAGATTCAGTAACAACTGACCACATGTCTCCAGCTGGAAATGTTGCAAGAAAGAGCCTTCTTTCCCACTACTTACCTATCAGTGGCCCGACTCAATACCCAGGTAATGATTCCATTGTGGCATGGGGGACATTCACTGACATTTGCTTATTAAACAAATTTTTGAACAAGCAAGCACCACAGGATATACATCTGCCTTTTAGATAAATTCGTGATATGTCCAGTGCTGTTGAGAGGTACCAGCAGGCCTCCCGCTGATTATTCTGGCTGGCAAAGAGTATGTATGGCTTGGTCATCTCCTGGGACTTGGCAGCCAAGGGCCCCTTCTTCCTGTGATTCAAAGCTCTCCTGGCTGGGAGTTACCAGCACATTTATGGAAGTAATTTGGTCTGAATGGGGGTGATCCCCTTTGACTATCTCCCTGGACTGACTGCAGACACTCCACAATGGAGCATCCATAATGGGGACATCCTCAACTATATGATCTACAAGATGGCCAAGTCAGCCCTCGTTTCTTAGGAGACCTTCTCTTGAAGCTGCACCTAGGGAGCATGTGCAGTGTCACCAGCCCACTGAGCCCCTGGTGCAGAAGTATCCCCTGCCTCCATGCAGGCTACTGCCTTGCAGAGAAGGCATTGTTGACACTAGCATTCTGGTGCCATTCCTCTGGGCACAAAGTCAGCACTTTCTACACTCTCTCTTTGTGTTAATATTCCTTTTTTTTTAATACACAGTTTTATTTTTAAATAGATCTGTAGAAAATTTTTCTTTTTTTGCTTAATATTTTATTAAAATTTTAGTTACAGTTTACATGCAATATTATATTAGTTTTAGATGTACAACTCAGTGATTATACATTTTTATAACTTATGAAATGATCACACAGTTAAGTCTAGCACCCATTTGTTAGCTGTTGTTAAGACCAACATCAGTCTGTACAAATATATTGTTTTTTTCCTGAAATTTGTATGGTTTTATTTTTATTTATTTATTTGTTTATTTAATGGAAGGTGGGGATGGGTGTGGCGGGAGCATGGTGGGGTAAAAATGGAGACAACTGTACTTGAACAACAATTTAAAAAATAAAATAAATAATCTTTTTATCATTTTCTAGAATTTGGGAGCTAGAATGGTGGTAATGTCAGTAGTGCCAGAAAGAACTGAGCTAGTCTTTAAACTTACTGATTACACAATGTTGATTTTTCACTCTTAGCCTGCTAATGTTCAGCTGAACACAAATAAGTCTTAGAGGGGGTCTCTAGTCCTCTTTTTGTTCCTCTATTACTGGCTCAGTGAAACCTTTCCCTGGAGGGTTTGTCTTTGCATATTATCTCAATGTTAGCTGATATGAGTATATAAGAACTTTTGCACATTTCAAATCACAGGAGTGATTGCAATTCTCCCCCTCCCACTTCCCTTCTGAATGAATGATCCAGACACCTTGTTGACAGGTCAAATGTTGAAACTTTGATTATGTACCTTTTGATGAACATTAAAGAAATGTGAAATTTTCTTTTACTATCTTCAAAATTTTTCCCTTGAAAAATTGTTTAGTTTTCAAGAGGAAAATTTTGTTTGGAGGTGGTTTTGGAGAGAGACACAGAACATTTCTAATTTGAAGAAAATTAAACCAATTTTTAAAGGAAAAAATAAAATCTATTTTGTCTGATACAAGTATTGCAAACTTGGGGTTGTTTTTTGTTTGTTTCCTTGTTTGTTTTTATTTGCATGTAATATCTTTTTCATTCCTTCACTTTTGGTCATTCTGTGTCTTTCAAAATGAAGTGAGTCTCTCATAGGCAGCATATTGATGGGTCTTCTTTTTTTTTATCCATTCAGCCACCTAATGTCTTTTGAATAGAGCACTGAGACATTTGTATTTAAATAAATTATTAATAGATATGTTCTTATTGCCATTTTGTTAATTGTTTTGGGTTATTTTTGTAGTTCTTCCATAATTTAGTTACTTATGTTACAGGTTTCAACTTGATAATATCTCAAATTCCATGTTTTTTTGCACTGGGCAATTAGGATGATTATTTGAGAATAGATTAATTTCATACTTGGAGTATCTGCGAGACAATTTGGAAGAAGAGAGTAAGGTGACTTGTCAACATAAGGTGTTCCTGAATCTGAAATTCATAACAACGTTTTGATTGAATATATAGTTTCTCTGCTTATAGGGTGTGAAAACTCAAGGATAAAAATCCTTAATTTGTTTCCCTGGTGGCTCCCAGAGGGGAAGGTGTTTGTACATTTAAAACAATGGCTCTCTAGGATTTTTATGGTGTCATGATTTATATTTAAGTCTTTTATCGACCTAGAATTTATTTTTGTGTATGGTGTAAGTTGATCGAGTTTCATTTTTTTTTTCATGTAGCTGTCCAGATCTCCCAACACCATTTGTTAAAGAGGCTATTTTTACTCCATTTTATGCTGCTGCCCCCTTTGTCAAATAGTAATTGACTGTGGAGACTTGGGTTTATGTCTGGGCTCTCTATTCTGTTACATTGGTCTACGTGTCTGTTTTTATGCCAGTACCAGGCTGTTTTGATGACAGTGGCCTTGCAATATAGTTTGATATCAGGTATTGTGATCCCTCCTGCTTTGTTCTTCTTTCTCAAAATTGCTGCAGCTATTTTGGGTTCCATATAATTTTTTCCATATAATTTGGGTTCCATATGAATTTTGGGTTCCATGTAAATTTTTCCATATTTTTCCATATAAAAATTTATGGTTCCATATAAATTTTTTAAGTGTTTGTTATATATCTGTGAAATATGTCATTGGTACTTTAATAGGTATTGCATTGAACCTATACATTGGTTTAGGTAGTATGGACATTTTGATGATGTTAATTATTCTGATGCATGAACACAGTGTGTGTTTCCACTTGTTTGTGTCTTCTTTAATTTCTTTATTCAGTGTTGTGTAGTTTTCTGAGTACAGGTCTTTTACCTCCTTGGTTAGGTTTATTCCTAGGTACTTTATTTTTCTTTTTGCTATATCAAATGGGATTTTTTTCCTGATTTCAGTTTCTGAAAAATATAGGCAGGAAAATATCAGACATTCCAAGAAGCAATATTTTCACTGATATGTCCCGTAGAGCAAGGGACATAAAGGAAAGAATAAACAAATGGGACCTCATCAATATAAAAAGATTCTGCACAGCTAAAGAAAACAGCATTAAAATGAAAAGAGAACCAACTGTATGGGAAAATATATTTGCCAATGATACCTCAGACAAGGGCCTGATCTCCAAAATATATAAAGAACTCACTAGACTCCACTCTAAGAAGACAAGCAACCTAATTAAAAAATGAGTAAAGGACTTGAACAGGCACTTCTCCAAGGAAGACATACAGAGGGTCCAGAGACTTATGAAAAGATGCTCAGTATCTCTAGCCAGCAAATTAAAACCACAGATGCAAATTAAAACCCCAATGAGATAACACTTCACACTGGTGAGAATAGCCATCATAAACAAAGCAACAAACCACAAGTGTTGGGAAGGTTGTGAAGAAAAGGGAACCCTAGTACACTATTGGTGGGAATGCAGACTGGTGCAGCCACTGTGGAAAACAGTATGGAATTTCCTCAGAAAACTAAAAATGGAACTGACTTTTGACCTGACAATTCCACTGCTAGGATTATATCCTAAGAACCCTGAAACACTGATCCAAAAGAACCTATGTGCCCCAATGTTCACACAGCACAATTTACAATAGCCAAGTGCGGGAAGTAACCTAAATGCCCATCAGTAAATGAATGGATCAGAAAACTATGGTACATTTACACAATGGGATTCTATGCAGCAGAAAGAAAGAAGGAGCTCCTACCCTTTTCGACAGCATGGATGGAACTGGAGAGCATTATGCTAAGTGAAATAAACCAGGTGGTGAGGGACAAATACCATATGATCTCACCTTTAAATGGGACCTAATCAATAAAACAAAAAAGCAAGCAAAATATAACCAAAGACTTTGAAATTAAGAACAATCTGACAGTAACCAGAGGGGAGGTGAGATGGGATAATCAGGGGAAGTGGGGAAGGATTTTCAGGAACAACTATAAAGGACACATGGACAAAAGCAAGGGGGGAAGTGGAAACAGGGGAGGGAGGTGGGGATGGCTGGGGTTGGGGGGCAGTGGTTGGGGGTAAATGTAGACAACTGTAATTGAACAATAAAGTAATTTTTTTAAATAAAAAAACAATGGCTCATTTTTTTAATGGTTATGATGGAGGGATTTACAGGTGTTACAGGAGTTGCACAAAGCAGGCATATGAATGGAATCAGTGGTGGCCTCACAAGCACAGGAATGACTCCTGACCTGAATCTTGTGGACCACCGAAGAATGCTCAGGTAGATGAAATGTGGAAGGCATACAGGCTGAGGAGGGAGCTCAGCAAAATGCTCAGAGAAATGAGAGATTGTGGCATTGGGAAATAAAGAGGACACTGAGACTTTTTCTCTTCACTGGTGTATTTTTGAGGAAAAGTTATAGACACAGTGAAGAAAATACACAATTTTTGCTGTTGCAGAATGGAAGAAGGTCCCTGGAGGTCAGAAGAAAGGGTGAGCAGAGGGAATACTGACCTTTGAAATACCTAAACAGAGCTTTGTAATCATCACTTCACTTGTACAAAAGAAAATCCAGTGATAGCATCCATAAACCTTCAAAATATTACAAATGAATCATCTAATGTTCATCAAATCTCAGTTGGCACCTTGCCAGGTCTGCTCTCAGGGTTCTGTTCCTTATGACATAACTGTCCTGACTGCTCTTGCATTCACTCTGCTGCTTCAGTCAGTTTTTTCACAACCAGCATAAATCAGTAGTAACCACCTGGGGCACAGGGATTATTGGAGGTTTGGCTCACAGTGAAATCCCAAACCACAGGCATACCTACAGCCCAGACCCACAGGTTTCTCTGAGGCCCGGGGAAGCAGGGAGCCATTCCAGCTCTCTGCAGAGGGCCATGGGTTAGGAATAATAAATT
This sequence comes from Desmodus rotundus, assembly GCF_022682495.2. Taxonomy (NCBI): domain Eukaryota; kingdom Metazoa; phylum Chordata; class Mammalia; order Chiroptera; family Phyllostomidae; genus Desmodus; species Desmodus rotundus. Next base: position 62,745,220 of record NC_071390.1, read on the forward strand.
GTTTCTCACTCTTTAATCCTTACCACCTGCATCCCTTAAAACCTCAGGCAGTAAAGAAAGGTTGGGCTTGTTGTGGGAGGAATTCCTATGAAGCTGTGTGCCCTGATCTGCACAATGAGGCCCCCTGTCCTCTCACAGCTAATGCCCCTGCATATACACAAGTGTAGGGTATGTGGACCTAATGGTTTGGTTGTTGATACAGTGGGTCACAGGCAGACACCACCTGTATGTGACTGTCCATTCAGAGAGTGTGTTTTTCTTCACTTCCTCCTAGAACTTACCCTGTTTAAGCTTATCATTAGAATATTTTAAAAAAGAAATACTCAAGACTTTATAATTGTACTGAATGTTGTTTTATAAAATTACTTGAGGAGAGTTTGCAAATTCCAAAAGATCTAAAAACATTCTGTAAAATACTCTTTGGAAATATCTTTGAAGAATATACATATTTTTCCCCAGATAATGGATGTAGATCAAGGACATGGGAAAAGGGGAACATAGATGGAGATAACTAAAGTCCCTCATCCTCAGTCTGATGACTTCTGTCACTAACCCTGAGTCACCAGAACTTAGCTCCTTACCCTTCTGACTCAAAGGATTGGAGGCCTAATGCTTGTGCTCCTTATATGTCCCTTGAAATTTGCCCCATGTCAAGGTCTTGATGTTGAAGAGAGGTGTCCCTCCATAGTGTCTGAGGCTGCAGAATCGTACCTTGGAGCATGTAGACCTATACCAATCAGGAATCTGGCTGTGCAGAGTCTAAGAAAAGAAACTGTTGGTCCTAGTCAGAGAAATTTAAGGTGTTTGTGAGTCCCCTCATCTCCAGTCAGTAATTTGTTCTTTGAATTTGCCATCCACCATTGAGTTTCTGTCCTTCCCCTCTCCAATAGTCAGCCACTTTTGTAGGGCCAGATCTCCCTACTGAGGAATCTTAATCTAGTTTGAGAGTAAGGATCTCTCTATGAGTAACTCAAATATTTTGTTTATGGAAAAATAATTGGAGCCTGAGATCTTCAAAACTCTGGCTTCTTAAATCCAGAAACCTCTTGCTTTCACAATGCCAAGTTTTCCAATAAAGAAATGTGATTGATGGCTGAAGGGGGTGGAAAGTGCAAGGAAGGGGTACAAATAACTGTGGTAGACTATATTTCAAAATACCCTCCCACAGCCCTTCCATGATGGAGAGTAAACTTGTAGATGCTTGGATGCCCACAGTCCCCATCAGTGGTTACTATTGTCTTGAAAAGTTTTGTAGTAAGACATGAAGAAGAAGAGAGACATAAATATTGAAACTAAATAAAACAACTGATTTTCTGGTGATGTGATTACCTAGAAAATATAAAGCAATCAATTTAAGAACTATTATTATTATACATCAAAATGTAGAAGAGTGGCATAATAAAAACAGACAAAAGTAAACAGATTTTCTACTGTAACCACCGTCCATATGAAGATGTAAAATCCACCCCACCAACAGTAAAAACTCTGCTCACAGTAATAAAAAGTAAGATGGATGCACACTGGTAGGACTTCATTTCATTTTTTCCCTCTTAACTATCATATGGGTCATGCAATATTATCTCCATTGCTATCTTTCTAATAATAACTTTGAGTATAAAAAACCCATCTTGCTGCTAAGTTACCGTGCTACCTCCTATTAGAATCAATAGAGCTATGGAATCTAATACATGCATACAGTCTAAAAATAAAAAAAAACAACTTTATGTACAATGGAACGTAATAAAATTGAGAGAAAAAGTACTACCTACTTAGAAAATGTTTATATGAAATCTGACAGGTTAAGGAAAAAACATAAAGGGTTTAAAGAGCTTATTTTTGAAATGTGTAGGCACTCTCAAAAATACAATAGTTTGATGTGAAAAGAATATTAACAAAGTACATATACAATTAGTAAAGAAATGATTAAGAAGTGCCCATCATTCTTAGTATTCAAAGAATAGCTATGTAAAAGACCTATAGAAATCATTTTGCAGCTATATAAAAATGAAAATAAAAGTTCATGATAATAGAGCTTGAAGTTGAGCAGTGTTATGGTCCTACTGGCATGATTATTTATTGCTGGTGCATTTTGAAGTACAAAGAACTCTTGGGCAGTGTTGTTGTGGAAATATTTAGTAAGAATTATAAATTCATATTTATTGACCCAATAATGTCAGACCTTATGAATTTATTCTAAGGAAATAATTGCTAGAAAAGAAACTCCACATTTGCAGATAGGTCACATTGTTTGTGTTTTTTTCCCTGCAGAGAAAGTAGTGTGGTAGTTCAGTCAGTGCATACACTCAGGAATCAGATGCCCTTGGACTCATGAGTGAGCTTTCCCACTCAACTACCTGATAACCTTGGGCTGTAATGTAACTTCCTTGTGCCTCAAATTCTTCATGTGGATAATAGTGTTGCAGCCTAAACTGTGGGCTGTGAGGATCAAATGAGTTAACAAATGTGAAGCACTTAGAAAATTCCTGACATGTTGCAAGCACTCTGTTGTATAAACTATAATTATACCAAAATTTAAAAAACAGGAATCAGCTTAACTACCCCACATTTGTAGGATTGTTTTAAAATTATGTTGCCCTGACATGTCATTTTATAAACCCATGAAAATGGTATTTTGAGAACTCTGAAAAAATAGGTTTATGATGAAATATTCAGTAAATAAAGACTAAAAATTCTGAGTTCACAGCAATCCCAACCATGCAAAATATGTCTGAAGGAGGGAAGAGGAAAATTGTTATATTAAAGTGCCTGAATTATGAGTGGTTTGCAATTATTATTTTTTAATATTATATTGCTTTTTTAATTAAAAAAAGCAATACACCCTGACTTGTGTGGTTCAGTGGATTGAGTGCCAACCTGTGAATCAAAGTGTCACTGGTTTGATTCCCAGTCTAGGGCACATGCCTAGATTGCATACCAGGTCCCCAGTAGGGGGCACATGAGAGGCAACCACACATTGATGTTTCTCTCCCTTTCTTTCCCCCTCCCTTTTGCTCTTTAAAAATAAATAAGTAAAATCTTTTTAAAAAAGAGTTAAAATTATTATTTTTAAAAACAATACCATAATAAAACCAATGCCTTTTAAACACTGCATTTGGATTTGACTGCTCTGGTATGCAAAATGAAGCACACCTGGAATGAGGCCAATTGGGAAACCAAAGGAAGTGCAGATGACAAACTTGGTGCTGGCAGCTAGCTACATGCTCAACTCTATTCTGCATCACCTACAGTGAGGAGTCACATGATCCCTAATGCCGACTCACCTCCCAGTCAATCAAATGAGATTCTTTGTTTTTCATTCTATTTTTATTGAGTCAAGTCTATTTTATTTCATTATTTTTTAAATTATTGTTCAAGTACAGTTTTTTGACTTTGCCCCCCACCCCTCCCCACCACCCCAACCCTCCTCACCTCCTTTCCCTGTTTCTACCCCTCGTTGTTATTGACCATGTGTCCTTTATAATTGTTCCAGTAAATGCTTCACCCTTTTACCCCATTATTCCCTCACCTCTCCCCTCTGGTCACTGTCAGCCTGTTCTCAATTTCAAAGTCTCTGGTTATATTTTGCTTGCTTTTTTGTTTTATTGATTAGGTCCCATTTAAAGGTGAGATCATATGGTATTTGTCCCTCACCACCTGGTTTATTTCACTTAGCATAATGCTCTCCAGTTCCATCCATGCTGTCGAAAAGGGTAGGAGCTCCTTCTTTCTTTCTGCTGCATAGAATCCCATTGTGTAAATGTACCATAGTTTTCTGATCCATTCATTTACTGATGGGCATTTAGGTTACTTCCCGCACTTGGCTATTGTAAATTGTGCTGTGTGAACATTGGGGCACATAGGTTCTTTTGGATCAGTGTTTCAGGGTTCTTAGGATATAATCCTAGCAGTGGAATTGTCAGGTCAAAAGTCAGTTCCATTTTTAGTTTTCTGAGGAAATTCCATACTGTTTTCCACAGTGGCTGCACCAGTCTGCATTCCCACCAATAGTGTACTAGGGTTCCCTTTTCTTCACAACCTTCCCAACACTTGTGGTTTGTTGCTTTGTTTATGATGGCTATTCTCACCAGTGTGAAGTGTTATCTCATTGGGGTTTTAATTTGCATCTGTGGTTTTAATTTGCTGGCTAGAGATACTGAGCATCTTTTCATAAGTCTCTGGACCCTCTGTATGTCTTCCTTGGAGAAGTGCCTGTTCAAGTCCTTTACTCATTTTTTAATTAGGTTGCTTGTCTTCTTAGAGTGGAGTCTAGTGAGTTCTTTATATATTTTGGAGATCAGGCCCTTGTCTGAGGTATCATTGGCAAATATATTTTCCCATACAGTTGGTTCTCTTTTCATTTTAATGCTGTTTTCTTTAGCTGTGCAGAATCTTTTTATATTGATGAGGTCCCATTTGTTTATTCTTTCCTTTATGTCCCTTGCTCTATGGGACATATCAGTGAAAATATTGCTCCATGGAATATCTGAGATTTTCTTGCCCGTGTTGTGCTCTGGGACTTTTATGGTGTCATGACTTACATTTAAGTATCTTATCCACCATGAATTTATTTTTGTGTATGGTGTAAGAGGGTGATCAACTTAATTTTTTTTCATGTAGCTGTCCAGATCTCCCAACACCATTTGTTGAAGAGGCTATTTTTGCTCCATTTTATGCTGCTGGTCCCTTTGTCAAATAGTAATTGACCATAGAGACTTAGGTTCATTTCTGGGCTCTCTATTTGGTTCCACTGGTATGTGTCTGTTCTTATGCAAGTACCAGGCTGTTTTGATTACAGTGGCCTTGCAATATAGTTTGATATCAGGTGTTGCAGTGCCTCCTACTTTGCTCTTCTTTCTCAAAATTGCTGCAGCTATTTGGGGTCATTTATGGTTTCATATAAATTTTTGAAGTGTTTGTTATATATGTATGAAATATGTCATTGGTACTTTAATACGTATTGAATTGAATCCATAAATTACTTTGGGTAATATGGACATTTTGATGATGTTAATTCTTCCAATCCATGAGCATGGTACATGCTTCCATTTGTTTGTGTCTTCCTTAATTTCTTTCTTCAGTGTTGTGTAGTTTTCTGAGTACAGGTATTTTACCTCCTTGTTTAGGTTTATTCCTAGGTACTTTATTTTTCATTTTGCTCTATCAAATGGGATTTTTTTGGTGATTTCTGTTTCTGATATTTCATTGTTGGTATTCAAAAATGCCTTTGATTTCTGAATATTGATTTATATCCTGCTGTTTTGCCAAATTCACTTATTAGGTTGAGTAGTTTTTCGGTGGAATCTATAGGATTTTATATGTAAATTGCCATGTCATCTGCAAACAATGACAGTTTCATTTCCTCTTTTCCAATTTGGATGCCTTTTATTTCTTTTTCTTGTCTGATTTCTATGGCTAGAACTTCCAATACCATGTTGGATAGAAGTGGTGAAAGTGACAACCTTGTCTTGTGCCTGGTCTTAGTGGGAAAGTTTTTAGTTTTTGCCCATTCAGTGTGATGTTGGGTATAGGTCTTTCATATGTAGCCTTTATTATGTTGAGGAATGCTCTCTCTATTCCCACTTTACTGAGTGTTTTTATCATAAATTGGTGCTATACCTTATCAAATGCTTTTTCTGCATCTATTGCTAAGATCATGTGATTTTTGCTTTTGTTTTTTTTATGTGAGGTATTACATTTATTGATTTGTAAATATTGTACCATCCTTCCATCACTGGAATGAATCCCACTTGATCATGGTGTATGATCTTTTTAATGTATTGCTGGATGTGGTTTTCCAATATTTTGTTGAGGATTTTAACATATATGTTCATCAGCGATATTGGCTTGAAGTTTTCTTTCTTTGCTGTGTCTTTATCTGGTTTTGGGATTAAGATGATGCTGGCTTCATAGTGAGAGTTTGGGAGTCTTCCATCTTCTTGGATGTTGTGGAGTAATTTGTGAAGGATAGGGTTTGGCTCATCCTTAAATGCTTTGTAAAATTCTCCTGTAAAACTGTCTGGCTCAGGGCTTTTGTGTGTCGGGAAGTTTCTGATTACTGCTTTAATTTTATCAGGTGTTATCGGTCTGTCCAGGCTTTGTGGTTCTTCTTCATTTAGTTTTGGAAGATTATATTTTTCTAGAAATGTGTCCATTTCACCTAGGTTTTCAAATTTCTTGGCATATAGTTCTTTGTAGTAATTTCTTACAATCCTTTGTATTTCTGTGGTATCACTTGTAATCTCTCCTCTTTCATATCTGATTGTGTTTATTTGGGTCCTCTCTCTTTTTTCTTGATGAGTCTGCTTAAAGGGTTGTCAATTTTGTTTATATTTTCAAAGAATAAGCTCCTGGATTTATTGATCCTGAGAAGTGTTTCTTTAGTCTCTACATTGTTTAATTCTTCTCTGTTCTTGGTTATTTCCTTCCTTCTGCCTGCTCTGGGCTGTCTTTGTTGTTGTTCTTCCAGTTCTTGTAGGTATAGTGTTAGGTTGTTTATTTAAAATGTTTATGTATTTTTTTAGGTAATCCTGTATCACTGCCTTTGCTGTGACCCATAAAGGAAGTTTTGAGTTGTTGTGAGTTCATTTTCATTTGTTCCAGAAACTTTTTGATTTCTTCCCTAATCTCATTCTTTACCCACAACAAAAATTAAACAATAGAATGTTTAATAGCATTCTATTCAATCTCCATGAGTTTGAGTGTTTTTTAGTTTTTTCTTTGAGATTGGTTTCTAGTTTCAGACCTTTGTGGTCAGAGAAAATGCTTGATATGATTTCAATTTTCTTGAATTTGTTGATGCTTGCTTGTATCATATCGTGTGGTCTATCTTTGAAAATGTTCCATGTGCATTTGAAAAGAATGTGTATTTTGCTTCTTTGGAATGAAAGGCTATATGTATATCAGTTAAGTTCATTTGTTCTAGGACACTGTTCAATGCTGCAATACCTTTGTTGACAGTTTGTTTGGAAGATCTATCCAGTTTTGACAGTAGGGTGTTGAAATCCCCTTCAATAATTGTGTAGCTGTCAATATCTTTCTTGAAGTCCTCCAAGATTTTCTTTTTGTATTTGGGTGCTCCTATGTTGGGTGCATATATATTTACAATGTTTGTGTCTTCTTGATGGATCCTTCCGTTGCCTATTATGAAGTGTCCTTCTAGGTCTCTCTTTATGGCCCTTTTTTTGAAGTATTTTTTGTGTGATATGAGTATTGCTACCCTTGCTTTTTTTTTTTCCTGACCATTTGCCTGAAATATTTGTTTCCAGCCCTTCTCTTTCAGTCTGTGTAGGTCTTTTGTTCTGAGGTGGGTCCCTTTTAGGCAGCATATGTGTGGGTCATGCTTTCTTATCCATTCAGCTTTTCTATATATTTTGATTGGAGCATTGAATCCATTTACATTTAAGGTTATTATTGATAGGTAGTTATTCATTGCCATTTTTTCACACCTGTGTTCCTCTCTCTTTCTCTTTTCCTTCCTTTCCTTAAAGCAGTCCCTTTAGCATCTCTTGCAGAGCTGGTTTGGTGAGGTGTACTCTTTTATACTTCTTTTTTTCTGGGAAGCTCCTTATTTGGCCTTCCATTTTAATTGAGAGCCTTGCTGGATAACGTAGTCTTGGTTGCAGGCTTCTGGTTCTTATTACTTGGAATATTTCTTGCCATTCCCTTCTGGTTGGAGCGTTTCCATTGAGAAGTCAGCTGCTAGTCTTATTGAGGCTCCCTTGTATGTTACTTCCTTTTTCACCCTTGCTACCTTTAAGATTCTCTGTTTGTCTTGGAATTTTGCCATTTTAATTATGATATGTCTTGAAGTGGGACTCTTTGGGTTCCTCTTGATTGGGATTGTCCGTGTTTCCTGGATTTGTGTTACTTTTTCTCTCATCAGATTAGGGAAATTTTCCATCGTTACTTTTTCAAACAGGTTTTCTATCCCTTGTTCTTCTTCTCCTCCTGGTATCTCTATTATATGGATATTATTACATTTCATGTTGTCTTGCAGCTCCCTTACTACCTCTTCATTCCTTTTGAGTCTCTTTTCCTCTTCTTTCTCTATCTGAGTGTTTTTTTCTACCTTGTTCTTCCTGTCTTCCAGCTTGCTGATTCAATCCTCTGTTTCATCCAGCCTGCTTGTAATTCCTTCTCGTGTGTTTTTCTTTTATTTCTGAGATTTTATTGTCAATTTTTTCCTGGGTTTTGTTTATAGTTTCTATTTCCTTTTTCATGCTGAAGTAATTCTCACTCAGTTCCTTTAGTTGTCTCTGAGTTCCTTAAGTATCTTTATTACCATTATTTTGAATTTTATATATGATAGTTTGCTTAATTCTATTTCATTTAGCTCATTTAGTGGGGAGTCTTCTATTCCTTTTGATTGCATGTTCTTTTTTGTCTCCTCATTTTAGGTCATTCTTTTTGTTTGTTTCTGTGCTTCCTGATGTTTGCTTTGCTAGGTGTCTTTGTATGGTTAATTTCTATGGCAGGGATTCTTTGGGGTTCAGTGGTGTGGTCTCTTTGGTCTCTCTGTCTTGGTGCTCTAGGTTTGCCTTTCTTCTGTTTGTGTGGGCTCTCTTATTGCACCTGGTTTTTTACCTTTTGGTGGTTCCTTTGTTGGTGGTTTCTCTCCTTCAACAGGTATACTGATGTTCCCCACTCCCAACTGTTCCCATATGTAATCAGTGGCAGGTGGAAGGCAAAAGGGATTAAGATGGTGGGAGAGTATTTTACGGGATTTAAAGTACGAGGCAGTAGAGAATAGATAGGAGATTCTTTGGATAAGTACAGCATTAACTGTGATATTTCACCCAACTAGCCACTTTTTATAAAAAGTGAAAGAGAGTCAAGACTCTTGTTAGAGAGGAGGAGGGTTGTGAGCTGAATCCAGAAAATAGAGTGTTTATGCAAAGTTAGATGATGAGATATAGTGAGAGTGAAGGATAGAAAGTAGGCGTAGTGTGAGAGAGAATAGAGTTAACCACAACAATAATAATGCTCAGGAATAAAGTGAAGTGTGTTAAGATCAGGCATGGTTGCTATGTATTATGTACAATTGTAAGAAACAACAATTATTTACAATAGTACTGGAACAACAATAATATGACAAGAAATATATGATTTGGATAACCAGAATAGAAAGTACCTGATGAAGAATTGTGTGTTATTGGAACATGGGTGAAGTGAAAGAAGGAAAATTAAAATACAATAAAGAGAGCATAAGGACACCCAGTCAAACAATGCAATTAAACAGAGAAATAAAACAAAGAAAACTAAACATAAGGAAGAGAAATTTTAAAAAATACTAATAAAATAAAAGTGGTAAAAATAACAAAAAGATAATAATAGACATAAACAATAAAATGCCAGCTCTATGGGATAGCAAAGTGACATTGTCTCAGTTTTGGGGGTTAGCCTTGTTCTCCCCCTTTCAATCTGTCTCTTGATTCTTCATAACTCCACGTCTTATTGTCTCACTTGTGGGAAGGAAAAAAAGGGGAAATAAAGAGAGAGGACCAAAAAAGAAAGAAAAAAAAATAAGCCTCCTGCTGACTTTAAACCTGTTCAATGAGTTCTGCTGGTCTTCCTAGATGCCACAGGAAGAGGGAGGCTGGGTTTTCTCCCTTCCTATGTTTTTTTTTTAACATTTTTTATTTTATTATTTTTTAATTTTAATTTTTTATTGTTATTCAATTACAGTTGTGTGCCATCCCTCCACCCCACCCCAGCTGAACCCCCCTCCATCTCCCACCTACACCCTCCCCCTTGATTTTGTCCATGTATCCTTTATAGTAGTTCCTGTAATCCCCTCTCCTCACTGTCCCCTCCCTACTCCCCCCTGACCATTGTTAGGTTGTTCTTAACTTCAATGTCTCTGGTTATATTTTGTTTCCTTTTTTCTTCTGCTGATTATGTTCCAGTTAAAGGTGAGATCATATGGTATTTGGAGGGACAAATACCATATGATCTTCCTATGGTTTTAAAAGGATAGGGACTAGGTGTGGGCTGAAATATTCACAGTTTCCTGGCCTCCAGCCCAGGCCCTCCATGAGCTGCCAGGCTCAAATTAGCCACTCGGTCTCTTGGCACACAGCAGGAGTCAATCTCAGGTGCACTGTTTCACTCAGCCACTTGGTCTCAGGCCCAAGGCTGCAATCAGCCTCTGGGCGTGCAGCATGAGACAAGCTTGGGCGAGAAGTTCCACTCAGTCACACAGTCTCTGGGTATGCAGTTCAAGACCTCTTTCTATTTTTTGAAAATTATGGTTGTAATGTTTTTTAAAACAGTTTTATTCAAGTATAGTTTATATACAAAAAACTCCCCATATTTAATGTATATAATATGTGTTTAGACAAATGCATATACTGGTGAAACTATCACCATAATCAAGGCAATAAATATATCCATTACCTCCAAAAGTTTCCTCGTGCCATCCTTTTTAAAGTTTTAGTGGTAATAATGGAAAGAGGGAAGAGAGAATTGCAGATCAACAGGTATAAAGTTTCAGTTATACAAGATGAATAAGTTTTAGAAATCTGTAAACATAGTATTTACATTCCATAAAGCAATACTGAATTACATACTCCAAAACTGTTACAGAGAGGATATTCTTTGTTTTTCATTGAAAGGGTCTTAAGAACCTTGGGAACCTATGATTAATGGAAGTTTAGAGTGAAAAATCTAAATTTTCATTCCCGAGGAAGAGGTAGGCAATGAAATGACTGAGATTCTGGTAACTTGCTCTGGCCTTGTCCTAGGAGAGGTGAATTTGCCCCAGAATGATGACTAAAAATAGAGGACTTTATAAGAATAACTAAAGTGAAGATAGTCTAGAATAGTTGTCAAAATGCTGATCTTTTAGATAATAATGGCTCAGTTACTGGTCTCTTATTTGTGTGCCTGGACAAGTTTCTTTCCTTATGAGTGGAATTTTGGTAACAAAGGTACCTTAGTCAATGGGTTTTGTAGAAATAAAGAACACAATGGAAATTATGGTAGCCCTGGCATCTAGTAAGCACTGAATAAAAATTCCTGTTTCTGATGTAAGTAGTCTGAAAGGAGCTTAGATATGCAAGAACAGGACATAAAGCAGGAAACAGGAGCTGCAGGCAGCTGCTCAAGGCCACGTTGATTATTAATAGCTAGATTGTTAATTTCAAAAGTCTTAATGTATCAAACTGACTGTAATCCACAGTAAAATTAGCCTTACAAAAGCAGTCATTTCTTCCTTACCTCCTCCCTTTTGGTGGTATTCCTGAGGCCCGCAGCTCATTGGTCCATGCAGCATCACTAATTTTCAGAAAAGGATGTTTCCACCGAGGCTAATGAGTGAACACAACTGACAGATAAAGGAGACTCAGCTGTTGGCTTCCCAGTCATGAGAAGATGCACGTGTTTCTCACTTCTGAGACTGTCTCTTGTAGCTACAGATAAGCTGTTACTGGTGAGGCCAATAGCCTTAGTCCTACTGGGTATCAGACCATATCTTTCAAAAATTGGATAGTTTCTTTCATGAATGCCACAGTAAACAGAATACTGGAGTCCCTTTGGCCAGACTAAGTGACTTTTGTTAATTTTCCACAGAGTTGATGATAGAAGTAAATACTTTCTAAAATGATTAGCTGACCACTACATACAAGTACTACAACATGGTTTTCAACTGTGGAGTTCTTAGGCCACACATAGATTGAAACTGGAAAATTATTGAATGTTGTTGAGCCAGACGGATGAGAAAAGAAAATGTATGAAAAGTATGCAGAGCCAGAGCCCTTTTGTGAGATTGGCTCTAGGCACATAGATAAAATTGGGGTTAGGCTTTAGGCCAGGCCACCCCTGAGATGGACCTGCATCACAGCAAATATGCTACAGAAGAGGGCCTTGTATGTAGTGCTTAAAGTGTTAGGTTCAAAATTTGTGGCCCCATCAAGATTGATTGAATCAGTTTACTTACTTAATACATAGCCAAGTGTCAACTATGGGTCAGGGTTCTGGAGATATAGTGAGGACAAAGAGCAGTCCATGTTCTCATAAAAAAAGAACATTTTATTTGGAGAGACAGACAATTAACACATCAAAAAAACATACATAAAATAATTTCAAGTACATAAAACTATAGGGGAAGAAAAAGCAGGATAAGATGGAGAGTGACAGGACATGAAGGGTTATTTCAGATGGACAGTTTGGGGTACTCTTGAGAGTTTTATATTTAGGCAGAGGACTAAATGAAGAAAGGAAGTGAGTTATGAGATCTAGGTGAATCACAGCAGGAAATTAAGTTGGCTCTGTATTTCAAATATATCCAGAATCTAGACATTTCTTACCACCTCCACTGCTAACCCTCTGGACCAAGTCACCATTAATATTGTGAGTTACACAATAACCTCCGTAGTGGTCCACCTTCTTTACAGTCCCCCCACCAAAAACTCTAATCTCACCACAGCTGCCTGGGTACATCTTTAAAACTCTAAGCTACGTAATGTAATTTTAGTGCTGAAAATCCTGAATGGCTCCCAATTTCATTCAGTGTCAAATTCATAGTTCTTATCATGGCCTGCAAGGCCTGCCCTGAGCTGTATTTGTTTCCTGCGAATCTGTGAACAAGGATTAGTACCTAGCATGAGAATGGAAATGAGTACTTCCCCCCTTTTATCCTAAACACTGGAGAAGAAGAGGTTTCCATTGCTCCATTTCTAGTTGTTTAGGCCTGGTTTTGACTGGGCAAATTTGAGGAGGCTGGAAAAGTGGGGAGGGTAAGAAGAGTGTAGGACCAAGATGGATGCCAGTCTTTCAATCTCCTCCCTGGAAAATGATGAGAAAATTTGGTAAATGCCAAAGGGTCAAACCTTGTGTATTAGTCAGGATAGCTGAAACAATAAAAGTTTATTTTATACTCAGGTAAAATCCAGGGGTTATGAATATGTTTATTATACTAATCCTGACATAGGCTAAGGTCCAGAGATTCTCTCTGTGGTCCAAGGAAGGAGAAGGAAAAACATGAAGGGAGGCACAGAATATTTTGGAGACTTGGTCTGAATGTGGCACACATCACTTTCTATCAACATTCCACTGGCCAGAGCTGGTCACATGCTCCACATACACAGAGGCATGCGTGAAAAAATTATTTACCTGTGTGCCAGGAACAGAAAGGTTTGGTGAGAATCTGGGCATGTTCCGCTACATGAGGGAGAAGTGAATCTTGGAACATGAGTTGCATCTAAATGTTGAGAATTCTAGGCAGAAAAAAGTGACATAAGAGGACACAATTCATATAGACACCATAGAAATCAAGACATATTTGGGAATTCAAAAGGTCTTCTTTTTTTACTTGAGAATAGCATACTTGTGGGGAAATGTCAAGAATTAACACTTGAGAGGAGGTGGAGGTCACCCCATCTAGGGTGTTTTGTGCCATGCTAGGATATTTGGACTTTGTCCTATAGTAAAGGGGGAAAGGCCATTGAAAGACTTTAAATAAAAGACTGTCATGTTTAGAGTGACACTTTGAAAAGCCATCTTGAAATGGAGGCTAAGACTAGAGTCAAGGACACCAGTTAGAAAGCTATTCTACTATTGTTCCCTAACTCAGGGATACTCAAACTTGATTCATACTAGGGCCTATATTTTACAACTTGACTCAGTATTTATATAATTATTATACATACTTATATAAACCAATTCAAATATTTTATATTCTAGTTTATATCATTTAAACTAGTGGTGGTTGTCACCCACTTAACCAAATTATCCACCCTCTAGGTCCCTATCTCACTGAATGACACCCTTCTACAGCCAGTCTTTAGGCTCAAATCTGAGTGTCATGTGAGACAGCTTGGTTACCTTTACATACCCCACAGTTCATTAGTCACTTTATTTACTGTCTATTTTTAAATACCCATCACTCAATTTTCACTGTTACCATTGTTTAGGTAAGGGGTTTGTGAGATGGGGTCTAGGGATCCCAGAGACTTTCACAGAAACACTAAGATGTTATTTTCCTTTTTCAGTTTCATTCTTTCACAGATATACAGTCAAGCTTCCTGGAGGTTATATGATGACTGATGACACCAGTTGTTCTAAAGCTTTATCTTTCTGTTTTTTTTTTCTAATGTGTTAAACATTGATAGATGTGATCCTCTTAACCAAAATATCAAGTTTTAAGAGAGCAACATCCTCACAGACACATCCCCTAAAGCAAGGGACATAAAGGAAAGAATAAACAAATGGGACCTCATCAAAATAAAAAGCTTCTGCAGGGCTAAAGAAAACAGCACCAAATTACAAAGAGAACCAACAGTATGGGAAAACATATTTGCCAATGATACCTCAGACAAGGGCCTGATCTCCAAAATATATAAAGAACTCACACGACTCCACTCCAGGAAGACAAACAACCCAATTACAAAATGGGCAAAGGACTTCAACAGACACTTCTCCAAGGAAGACATACAGAAGGCCCAGAGACATATGAAAAGATGCTCAGCATCACTAGCCATCAGAGAGATGCAAATTAAAACCACAATGAGGTAGCATGTCACACCAGTCAGAATGGCCAACATAAACAAATCCACAAACAAATGTTGGAGAGGATGTGGAGAAAAGGGAACCCTCATGCACTGTTGGTGGGAATACAGACTGGTGAGGCCACTGTGGAAAACAGTATGGAATTTCCTCAGAAAACTAAAAATGGAACTGCCCTTTGACCCAGTAATTCCGCTGCTGGGATTATACCCTAAGAACACTGAAACACCAATCCAAAAGAATCTGTGCACCCCAATGTTCATAGCAGCACAATTTACAATAGCCAAGTACTGGAAGCAACCGAAGTGCCCATCAGCAAACGAGTGGATCCAAAAACTATGGTATATTTACACAATGGAATTCTACGCAGCAGAGAGAAAGAAGGAGCTTATACCCTTTGCAACAGCATGGATGAAACTGGAGAGCATTATGCTAAGTGAAATAAGCCAGGAAGTGAGGGACAAATACCATATGATCTCACCTTTAACTGGAACATAAGCAATAGAAGAAAAAAGCAAACAAAATATAACCAGAGTCATTGAAGTTAAGAACAATCTAACAATAGCCAGGGCGGGGGTGGGGGGTGGGGGCGGGGACAGTGGATAGAGGGGATTACAGGAACTACTATAAAGGACACATGGACAAAACCAAGGGGGAGGGTGGAGAGGGGGGAGGGAGGTGGGTTCAGCTGGGGTGGGGTGGAGGGATGGGGAGAAAAGGCATACAACTGTAATTGAATAACAATAAAAAAAAAAAAAAAGAGAGAGCAATGGGGTCTGGGACCACAGAGCTTAAGAATCCTTGGTTTAAGCCTTCATGATTCTGTATTCTCATTACCATTATTAATAACTAGACATAATTGTGTGTCCTTGGGAATCTCTAAACGGCCACTACTGCTAGATTATATAGATTTCCACTTCATCAGTAGAATTCCCTTTCTAATTATCCAGAGGATTGTCTGCACTATGATTCCTGAGCTCCAATACTCTCTTCTTAAACCTTAGCCTCTTATAACAATTTTGGAATATCAGGTCTTCATCTTTTAGGCCTCTAAATGTTGGAAGGCCCCACACTCATTGACATAATAGAAAATATATAAATCTCTTCCCAGGGGATACAGAACTTCTAAAACCTTTGTAATTGCTTAACTTATAGGGATAATAGGAGCCTCTTACACAGTGCTTCTAAATCCCTTGGAATTTCCTGGGTGATAGAACCATTTTTGTTCTACTGGGGTGACTCTTGGGGGGAATCTAGATAGCTGCAGGGGTGGGGCTGATCACCAGAAAGACATATCTATGCTTAGAAGTTTGGAACTTTCCACCTCACCTCACATCCTCAGTGATAGGGAGAAAGACTGGAGACTGAGTTAATAATTGATCATTTATACATGAAAAGGCCTCCATAAAAATCCCTAAATTCTGAGGGTTGGAGAGATTCTGGATTGGCAAACACATCCATGTGCCAGAGGGTGGCACATCCCAGCCCCACAGGGACAGAAGCTCCTGTGCTCAGGACCCTCCCGGACCTCCACCTATCTACCTCATAATCGACATGTTCATTTGTATTTATTTTTCATTTTTTCATTTAATTTTTATTTTATTGTTATTCAGTTACAGTTGTCAGTATTTTCTCCCCATCCCTCCACCCCACCCCCGCCAAACACACCTCCCTCCCCCGCCTCCACCCTCGCCCTTGATTTTGTCCATGTGTCCTTTATAGTAGCTCCTGTACACCTCTCTCCCCACTGTCCGCTCCCCACCCCCCTCTAGCTATTGGTAAATTGTTCTTAACTTCAATGTCTCTGGTTATATTTGTTTGCTTTTTTCTCTTGTTGATTATGTTCCAGTTACAGGTGAGATCATTTGGTATTTGTCCTTCACCACCTGGCTTATTTCACTTTGCATAATGCTCTCCAGTTCCATCCATGCTGTCAAAAAGGGTAGGAGCGCCTTCTTTCTCTCTGCCTTGTAGAATTCCATTGTGTAATTGTACCATAGTTTTTGGATCCACTCATTTGCTGATGGACACTTAGGTTTTATCCAGCACTTGGCTATTGTAAATTGGGCTGCTATGAACATTACGGTGAATAGGTTCTTTTGGATTGGTGTTTCGGGGTTCTTAGGGTATAATCCCAGCAACGGAATTGCTGGGTCAAACGGCAGTTCAACTTATAGTTTTCTGAGAAAATTCCATACTGTTTTCCACAGTGGCCTCACCAGTCTGCATTCCCACCAACAGTGCACTAGGGTTCCCTTTTCTCCACATCCTCTCCAACATTTGTTTGTGGATTTGTCTATGTTGGCCACTCTGACAGGTGTGACATGCTACCTCATTGTGGTTTTAATTTGCATCTCTCTGATGGCTAGTGATGCTGAGCATCTCTTCATATGTCTCTGGGCCCTCTGTATGTCTTCCTTGGAGAAGTGTCTGTTCAAGTCCTTTGCCCATTTATTAATTGAGTTGTTTGTCTTCCTAGAGTAGAGTAGTGTGAGTTCTTTGTATAGTTTGGAGATCAGACCATTGTCTGAGGTATCATTGGCAAATATGTTTTCCCATACTGTTGGTTCTCTTTGTAATTTGGTGCTGTTTTCTTTAGCCATGCAGAAGCTTTTTATTTTGATGAGATCCCATTTGTTTATTCTTTTCTTTATGTCCCTTGCTTCAGGGGACGGGTCTCTGAGGATGTTGCTGCATGGAATGTCTGAGATTTTCCTGCCAATGTTTTCCTCAAGGACTTTTATGGTGTTATGACTTATATTTAAGTCTTTTATCCACCTTGAATTTATTTTTGTGTATGGTGTAAGTTGGCGATCAAGTTTCATTTTTGTGCACGTAGCTGTCCAGATCTCCCAACACCATTTGTTGAAGAGGCTATTTTTGCTCCATTTTATGCTCCTGCCTCCTTTGTCAAATATTAATTGACCGTAAAGACTTGGGTTTATTTCTGGGCTCTCTGTCCAGTTCCATTGGTCTATGTGCCTGTTTTTATGCCAGTACCAGGGTGTTTTTATTACAGTGGCCTTGTAATACAGTTCGATATCAGGTATTGTGATCCCTCCTGCTTTGTTCTTCTTTCTCAAAATTGCTACAGCTATTTGGGGTTGTTTATGGTTCCATATAAATTTTTGAAATATTTGTTCTATCTCTGTGAAATATGTCATTGGCATTTTGATAGGGGTTGCATTGAATCTATAGATTGCTTTGGGTAGTATGGCCATTTTGATGATGTTAATTCTTCCAATCCATGAACATGTTATATGCTTCCATATTTGTGTCTTCCTTAATTTCTTTCTTTAGTGCTGTGTAGTTTTCTGAATACAGGTCTTTTACCTCCTTGGTTAGGTTTATTCCTAGGTACTTTATTTTTCTTGTTGCTATATCAAATGGGATTTTTTTCCTGATTTCTGTTTCTGCAGTTTCATTGTTGGTGTACAGGAATGCCTTTGATTTCTGAGTATTGACTTTGTATCCAGCTGTTTTGGCAAATGCATTTATTAGGTCGAGTATTTTTTGGTGTAGTCTATAGGATTATACTTGTACACTATCATGTCATCTGCAAGCAGTGAC
This sequence comes from Desmodus rotundus, assembly GCF_022682495.2. NCBI lineage: Eukaryota > Metazoa > Chordata > Mammalia > Chiroptera > Phyllostomidae > Desmodus > Desmodus rotundus. The sequence continues at coordinate 62,763,292 of NC_071390.1, forward strand.
ATTTTCATTTCCTCCTTTCCAATTTGGATGCCTTTTATTTCTTTTTCTTGTCTGATTGCTGTGGCTAGGACTTCCAATACTGTGTTGAATAGGAGTGGTGAGAGAGGGCATCCTTGTCTTGTTCCTGATCCTAGTGGGAAAGCTCTAAGTTTTTGTCCATTGAGGATGATGTTGGCTGTAGGTCTCTCATATATGGCCTCTATTGTATTCAGGAATGCTCTTTCTATTCCCACTTTGCTGAGTGTTTTTATCATACATGGGTACTGTATCTTATGAAATGCTTTTTTTGCATCTATTGATATAATCATGTGATTATTGTCTTTGCTTTAGTGTATTATGTTTATTGATTTGTAAATATTGTACCATCCATGCATCCCTGGGATGAATCCCACTGGTCATGGTGTATGATCTTTTTAATGTAGTGCTGGGACCGGTTTGTCAATAATCATTTTGGATTTTTTCAAATAGTCTCTCAAGATAGGGGTTAGGTCTTCCTTAAATGCTCTGTAGAATTCTCCTGTGAAACCATCTGGTCCAGGGCTTTTGTGTGTTGGGAGTTTGTTGATATATTGCTTCAATTTCATCTGCTGTTATTGGTTTTCTCAGGCTTTCTGCTTCTTTTTCATTCAGTTTTGGAAGATTATATCTTTCTAGAAATGTCTCCATTTCACCTAGGTTTTCAAATTTCTTGGCATACAGGTCTTTGTACTAATTTCTTACAATCCTTTGTATTTCTGTGGTATCACTTATAATCTCTCCTTTTTCATTTCTTATTGTGTTTATTTGGATCATGTCTCTTTTTTTCTTGATGAGCCTGCTTAAAGGCTTGTCTTTTCGTTTATCTTTTCAAAGAACCAGCTCCTGGATTCATTGACCCTTAGAATTGTGCTTTTAGTGTCTATGTCATTTAACTCTGCTCTGATCTTGGTTATTTCCTTCCTTCTACTTGCTTTAGATTGTCTTTATTGTTGTTCCTTCAGTTCTTGTAGGTGTAGGGGTTAGGTTGTTTGTTTGAAATGTTTCTATCTTTTTAAGGTAGGCCTGTATTGCTATGAACTTCCCTCTCAGGACTGCCTTTGCTGTGTCCCATATGTTTTGGGTTGTTGTGAGTTCGTTTTCATTTGTTTCCAGAAACTATTTGATTTCTTCCCTATTCTAGTTCTTTACGCACTCTCTGTTTAATAGCATGTATTCAATCTCCATGATTTTGAGTATTTTGAGTTTTTTCCTTTGGGGTTGTTTTCTAGTTTCAGTCCCTTGTGGTCAGAGAAAATGCTTGATATGATTTCAATTTTCTTGAATTTGTTGAGGCTTGCTTTGTGTCCTATCATGTGGTCAATCTTTGAAAAAGTTCCATGTACACTTGAAAAGAATGTGTATTTTGCTTCTTTGGTATGAAAAGCTCTCTATATATCCGTTAAGTCCATTTCATCTAGGGTATTTTTTAGTAACACAATATCCTTGTTGATAATTTGTTTGGAAGATCTGTCATTTTTGACAGTGGGGGGTTAAAGTCCCCTACTATAATTGTGTTGCTGTCAATATCTTTCTTGAAGTCCTCCTAGATTTTCTTTATGTATTTGGGTGCTGCTATGTTGGGAGCATATATATTTACAATGCTTATGTGTCTTGGTGGATTATTTCTTTGAGTATTATGAAGTGACCTTCTGGGTCTCTCTGTATGGCCCTTCCTGTGAAGTCTATTTTGTCTGATATGAGTATTGCTACCCCTGCTTTTTTTTCCTGTCCGTTTGCTTGGAAAATTTGTTTATAGCCCTTCACTTTCAGTCTGTATAGGTCTTTTGCCCTGAGGTGGGTCTCTTTTAGGCAGCATATGTGTGGGTCATGTTTTCTTATCCATTCAGCTTTTCTATGTATTTTGATTGGAGCATTTAATCCATTTACATTTAAGGTTATTATTGATAGGTAGTTATTCATTGCCATTTTTTCTCACCTGTGTTCCTCTCTCTTTCTCTTTTCCTTCCTTTCCTTAAAGCAGTCCTTTTAGCATCTCTTGCAGAGCTGGTTTGATAGAGGTGTATCTTTTCAGACTTCTTTTGTCTAGGAAGCTCTTTATTTGGCCTTCTGTCTTGATTGAGAGCCTTGCTGGGTAAAGTAGTCTTGGTTGCAGGCCTCTGGTTCTTATTACTTGGAATATTTTGTGCCATTTTCTCTGGCTTGGAGTGTTTCCTTTGAGAAGTCAGCTGCTAACCTTATTGATGCTCCCTTATATGTTACTTCTTGTTTCTCGCTTGCTTCCTTTAAGATTTTCTCTTTGTCTTGGAATTTTGCCATTTTAAGTATTATGTTTCTTGCAGTGGGTTACTTTGGGTTCCTCTTGCTTGGGACTCTGTGTTTCCTGGATTTGTGTTACTTTTTCTCTCATCAGATTAGGGAAATTTTCCATCATTACTTTTTCAAACAGATTTTCTATCCCTTGCTCTTCTTCTTCTCTTTCTGGTATCCCTACTATACGGATATTATTGCGTTTCATGTTGTCCTGCATTTCCCTTAATCCCTCTTCATTCTTTCTGATCCTCTTTTCCTTTTCTTGCTCTTTCTGGGTGTTTTTTCCTACTTTGTCCTCCAGCTCACTGATCCAATCCTCTGCTTCATCAAGTCTGCTTTTGATTCCTTCTACTGTGTTCTTCAGTTCAGAAAGTGTATTCTTCATTTCCTCTTGTCCCTTGTTGATAGTTTCTATTTCCTTTTTCATGTTGATATATTTTGCAGTGAGTTCATTGTAGTTTCCTTGTAGTTTCTGGTAGTTCTCTGTGAGCTCAGTCAGCTTCCTGATAACCATGGCTTTGAACTCAGTATCTGATAGTTGACTTGCCTTTATTTCATTTAGCATTCTTTCTGAGGCTTCCTCCTTTCCTTTCATTTGTGAATTGTTTCTTTGTCTTCCCATTGTTTGTGAGACTCTTCTCGCTATCCTCTGGTTCTTAAATTGATTGGTTCTGACTCCCTGGGTTTGTGGTATTAACTTCTATGTTAGAATGCCAGTGGGATTCAGTGTTGCAGTCTCCTTAATCTATTGATCTTGCTGGTCTTGGGCTGTCATTTATGTTGGCTCTGTCTATGTCTTTGGGGTTTTGATTGTTGTTGAGTCTTTCTTTGGTGGGTCCTTCCCTCGAGCTCGGTAATTGAGGGTTACTTTGTCCACCACGTGTTGTATTCTGTTGTGCAGATGTGGACAGTTTGTGTTGAAGCTGATTCTTCTGTGTGTACAAGGTTTTGAGGCTTCTCTCTCAGTCTTGTTCAGTTGTTTGTTCTTAGTAATTTCTCCACTATTTAGTTGTATTTCCAGATCGGTCCTGGAGTGAGGTTATTGTGGCTTCCATTCCCTTCTTTGCCTTCTTCCGTTGTTATCTGTTGGTGGTTCCTTTGTTGGTGGGTTTCCTTCTATTAGGTGCACTAGTGTTCACCGCTGCCACCTTGCATGTTATCTGGAGTAGCAAAGTAAATTTGTCTCACTGTCTCGGTTATTAGGATAACCCCTGTTTCGGTCTAACTCTCATCTTTTTACTGCTCTGGTTTTTATTGTCTCACCTGTGGGAAAAGGAGAAGAAAATGAAAATAATGAAAAGGGAAGGAAGGAAGAAGGAATAGAAGGAAGGAAGAAGGAATAAAAAAGATGGGAGGAATGAAAAGAAGGAATTTTAACAAAAATTAAAATAAAAACATAAATGAAGAAAGGCAGGAAGAAGGAATAAAAAAGTAACGGAAGGATAGAAGAAGGAATAAAAAAAGAAAGGACAGAAAGGAAGAATGAATTTAGGGGGAAATGAAAAACAAGAAATAATAATAATAATTAAAAAAATGTTTTCTGTTGGCTTTAAACTGGTCAGGTCAGTTCTGCTGGTCTTCCTGTCTGTGAAATAGGACGGGTGGGTAGAAGGATTGGTTTCATTTTTCTGCCTTCCTGAGCCACACTCTTTGCTATTGTCCAGCCTGCAGTCCAGTTTCTCAGGGTCCTTCTGCTCCCCCCTAGGCCTTTAGTCCACCAGTTGTGCTGTCCTTGAGGTGCACCAATGAGGGGCAACTCACACTCCACCTTCTTGCTCTTTGCTGTCCTAGATGCTAATGGCTCTCAGTGGTTCTTCAGGGTAATTCAGCCCCCTACTGAGTCAAATCTTTCAGGGTACTGCAGTGTCCCCTAGCCCTGCAGCTACCCTCCTCTGGGCATTGTGCCTTCCTCCTAGAGAGGGAGTAGGCCCTGCAGGGCTCTGTACACAGGGGCTAGGTGGGAGGTGTTCAGTCCCTGGTGCTTCAGGCATGGTCGCCCATGGGCATCTGGGCCTTTGATCAGGGTGCGCACCCACCTGGGCTTCTGGTGTCAGTGCCCAGGCTGATGATCGGGGTATACACTGACCCTGGGTTTGGGCCTGTGCGCCCCGGCAGCTGGGCACTGATCTGGGTGCGCACCAACCCGGGGTTTCAGTTGTGGGAGCCCAGGCTGCTGGTCTGGGTGCGCACCCACCCAAGGTTTCTGGTGTGGGCTCCCAGGCTGCTGATCAGGGTGTGCACCTACTTGGGTATTTGGGCCTGTGGGCTCAGGCAGCCTGGCTGCTGATCTGGGTGTGCACCAACTGCGCTTCAGGTGTGTGCTGGTGCTGCTTATCCAGTGTTCACATTCCAGGGGCTGAGGGGGTGGGGGTGCAAGATTCCATGGCTCCTGTGGATAATTCTCTAAACAGCTGCTGCGTGCCTCTATTTTCTCTTTTTCTTTTCGAGAAATTCCTGCTATTCAAGCCCCCTGGTCCAAACAAGCACCTGGCCTCTCACACAGCCCAGCCTGGCTCTCTCCCAAGAATCCTGCAGCAGACCCTGTGCCCCGGCCAGGGGCTTCAGCCGCTCTGGTCCCCGCGCTGGTCCTTATTGTCCTTAAGCACTCTTCTTACCATCTGATTTCTCAATGTCCTCTACAATTTTTGGTCTCCCATCTTCATATATACTGGAATACCGTTGGCTGTTCACTCTGGTCCTCAGATGAGCTAGGTATTTCACTGGTGCCGAGGGGAAGTGGACTCCACTCCCACCTATCTTGTTGCTATCTTCCTCCTTCATTTGTATTCTTAATCATATCCTTCATAATAAACTAGTAAATGTTTACGATAAATATAAGTAAAATGTTTCTCTGATCTCCATGTGCCATTATAGCAAATTACTGAATCTGAGGAGGGAGATGTGGGAACCCTCGATTTGTAGCCAAGTTGGGTAGAAGTGTGCGTATCCTGGGCACTCTATACTTGTGACTAGCATCTGAACTGGGGGCCAGTCTTGTCACTGTCAAAAGTGAAATAAATTATAAGACACCTAGTTGGTGTCTGCAGAGAATTGTAGAATTGCTTGCTGTGTCAGAAGTGTTGTGAGCAGAGAAGTAGTTTTCTTTTAGACACCCTTGCCACTCTGTCAGTACTCATGCACTATTCATCTCATCTAATCCTATGGCTTTAAACATTATCAACAGTCTGACCTTATACATTTTTGTCTTCAATTCTGACCCCTCTTCTGAATTCAGATTTGAATGTTGTATCCAGCTGTGTGTGGTACACCTCTGTTTCAATCGTGTCTTTTGTCTGGACTTTTGCAAAGATCTGGTGATGAGTTTTCTTGCTTTTATACTTGCCCCTTGACATCTGAGTTGTCATGTAGCTGATAGGTGTCTCTATATAATTTTCTGGAAAAAATCCCCATTTTCAGAACTTTTTCAACACCACATTCACTTTCCTTTGAGGGGCCTGGACTTCCAGAATCTGTGTGGAAGACACTTACACTGAGCTCTCATGCCCAAGTAGGCTGGTCTCCCTTACTTCTTCAAGCAACTGATCTCAACCAAATCAAATCTTTTGTATCAAGACCACATTCTAGGGATGTTGTATAGCTTGGAGGAACCTGGGCACTTGGCACTATCAAAGTCTATCATCGAAACTTAAAACATACAGTATATAGGATAGTTCCTATTTTTTAACTTCAGGATAACCTTGGCAGGATAGATCAATCATGCCTGGTAGTGCAGGTTTCAAGTGAAGGTGTTCGGCTCTCTGGAGTGGGGGTTGATGCCACGACTCAAAGGAAGTCACCTAATTCTAGCCCAGATGGTTCCAGTTTATATCGAGCTTATCTGTATGCCCCATCACCTGAACTTCATCTGATTCACATGCAAGAACATTCTGGAGTCTAGTTTTCCTCTGAGGGTAAGACAAAATAGTGGTCCCCAGTGTCTGCAGATATGTCTAATTAGATTAAGAGACAGATGAGAAGTCACACATGAATCAGTGAATCAGAAATCATTATTGGAACCACACTAGCAGGATGCATTTAAAAATAAGAGCAAGGGAAAAGAAAAAGAACAGGCATGTCAGTACTTCCTAAGACATGGGTGACCAAGTAGAAAACTAAGATAGGATCTGAGACATAGGATGAAGGGAGAGATATGACAGGAACCCAACTGGACCAGGAAGAAATAGGGACATGAATCTTAAAGCAATAGTCCAGTTACAGATCAGAATGATAACAAAATCCAGAGTGGCTTGATAGTGAAACCTTTAAACCTTTCAATATTCTACCCAATTAAGTTTTCAGGGAGATAGGAACTAGTACTTGCATCTGCAGCTTCCCTGTTTTAGATGTGAGTCTCAGGCAGGCAGCCTTGAAGACAGAAGTCAAGAAAGAAAATTGTTCTCATCCTCTTGCTTTGTGTCAGGTGCAGTATTTAGTGCTGCACAAGCATTTTCTCATCAGTTTTTTAACAGCCTGTTAGTGAGGAATTATAATCCCTATATTAAAGGTGGAACATTGAGATTCAGTGACATCAATCAAATCATTCAGCTACACAGCCAGTGAGCTGTAGATTTTTGGTTTGCACCTTGTGTTTCTGATTCCATGGACCATGCTCTTAAAGATAGCACTGCATTTGCAACCACAAGTCCTGAGGCCAGAGAAGCAATCTGTATCTAAGTAATCACACAGAGGGAGTTTGAAGGCAGGGACCAGCTTCTTTCTTCTGGGTGTCATTAGCATCTGGCACAGTACCTTTGGGAAATGCACCAAACTAAACTGGACTGAGACTGAGTTTATTTCATCTTTCAAATAATTAAAGAAACACACTGAGAGTAATATGAGCTTCTAATACTTTGAGAACAGGTAGTAGAGGTTCAGATGTTCATTTTTATCAGTTAATTTTTCTCTCATTGAACCCAAACTTCTACTATCATCCTGCAACTTAAACTTTATACATCTTACCATCAAACCTTTAGCAATACAATTCAAATAAACAAGCTTACTTTCTGTTCTTGGAAAATCACCAGCCTTGTTTTCACAATAACTAATATCACTGTGAGGATCAAAGTCCACTGTCATGATGACTACATCATAGATACATACCCCTGCTACCAGACTCTGTTTCCTTAAAGACATGGGAGAACTTGGGTACAGGCCACAGTTAGATGTGGGGAAGCTCCATTTTTTGTTACATGAAACAGAACTCATTGGTGGCAGAGCCTATGTCTGCATTTTAACGGTCATGATCATCTACAAAGCACCCCTCCCCATCTTACAGGAAAAGGAGCAGCCTAATAGAATTCCAGAATTAAAGAAAATGCTTTGTATTATAAAATAACACACAAGTGATCCACACAAAACAGTGTCTGAGCCTCAACTCAATGGTGAATGTAACCAACATAAACTGCATTTCACCGGCCTGGGGAAAATGTGAAGACCCTTGCACTGTGTCCTCTGTGAAAAGCTGTTATACCATGATTTCTGCTTTGGGCACTGAAGACAGCCAAGGACTTGGTGCCAATTATAAAGGATCACTAGGATGTTCTCAGGTACGGTCAAAATTAAGGAGGTGGCTGTATGCCAACTCTCCCAACCTATTTCTGTTCACCCATGGCAAGAGCTATGGGAGATGGGTACCTCTTTCTCACCCAGAGAGTTTGAGGGTACCTCACTTTCTTTTCTGGAGAGCTCCACCACATTTTCTCCTTTTAATCCACAAATTCTCCTTTACCCAAAGAGCAAGGGCTCTCTCTCTGAAAGCCAAGCCTCTATATTGGTAGTACTCAAAGTGGGATCCCTAGACCAACAGCATCAGCATCATGTGGAAACTTGTTTGACATAAAAATTTTTAGCCACCAATCCCAGATCTACTGAATCAGAGATCTCAGGGCTGGGGCTCAGCAATCTCTGTTTTAATGAACCCTCCAGGTAATTCTGATGCATATTAAGATTTGAGAATCACTGTTTTAAGCCCTGAAAGAAGTTCATTTTGATGCATAGAAGACTTCACAACAAAGAAGGAAGCTGGCATTTGATTTTTGCATCAAAATCTCACCACCAAACATGGTCAAATCCAGTGTTCAAACTTCCTTCAGCTCTCCAAAGTTTGCAGACTGAACCTTTGCTCATCATATCCATCATCTTTATGTTTCTTTGAAAATTGTATTCTTATCATTGTAGATAAACTCTGATGTCTCCTCACTATATTGACAGATTCTCAATAGAATATAAAAGGAACTAGTCTTTGATACAGGATGTGGGGAATTAGTTGGCATGGGGATAGGACTTAAATTAGCCACAGAGTCGTGAAAAGGAAAAGTGATTCAGCTTGAACTGGAACTAATGCCTTATCCCTGGTACAGTGGGTGAATGCATATCCAGGGTGTGTGTGAAATGTGTTCTGAAGCAGAGGGCTATACACACATAGGAATGAGAGAAGTAATGTGGCCAATGTTGGGAACGTCTGGGTTCCTGGAGCAGTGGGCCATCACAGAGGGGCATTGTGAGGACCATTCCTAAAAACAGAACCTTAAGGAGGGCAACAAGGAGTTTGGACAGCGGTGGTTGTCACAGATAGAAGGAAGAAGTAGATGCAGAAGTAAAAGTGATGGTAGGGGGTGTCTGCACAGAGAGCAGTTGCACCTATGAGCAGGTAGGGCAAGGTTTGCTCTGCTGACTCTGCTGAACGCAGTATCAAGGAGCATTCACCAAGCCTCTTCTTTCTTGTTTAGTGTGCTGTTATGGGTGGGAGTGGCATGAATAGGTCAGCAGGTGGGATGTCTCTATCTATATGGGATGGAGGGTAGGACCAGGATTCTACTGATGTGAAGAAGAGAAATTATTCATTCCATAAACAGGAATTCCATACTCACCATATAAAGCAACATGCCTTCCCAGGGCCTTGGTACCAAGAGTTATATTTCTAATTCCTTCCGTAGTTCTATGTGCCTTTCACTTTTTTCCTCTTTCTGATTCATGGGTCAGGTCTTTTTAGTGTTGGTTGATTGCTGTATTATGAGGTACCTCATGTCAAGCTGAGGTTTCTGTAGAAACAAATAGAAAGCTTGCTTTCTGAGTCTTTCAGAGACTATTTCTGGCAGTTCATCAGGAACAGCAGTATGTTCTTTTGGGCAAGATATCTGCACTCCTTGGAGACAAAACCAAAATAAACAAAACATTACCCTAGAACACAGCTGTTTCATTTTATTTTTGTGTTTTGTTTTGTGTTTGTTTTTTCTTCTCTCCCATGCCTAGTTCTGCCAACTCACCTCCAAGTGCTTCTGAGCAATTCGAGCTGGATCTGTTGGACTCCAGATTCCATCAAATTCTGGTGCCCTCTAGCCTCCTGCAGACATAGTCCAGAAGGTTTATAAGAATGAAAAGAAGAAAATGAGAAGAAAAGGGCATCACTGAGGAAATTCATTGCAGCAAATCATGAGTGTGGCACAATGGGCCCAGATAAGGCTGTTGATTACGATCTTTAAAATGTTGGTAGTTTGAGGTCAAAGTTGTAATACTATGTATGCTACCCTGAGGAAGTTTGAATATTAATCAAAATATTTAGACAGTGTTCATGATTGTGATTTGAAAAATAACTGAAGTTTAGAAGCTAAGGGAAGATAAAAAAAGTAGTCAATCAAAATTCCTTAATGCTCATGTCAGAAGGGCTTAGAGAGGAGATACTAGATTAGAATTGGGATCGGTAATAGTATTATGAGCATACATTAATAGGAACAAGTATGAAGTCAGCAGATACTTTAGATTACTTTGCTTTTTATGTTCAAACCCTTTGTCCCTATGGACAGTCTTTGAACAGCCCACATTTTGTTATCTGTAGATGGTGCCATGTGGTGATAATTCACAGCCACTTTTATTTTAGATATGCTTCTAGTTTCCATTTGTGACACAAGTAGAGCTAGATAGTGCTCAGATTCATTACCATTCTTTTATTTAATGTGTAGAATTTATTTAAATTTATTGTTCACTTAAATCTCTAATGCATGGCTGCTGGATGTTGTGAAAGTCATATCTGGATCTGATTACTACCATTGGCAGGAATACCCAGATACATCAGGAATCCATCTGTAGGGTTTTTTTCCCTTAGAACTGATGAGTGACTTCTGTAGGTTACAAGGAACCTCAATAGGTTATCATTATTAAATAAGATGTTAAACAATGTTCTAATATCTTGAAATCAGTGGTGAGGGTTCTTTTTTGTTTGTTTGTTTTCTTTTGCTTTGTTGTCTTGATTTGTTTTGTTTTACTCTATTCATCCATTTCCTCTGCTGAAGACCATCTTCCATCTTGTGAAATGTGTATCATTTTTGGAAAATGAGGATGTAAGCTGAAGAAGAGATTTCAAAAGATAATAATATTGGGGACACAGTTAAGCTGTGAAAATGGTGAAATAATTTGTGAAAATGGTGTTTTGCATCTAAGCTTGAGATGTCACATTGCTTACAACTCTGTTTCCACAGGGTACCACATGATCAATTAAACTACACAAGAAAATAGGAACCAAACAGTTCTTTGTCCTCTCTAGGTTACCCTAATAACACCTGGATCCACAGCTAGTCCAGAGGCCATATAATATTGATGATACAATAAAAATATAACACTTAGGAAAGAAAGGCTAACCTTATTTGCACACCATTTTCCAAGATAATAGTGAATGTGGTGATTTTAAAACAAACCTACATGTTGTTTGACCATTTTCCCATAGAGGTGGGTATATGTCCCATGCCCTAGAATCTGGGTAGGCTTGTGACTGATTCAATCTACAGGGAATTGTGGAAGGCATTCTATGTGACTTATGAAGCAGCTTCTGCCTCATTTCTGCAGCATTCACTCTTGGAGTCCTGTAACCAAACTCCTATATTCAATTGCCTGTTTTACATTTCCTCTTGATGTCTAATGAGCATCTCAAATATAACAAGTCTAACTGAAGACTCTTGATTCATCTCCCTCTAAATCTGTTCCTCTCTAGAATTTCTTTTCCCAATTAATATCCAATTACTCAAAACTAAAATCTAGGATACATTCTTGACTGCTCTTACTTCCCAGAACATTCAAAGATGGTGCTATACCCAGTATCTGTCCTTACCATGGGTACTTCTCTTCTTTGCTAAAACCTTGTGTCAAGTCAACACTGTTTTTTCCATGACACTTGTTCACAGTCTCTTAAATGGTGTCCTTGTTTCTAGATTTCTCTAAGTATAACTCACCCTCTATACAGAAACCGGAGTGATCTCAATAATTCCACCTCCCCATAAGCTGTGATGATGGACAGATCACATGTAGGTGCTTTACTTTATCCAACCTTTCAGACTCATGAGTGAAGAAGTTTCCAGATGATAATGTAACTGAATTAACCTCACCTATTCAAGTCTACCCAGCTGGGGTCTCAGACACCGTGGATCAGAGACAAGCAAGTCATCCCTGCTCTACCAGATCAAAATATCTGACCCACAAAATCTGAGAGCATAATTAAGTCATTGTTGTCTTATGTCATTAAATTTTAGAGTATGCTGTTGTGCAGCAGTAAATGATCAGCCAGTAGGTTAAGCTGGAATTTACACAACATTAATGATTACACACGATACAATTCTTGTTATGCATTTGGGAGAGTAACGCAAAGCAAGGTATTTCTAGTCACTTAGAGTTGGGGTTAAGTGTGTAAATATTTTAATCATGGATAACCGTGCCTTCATGGAGAGATATTTAAGGGGAGTATCCTGAGGGAATTACCAGGTGGGGTACTAGTCAGTACAGTAAAATGAACCATGTGCCAATGAACACTTATGGCTTCATTGGCAGGGATTGTTGGTGTATTAATCAGTGTTTATTATGGAGAAACACAACACTATATTTTATAAAAGTACTTTAAATTGCTTATGTAGGTTGTGACAATTAACTATGTTGAACAACCCTAAAACGGAGTCTGGAGGCTTTGGCTCAAAGTAAGTGATAAAGACTTATTCAAGGGTCTTAGAGTTTAGAAACTGGGAACACATCTAAGGAAAAACCCAAAAGTGTTCCAAAAAAGAAAGAAGAGTTCAATGTTCTTCTAGTAAAAAGTACATTCTTAATAAGTATCAGGACTGCATTCTTAGCCCTAATTGGTCCAGAATGATTAACAGTCAGATGTCAGACAGTCTGGATGATGGATGCCAGGTAATCTAGAGGATGGGTACCAGGAGTGTTTGGTCACTTCTAGTGGTCTGGAAAATGGATGTCAAGTGGATGGATATGTGATTCCTTCAGGGTGTAATCAGAGGGTTATCTGGAGGTCCAGCTGTATAGTCAGGCATTGACACAGGACTGGGAAGTTAAAAAAAGTTAAGTTCCCAGGCTAGTTAAAACAAGAATGGATGACTTTCAGCTAAGATGGAGGTATAGCTAGATACACTTTGCTTCCTTGCACAACCAAAAGAAGGACAACAACAAATTTAAGAACAAAAGACAACCAGAACTGACAGAAAATCAAACAGTATGGAAGTCCAACAACCAAGGAGTTAGAGAACAAACATTCATCCAGACTGGTAGGAGGGTCGGAGATGGGCAGCCAGAGTGGAGAGAACTCACAGTAAGGCAGTGGCTGGAGGAGTGGGGTGGGAGAGGCAGCAGCGGGCAGAGCAGGCAGTCCTACATTTGCATGTCTATAAACTGGGAAGAACAACTGGGGAGTGAGGCAGACTGTGAAACCCAGGGTTCCAGTGGGGAAATAAAACCTCAAAACCTCTGAATGAAAAAACCTGTGGGAGTTGAGTCAGCAAGAGAAACTCCAAGCCTCACAGGAGAGTCCATTGGAGAGAACCACATGGTCCTAGAATGTATACAAACCCACCCACCCAGGAATCAGCACCAGAAAAGCTACATTTGCTTGTGGGTAGCAGAGGAAGTGACTAAAAGCTGGCCGAGAGTGAGCAAGTGACATTGTTCTCTCTCAGACCCCTGCCCCACATACAGTGCCACAATGCAGCTATGTGGGTTGCCTTGCCCTAGAGAATACCTAAGACTCCGCCCCATAATACATAAAAAGCATGAGACAAGAAAATATGGCCCAAATGAAAGAACAGATCAAAGCTCCAGAAAATATGAAACTACGTGATGAAGAGATAGCCAACCTATCAGATGCAGAGTTCAAAACACTGGTAATCAGGATATTCACAGAATTGGTTGAGTATGGTCACAAAATAGAGGAAAAAGAGAAGGATATGAAAAGTGAAATAAAGGAAAATGTAGAGGGAACCATCAGTGAAGGGAAAGAAACTGGAACAGATCAACGGTTTAGAGCAGAAGGAAGAAATAGATAATCAACTGGAACAGAATGAAGAAACAAGAATTCAGAAAAATGACGACAGGCTTAGGAACCTCCAGGACAAATTTAAATGTTCCAATATCCAAATCATAAGGATGACAGAAGGAGAAGAGGAAAAGCAAAAAATTGAAAACTTATTTGAAAACATAATAGAGAACTTCCCTAATTTGGCAAAGGAAACAGACTTCCAGGAAGTGCAGGAAGCTCAGAGAGTCCCAAAAATGTTGGACACAAGGAAGCAACAGCAAAGCACATTATAATTACATGACCCAAGATGAAAGATAAGGAGAGAATCTTAAAAGCAGCAAGAGAAAAGGAGACAGTTACCTACAAAGGAGTTCCCATAAGACTATCAGCTGATTTCTCAAAAGAAACCTTTCAGGCAAGAAGGGGCTGAAAAGAAGTATTTGAAGTCATGAAAGGCAAGGACCTATACCCAAGATTACTCTATCCAGCAAAGCTATCATTTAGAGTGGAAGGGCAGGTAAAGTGCTTCTCAGATAAGGTCAAGTTCAAGGAGTTCATCATCACCAAGCCTTTATTATATGAAATATTAAAGGGACTTATCCAAAGAAGATAAAAAATATGAACAGTAAAATGACAACAAACTCACAACTATCAATAACTGAACCTAGAAAAACAAAAACAAAAACGAACTAAACAAACAACTAGAACAGAAACAGATTCACAGAAAGAGAAATCACATGGAGGGTTATCACTGGGGACGGGGAAGTTGGAGGGTGGGGGAAAAGGTACAGGGAATAAGAAGCATAAATGGTAGGTAGAAAATAGACAGGGGGAGGTTAAGAATATTATGTGAAATGTAGAAGCCAAAGAACTTATATGTATGACCCATGGAAATGAACTAAGGTGGGGGAATGCTGGTGGGAGAGGGCAGTACAGGGTGGAGGGAATAAAGGGGAGAAAAAATGGGACAACTGTAATAGCATAATCAATAAAATATATTAAAAAAAACAAGAATGGAGTCTTTCCTCATGCCTCAGCCTTCAAAATGTTAATAATTTCAGCAGGTAGGTTAAAATATCTTCATCTTATGTATTTCCTACCTTTACTCTGTCCTTATCTATTGCCACTCACTTAATCGAATGTAAGTTTTTGGCACTCATAAGTAAAGAGTTCAAAAATAGCTAGGTTTAAGCATGGGATTAAATGTCATCAGGATCTGATCTCTCTCCATCTCCCACTCTGCTTCTGCTTTTCCATTCTTAGGTAGGATCTCCTAATATGGTAGCAAGATTTCTTCCAGCAATTTCAGTGTAATAAAATTACAGCTATAAAAATAATAGAGGTAGGGATTCTTTCTTTCCCTTTTGCTTCACTCAACATCCCTGAGTTGGCTCTGATTGGCTCTAACATGTTATGGTCAGATTGGTAAGTGCAACCACAAAATCTGGCTTGAGTTCAAGCAATAGCAGTAATACCAACTTGGACTTAGTTCAAATGTGCTTTACTTTGCTTTACTGCCAAAGCATCAAGTAAGAGGGACAAAATTACACATCTAGATATGAAGAAAATGTAAGTGTGTGGATGAGGCTCCCCAGTGACTTTCTTATTTTGCTCATAGGCAGGTCCAAAGTCTTAGCAACCCCTATGGAGATGTTCAGTAGGTCAGTGAAGCACATGCCTCTTACTCTCCCAGCCACTTCAACACTCAGAAACAATTTCTACTATGATCCAAGGCAATAATTATGTTTTTCAGCAAGCAGTGATCCAAGCATAATATCTGGACCTTCAAATTGTTGCTCTGATGGCACTTTAGTAGTCTCTTCTTTCCTGCACTAAATGACAAGGCCTAAGGAATTTCTATGATATCTACTCAGGGTCTTTCCATGGTCATACCTGACCATGGCTTACCATACCAACTCCAACTCTGACTCTGATATCCTGATTGTATGGATTAGAGCCATGTGCCCATCCTTAGAGTTGAAGTAAGGTCAGCTCGACTATATATCTCTATCTCTATCTCTGTCTCTGTCTCTATCTCTGTCTCTGTCTCTGTCTCTACCTCTATCTATCTCTATCTCTATATCTATCTGTATCTGTATCTATATCTACATCTGTATCTGTCTGTATCTGTATCTCTATCTATCTCTATCATATATATAGATATATATTCATATATGTGAGATATAGATATATATTCATATATGTGATATATATATATTCAAAGGCAAAATGAAGGGTTATTTACAAAAGATACTGTTGTTCTTTTCAGAAAAAGAGAGACTGGGTGGTAAGAAGGCAAAAACAGTGTGTCTACTAGAATGGTTTCCCCTTATTCTTGGTACCTGAGACCCTGAGTATAAGTCCCTGCCTGTCTTCAACAGCTTGGGTTCTGGGAAAGGACTGCCCCTTATATCATCTCTAACTCTGGCCCTTCTTTTCCAACACCCAGCATTGCGCATCCTTTTCCAGCTGCCATATACTTATTGAGGATCACTGTCGACACATCTCTCAATGTTGTGCCTACTTGGCTATTGTTCCTCAAAAGGTTGCTGCTCTCCACTCTTCTCCAGTATGTACTGTCTTAGCCATTCTATTCTAACTGTAAGGATGCTTTTTCAAGTTTGTTTTCTATCTGGCAAGGTTCTGAGTTCCTTCCAACTTCTGTGTTTTCTAATATGAAATCCCTTCTATTTCTCTGTACTTGAGGAGTTTTCTCTGGCCAAGAATTATTTTTTGTTAGATCATCCCTTCCAAATGTTTTCTCTACAGCCACTGTAATGAACTGACAGATGGGTGTTTGATCTTCAGAAGATATAATGAAGATTTATTTTCTAAACTGTTAGGACACACCAAGGTTATCATACAAGAAAACTAACATACTGCAAATTGCACTCAGTCCAACCAGAAATGACAGTTTCATTGGATATGACTTTCCCTTCTGAATCATAGATATTATCAATTATCTATATTGATAATATAGATATACTTGTACACAGATCTTGTATCATCATGTTAATTACCTTGCTGATAGACACTAATTTTTGAGAAGGCCAGAACTTTCATGAATTCCATAAACCTTATATGCAGGAGAACATTTTAAAAATGTTAACTCAGACTATGTAATGGTTCTGGTTGTTTGATTATCCTTTCTTCTTCAGGAAGGAATGATCTGGGTACTTCACTTAGGCAACCTAAAAAATATACACCCATGTTTACGAATCATTGATACACACTGGCTAAGCTTGGATCCAATTCATCCCTGACAATAAATTTTTGAGTAAAGAAGTATAACTAAGTGATATCATACTAGGATGAACAAGTGGATTTCTACAAAAATTCCCAATTTTCTAGAATCCTCCCCAACCTGTTACCCTTGCTGGTAACTAACTGCTGAGCCACTTGACTTTCTAAAGTTTTCCATTCTCTTCCTGACATGACAGCTTCTTCCCCTGCTCCTCTGCTCAATGGTTGTTGCTTAGAAATTTGCTCATAGATTGAATCCATCTGTATTCCTATAGATTGCTTTCTTTCTTTCTTTTAAACAGTAACAGGCAAATATAGTGCAAATTAATACCACAAAGTAATTGGCCTCTCCCTCTGAAATCTACATAAAAGCTGCAATGTCACTGCTCTGTGGCCAACAACTCACACTGAATGCTCTGATGGATGAATTAGCTCTATACCCAGAGTGAACAGTGAAAGCAAACCATAAAAATATAAAATGCACTAAACCACCAACTGACATTATAGAAATAAAATACTAGCTGGCTAAAAACCACAGTGTAACAATTAGTGGGATATTTGTATTTGGCAGAGAGAACTCTTCATTCTGAAAACAGAATACTACATGTTTTATGCAGTCATATAATATTTCCTTTGTATTCAAAGAAGGCAAACACCTGCAGTGTGTATTGGAAAAGCTCAGATGATGGTGTTAAAGTTTGCATCAAATCAATTTGAAGTTTTCATCAGTTAAGCTTGGTTGACACAATGACTGCTATAATCATCTATGGATCGGTCTGTTTGCTTTTCTCTCCACAGCTCTCTGTACAAATTTCAAGGACACAACTTGTTTCCGTCATGTGGAAGGGGAGATGATAAGAAATTTTGATTGCCTGATAATTTCAAATGAGACTTCACAGGATGGCTGAAGCTTTATGGTATCCTCAGGGCATCTGTAGGCAAATGCTATTGAATCTATCAGTTCTCCCAGAGTTGAGAGGTTCAGAGAAGGAAGTTCACAGTAGCCAGATTCACAGGGTCCTGATCTCATGGGAGTTACGTGTTTTAATCAGAATAACAGGTTTCAAAACTCTGGCCTTGCCATTTGTTAGTTTGTTGACTTTAGGAATGTCTCTTATACTTTCTGAATTTCAGTTTCCTCTTTTGGAAAATAGAGAGATTGTCTACCTGATAAAACTATTGTGAAAATAAGGAATAATAGATATAAGTAACCCAGCCTCCTGATTGGCATACAGTAGGTGCCACTAGGTAGAGTTATTCACTAACAGTAGATCAACTTGAAGGGACAGCAGTCACTAGTTATCTGATCAAGGAGATAAAATTACACCCCAGAAAGAAAGGAAGGTGTTTTGTGTCCATAAATTCAGCAATTCAGAAAAAGGTTTTCTGGATATCCTTCAGGGAGAGGTATTTGTTTTTCTTTTTTATCTGAGATACAATTACTTTCACCATGGATTACTTTGGAAACACATGCATCTTCTTATTCTCTGTGTGGCCTTTGAAAAAATTAATGGATCTTCCTGAGCCTCAGTTCCTCTGTAGTAGGATGGACACAATACTTCTGGTTTCCTATTATTGCTGTGAAAATTAAATAAAATGACATGTATAAGATACTTCGCATAGTACCTGGACCTTTGTAGAATAAATGCCATAATTAATAACTAAACAAATATTGGAGCCCCCTCTCTTCTTTCAATTATAAGAATGAGCTTTATTAATATTTGCTCCAGACTCTGAGGAAGCCCCTATGCAAGTCCCACAGGAGTAGGTGTACACTTTCTCTCTGAAGTGGCCCAGTAACTGTCCTTGCACAGGCCTGCCCATTTGCCCTTATTGGTATGTCCCAGGGAAGTGAAACACGACTGAAAGTAAAGTTGGCATTATTAATTGATGATAACTTCATTGACTTGGTTTTGATGAGGGTCAAAAATTCCATTCTGTTAATTAATGAAAACATTCTATATTTCTCAGAGTCAGAAATGAAGGAGATGGGAAAAGAAAAGTAGAATTCAGCATCAACTTTGGTATATCAATTGCTGGCATTATAGTCAGTGCTACAGATCTGCAAACTAGCAGCTTTCTTTCAAGTTTGTTTTGAATTGCTGCTTAAACAAACTGCCACAATTCAGCAGCTTATATAACACAAACTTAGTATCTTCAAGTTCTGTAGGTCAGAAGCCTCACTGGGCTAAAAAAAGGCATTGACAGGTTGAGTTAGTTTCTGGAGGCTCTAGGGAAGGACCATTTCTTTGTTTCTTCAGATTGTTGCCAGAATTCAGTACTTTGCTGTTGTTGGATTCAGCCCCATTTTCCTCCTGCCTGTAAACTGTGGGACATCCTCAGCTTCTGAAAAGTCAGCAAGTCCTCACATTGCAATTTTCTGACTCCCCTCCTTCCTTTTTCACTTTAAAGGACACATGAGATTACATTTGGCCTACCTAGAAAAACCAGGATAATTTTTCCACCCTGGATCCTTACCATAATCACATTTACAAAGTCCCTTTGGCCATGTAAGGTAACATATTCTCAGGTTCAGGGATAAGGACTTGGATGTCTTTGGGGGAGCCATGATTCTGCCAACCACATCTCTGGACAGATCTAGAGGAGTGTAAAGCAAAGTGAAAATAAATCTGCCATTTATTGATTTCACTACAAGTGACTTGAATGTTCCTGGAGGAAAAAAAAAAAAACCACACACACAGCAAATGAAACTGTAGCATGTAGCAGATTAAGATATTTAAAAGACAGGGGAAAAAAGGCTTTCCAGTACATAGTTACAGGTCCTGATAACTACAGTTTAAATTGCTCTTTAAGGAATTTTTGACAGATTGGTAAATTACAACCTACACAGCCCTAATTAGTTTTGTCATATTTCCAATTCTCTCAGATTTCCCAAGTTTCTTTCCCCCCTCCCCTCACATTTTACTAGTGGCTCCAGGGTTGGTTGCTCTCTGAGGAAAGACTGAGGCTAAACAGAGAGAATGATGGAGTTTTTTTCTGTGTGCATGCATGCTTGTGTGTGTTTTAATTTATGTTTGGTTTTTGGCTAAATTCATAAAAGCACTGAAAGATGAAATGGATTATGCTAATCTAAAAAAATAATATGAAGTCACAAGGTGGGACAGTGTCACTGAATGAAAATGAGAGGGAATAATATGGAGCTAGAGGTTAAGTAACAATTAGAATCTCAGGTACTACAGTAGCAGACCTGACTGAGGCTGGGGCTCCAAGGTGCAGCTGTCCCTAGGCTAGACCCTTTTATATAATTCCTGTATACCTACTTTCTTATCTGAATAATGAAATGGACAGAGGGTTCCATGCCCTGCCAAAGGATCAAAATTGATTTCTCCCCCCAATAAACCTGGTTACAGGAGCTTCTGTCATTCATTTTCAGAAGAGGTAATTCCACTTCTCACTGTAATTCAGACTCCTGTGGATATACCATTATGGGAGTAAGTAGGCAAATTCCAAATACCATGGTGAAGATAATGTCCCAAACTCCCTTCTTTTTTTCCTCTCAGGATCCAGTCTGGCTTTCCAGTGAGAAGTCATTCTACTCAAGAGCCATGTGGTGTCTTCCAGGTCTGAGGCCCTTTCATCTGTGCTGCTTGGCACATAATTATTCCATTGGTGCCACTTCTTGTCTTGATTGTAAGGTCTAACTCCTGTCTCCTGATTTCCAGAGAATTAGGTTCCTATATCATGACTTACTAATGTAATCATCCTAGTGTTGCACACAGTATCCCCTTGGGCTGCAGCTGGGTCAGAGATACAGGCTTTAATGAGGATTTAAATAGTAAGGCCAGTTTTAATTTTTTAATATTTTATTTATTTTTATTTTATTTTAGGAATTTTTTAAATTTTTAAATTGTTATTCAGTTACAATTGCCTGCATTTTTACCCATCCCTCCGCCCCACCCCAGCTGAAACCACCTCCCTCCCCCACCTCCACCCTGCCCCTTGATTTTGTCCAGTAGTTCCTGTAATGCCCTCTCCCCACTGTCCCCTCCCCACTCCCTTCTGGATATTGTTAGATTATCCTTAATTTCAATGTCTCTGGCTATATTTTGTTTGCTTTTTTCTTCTGTTGATTATGTTCCAGTTAAAGGTGAGATCATATGGTATTTGTCCCTCACCACCTGGCTTATTTCACTTAGCATAATGTTCTCCAGTTCCATCCATGCTGTTGCAAAGGGTATAAGCTCCTTCTTTCTCTCTGCTGCATAGAACTCCATTGTGTAAATATACAATAGTTTTGGATCCACTTATTTGCTGATGGGCACTTAGGTTGCTTCCAGTACTTGGCTATTGTAAATTGTGCTGCTATGAACATTGGGGTGCACAGGTTCTTTTGGATTGGTGTTTCAGGGTTCTTAGGGTATAATCCCAGCAGTGGAATTGCTGGGTCAAAGGGCAGTTCCATTTTTAGTTTTCTGAGGAAATTCCATACTGTTTTCCACAGTGGCCTCACCAGTCTGCATTCCCACCAACAATGTACTAGGGTTCCCTTTTCTCCGCATCCTCTCCAACATTTGTTTGTGGATTTGTTTATGTTGGCCACTCTGACGGGTGTGAGATGGTACCTCATTGTGGTTTTAATTTGCATCTCTCTGATGGCTAGAGGTGCTGAGCATGTTATCATATATCTCTGGGCCCTCTGTATGTCTTCCTTGGAGAAGTGTCTGTTCAAGTCCTTTGCCCATTTATTAATTGGGTTGTTTGTCTTCCTGGAGTGGAGTCGTGTGAGTTCTTTATATATTTTGGAGATCAGGCCCTTGTCTGAGGTATCATTGGCAAATATGTTTTCCCATAATGTAGGTTCTCTTTTCACTTTAATGCTGTTTTCTTTAGCCATGCAGAAGCTTTTTATTTTGATGAGGTTCCATTTGTTTATTCTTTCCTTTATGTCCCTTGCTTTAGGGGACATGTCTGTGAGGATGTTGCTGCATGGAATGTCTGAGATTTTCCTGCCAATGTTTTCCTCTAGGACTTTAATGGTGTTACAACTTATATTTAAGTCTTTTACCCACCTTGAATTTATTTTTGTGTATGGAGTAAGTTGGTGATCAAGTTTCATTTTTTTGCACCAATGCAAAAAATGTAGCTGTCCAGATCTCCCAACACCATTTGTTGAAGAGACTATCTTTGCTCCATTTTATGCTCCTGCCTCCTTGGTCAAATATTATGACCGTGAAGATGTGGGTTTATTTCTGGGCTCTCTGTTCTGTTCCATTGGTCTATCTGTCTGTTTTTATGCCAGTACCAGGGTGTTTTGATTACAGTGGCCTTGTAATACAGTTTGATACCAGGTATTGTGATCTCTCCTGCTTTCTTCTTCTTTCTCAAAATTGCTGCAGCTATTTGGGGTTGTTTATGATTCCATATATTTCTGAAATGTTTGTTCTATATCTGTGAAATATGTCATAGGTACTGTAATAGGGATTGCATTGAATCTATAAATTGCTTTGGGTAGTATGGCCATTTTGATGATGTTAATTCTTCCAATCCATGAGCATGGTACATGCTTCCATTTGTTTGTGTCTTCCTTCATTTCTTTCTTCAGTGTTGTGTAGTTTTCTGAGTACAGGTCTTTCAACTCCTTGGTTAGGTTTATTCCTAGGTACTTTATTTTTCTTGTTGTATATCAAGTGGGATTTTTGCCTTGATTTCTGTTTCTACAGTTTCATTGTTGGTGTACAGGAATGCCTTTGATTTCTGAGTATTGACTTTGTATCCAGCTGTTTTGCCAAATTCATTTATTAGGTCAAGTAGTTTTTTGGTGGAGTCTATAGGATTTTCCATGTACACTCTCACGTCATCTGCAAACAGTGACAGTTTCATTTCCTCCTTTCCTATTTGGATGTCTTTTATTTCTTTTTCTTGTCTGATTGCTGTGGCTAAGACTTCCAATAGTATGTTGAATAGGAGTGATGAGGGAGGGTATCCTTGTCTTGTTCCTGATCTTAGTGGGAAAGCTCTAAGTTTTTGTCCATTGAGGATGATGTTGGCTGTAGGTCTCTCATATATGGCCTTTATTATGTTGAGGACTGCTCCCTCTATTCCCACTTTGCTGAGTGTTTTTATCAGAAATGGGTGCTATACCTCATCAAATGCTTTTTCAGAATCTATTGATATGATCAAGTGGTTTTTGTTTACTTTTGTTTATGTGGTGTATTATGTTTATTGATTTGAGAATATTGTACCATCCTTGCATCCCTGGGATGAATCCCACTTGGTCATGATGTATGATCTTTTTAATGTATTTCTGGATGTGGTTTGCCAATATTTTGTTGAGAATTTTAGCATGTATGTTCATCAGTGATATTGGCCTGAAGTTTTCTTTCTTTGTTATGTATTTATCTGATTTTGTGATTAGGATGATATTGGCTTTGTAAAACGGGTTTGGGAGTCTTCCATCTTCTTGAGTTTTTTGAAACAACTGTGAAGGATATGGGTTAGCTCTTCTTAAATGCTTTGTATAATTCTCCTGTGACCATCTCGTCCAGGGCTTTTGTGTGTCAGAAGTTTTTTGATTACTGTTTGAATTTCATCAGGTGTTGCTCGTCTCTTCAGGCTTTCTGCTTCTTCTTATTGAGTTTGGGGAGGTTATATTTTTGTAGAAATTTGTCCATTTCATCTAGGTTTTCAAATTTTTTGGCATACAGTTCTTCGTAGTAATTTCTTACAATCCTTTGTATTTTGCTGGTATAAGTTGTAGTCTCTCCTTTTTCATTTCTGATTGTTTTTATTTGGGTCCTGTCTCTTTTTTTCTTGATGAGCCTGCTTAGGGGCTTGTCAATTTTGTTTATCTTTTCAAAGAAGCAGCTCCTGGATTCGTTGGTCCTTAAAATTGTGCTTCTAGTCTCTATGTCATCGAATTCTGCTCTGATTTTGGTTATTTCCTTCCTTGTACTTGCTGTGGGTTGTCTTTGTTGTTGTTCCTTGAGTTCTTGTAGGTATATGGTTATGTTGTTTATTTGAGCTGTTTCTATTCTTTTTAGGTAGGCCTGTATCACTATGAACTTCCCTCTCAGGACTGGCTTTGCTGTGTCCCATAGGTTTTGGATTGTTGTGAGTTCATTTTCATTTCTTTCCAGAAGCTTTTTGATTTCTTCCTTAATCTCATTCTTGACCCATTTATTGTCTAATAAAATGCTATTCAGTCTCCAAGATTTTGGGTGTTTGGGTGTTTTTTCCTTGAGATTTGTATCTAGTTTCAGTCCCTTATGGTCAGAGAAAATGCTTGATATGATTTCAATTTTCTTGAATTTCTTGAGGCTTGTTTTGTGTCCTATCATGTGATCTATCTTTGAAAATGTTCCATGTGCATTTGAAAAGAATATGTATTTTGATTCTTTGGGAAAAAGGCTCTATATATATCAGTTAAGTCCATTTCATCCAAGGCCTTGTTCAAAGCCACAATATCTTTGTTGATATTTTGTTTAGAAGATCTGTCCATCTTTGACAGTGGGGTATTAAAATCCCCTACTATAATTGTGTTGCTGTCAATATATTTCTTGAAGTCCTCCAAGATTTTCTTTATGTATTTGCGTGCTCCTATGTTGGGAGGATATATATTTACAATGTTTATGTCATCTTGGTGGATTCTTCCTTTGAGTATTATGAAGTGACCTTCTGGGTCTCTCTTTATAGCCCTTTTTTTGAAGTCTATTTTGTCTGATATGAGTATTGCTACCCCTGCTTTTTTTTCCTGTCCATTTGCTTGTAAATTTGTTTCCATCCCTTCACTTTCAGTCTGTGTAGGTCTTCTTTCCTGAGGTGGGTCTCTTGTATGCAGCATATGTGTGGGTCATGCTTACTTATCCATTCAGCTATTCTATGTCTTTTGATTGGAGCATATAATCCATTTACATTTAAGGTTATTATTGATAGGTACTTATTCATTGCCAATTCTTTGTACCTATGTTTTTCTCTCTTTCTCTCTTTTCCTTCCTTTTGGTAGAGTGCCCCTTTAGCATCTCTTGCAGAGCTGGTTTGGTGGAGGTATATTCTTTTAGACTTCTTTTGTCTGGGAAACTCCTTATTTGGACTTCCATCTTGATTGAGAGCCATGCTGGGTAAAGTAATCTTGGTTGCAGGCCTCCGGTTCTCATTACTTGGAATATTTTTTGCTATTCTCTTCTGGCTTGGAGCAGTTCCATTGAGAAGTCAGCTGACAACCTTATTGTCCTCCCTTGTATGTTACTTCCTGTTTCTCCCTTGCTGCTTTTAAGATTCTTTTTTTGTCTTGCAATTTTGCCATTTTAAGTAATATGTGTCTCGCAGTGGGCCTGTTTGGGTTCCTCTTGATTGGGACTGTCTGTGATTCCTGGATTTGTGTGACTTTTTCTCTCATCAAATTAGGGAAATTTTCCCTCATTACTTTTTCAAACAGGTTTTCTATCCATTGCTCTTCCTCTTTTCCTTCTGGTATCCATGTTAGACGGATATTATTGCTTTTCATTTTGTCCTGCATTTCCCTGAACCCCTCTTCATTCTTTCTGAGCTTCTTTTCCTTTTCTTGCTCATTCTGGGTGTTTTTTTCTACCTAGCCCTCCAGTTCGCTGATCCGATCCTCTGCTTCATCTAGCCTGCTTTTGATTCCTTCTACTGTTTTCTTCAGTTCTGAAATTGTATTCTTCATTTCCTCTTGTCCCTTGTTGATAGTTTCTATTTCCTTTTTCATATTGATATATTTTGCAGTTAGTTCATTGTAGTTTCCCTGTAGTTTTTGGTAATTCTGTGTCAGCTCATGAAGCTTCTTTATAACCAATTCCTTGAACTCACTATCTGAAAGTTGACTTGCCTCTTTTTCATTTAGCATTGTTTCTGAGACTTCCCCCTTTCCTTTCATTTGGGGATTGTTTCTTTGTAGTCCCATTTTTTTTTTTTTTGTGAGACTATTCCTGTTAGCCTCTTCTTCTTAAGCTGCTGTGTTCTGACCCCCTGAGTTTTTGGTATAAACTTTTATGATAGAATACCTGTGAGATTTAGTTGTATGGTCTCCTTGATTTCCCGATCTTACTGATCTTGGTCTGTGGTTTATGTTGGCTCTGTGTATGTCTTTGGTTTTTGGTTCTTGGTGGGTCTTTCTTTGGTGGGTCTTTCCCACCAGCTGGTTATCTGAGATTCAGTCTGTCCCCCACCTCTTGTTTTCTGTTGTGCAGGTGTGGGCAGGTTGTGTTGGAGCTGGTTCTTCCATGTGTACAAGGTTTTTAGGCTTTTCTCTTGCTCTTGTTACAGTTGTTTGTTCTTAGTAGTTTCTTCACTATTTATTTGTATTTTCAGATAGGTCTTGGGTTGACTTAGTGTGGCTTCCACTCCCTCCTTCACCTTCTTCTCTTCTTATCTGTTGGTGTTTCCTTTGTTGGTGGGTTTCCTCTTCCAGGAAGTATCCTGGTGTTCATGACTTCTACCTACTCTTTTTTATCATAGATTTTAGGGGGGAGGGTGAAATGGTTTAAGAGAGTAGTAGTGTATTATATGATATTTAAAGTACCAGCCCTTAGAGAAGAGATAGGAGATCCTTTGGATGTGTATAGTGTTAACCACGATAATTCACCCACCTAACCACTTTTTAGAAAGGGTGGAAAGAAGATAAGACTCATATTGGTGGGGGAAGGATTGTGAGTTGGATCTAGAAAGCTGTGAGCTCTCTCCCAGGAGTCCTGTCAATGAGTCCTGTTTTAAAAAGAATGGACCTTATGTTATAACCCTGTTGTTCATTTTTTTATTTCAGGTTTTTTAACCCTTATTTCTCATTTCTATAGAACTTGACACAAGTTCTGTTGTTAAGTCTAGAGCAGACATATGACCCTAAATCCAACATACATGTTCAGTCACCATACCTAGGCTAAGTGGGACATTTCAATTTTTATATCTTTTCTCTTCTGTAGGTCACACAGTAGGAGATAATCTTTGAGACAGCAACAGTGTCATTCCCCTTAGTGTGTCCAACAACCCATATTCCATAGCTATGACAGGTCAGAGACAAATCTCATTATCCAAGGAGTAAGGAGGTGGTTGGCTGAAGTTGCATCATGTTGGGGGTGTGGCTATCATAGGTAATAAATGTTCTATTTCCAAGTGCAGTCTGACAGCAGATAGGTGACAGCGAATTCTGGGAGTTATAACATTTTCATGTATTTTTTCATCTTGGGAGTATCTGTTAAGTGATATTTAATAGTAGCAAGCTCTGTAGAACAGAGAGGACAAACTGGCTGGGTGAGTGGATTGCTTTTGAATGGTGAGTTGGTCCCTGAATCCTTATCTTAGATCTTCATCTAGAAAGAGGTTGAGGTGTTTGTGTCAGTATTTTCATTTGATAGTTCTTTTTTCTACTAAATAGATTCCTCTTTCCAACCCACAGTGCCTTGCACAATGACGCAATAAAAACTATGATTTCAGCAAGTTTTGACTATAGTGCCTTTTGAATCCATGTCTTTATTTACAACATTTCACCGATAGGGGCTACATTTCCCAAAATGTACTGGCAATATCAGTTTCCAATAACTACAGTTTTCCTTCGGTATTTGTTGGAATTTTCATTTTTTTACCTCTATGTTAAAAATATCTGTCTGGGTGAAGGGAAATTAGATTAGTGTCAGCCTATTTTTTAGAGCACTATTTTCTGTGAAAACAGTGTATTTCCCAGTTTTCTGGTTGTGCTCAAGTCTCGGAATCAAACAACAAATGGAGGAGAAGGCACTCTTTTTCTTCCTACTGTTTTGAAGGTGGTCTCTCTTTTATTATATTCAAGTGGGTTTTCCTTTGATGAAAAGGATTTTCACAAGTCAGTTCTATCTCCATCAGAGTGAGAGTGCATTGTTCTCAGGGTAGCATTGGTATGCATGAATTCAATTCCCATGCTAGACTTTCACGTTTTCCCTGTGCTCTCATTTGCATTTAGTGAGTGGTTGGAAGAGGCTGCACTGGGAGCTGCTACCAGTGGGCATTTGAAGCCAGAAATCCTTAAGGCTCTTTATCATTTTTCTTTATTTCAAGCCACCTGGCTCAAATTTTTCTCACTCATACTCTTCTTTTACTCTCACTTTTACGTGGTAGAAATACAGTTTTTGTGATTTATGTGATCTGTGATTATTGATGATTGAAATGCTTCTCTGCTTAGGGAGATAGTAAAGGCAAAGGGTCAATTTCTCTTTAAAAATAAAAGAAAATAAAGGATTCTCTGGGTTGTTCTTTACCAATTAGGATCATCTAGTCATTCTTTATCATTCAGGGCTGTTCTGAGGATTGTAATGTTACATCTTTATCTGCTTCCCAGATGTTCCAGGAATCACCCAGAAAGAGGGCCCTAGGAGGGCAAGAGTCATTCAGGCTTCCCACACCTCCACAGAGGTCATGATGTTACTTCTTTCCCTATATGGCCCCTGATGAAAGAGAAGGAACCAATGTCTGAGCTTTATACCTTCAGGCAGAGAAAAGTTTGGAGAGTACCTATTTATACAGAGACAGAGAAGGAGTGAGATTATTCCAAATGAAGTGATAGAATGGAGTCTGGAGGTAGGAAGTGATTTTTCCATAGAAAATAGATGTAAGGATGAAGAAGAAAGTATGAGCATTGTGGGAAAGAGGAGGGGACCACCATGAAATTGGGAGCAGGCTGTATGGCTCAGAGAGGTGGTTGGGGCAGATTGGATAGAAGGTGACATGAAGGTGAGAATCAGACTGAGAGTGAGAAGAGAGTGGGAATGGAGGGAGGACAGGGATATGAGGATGGTGCAAAAGAGGTGAGATGGAGCAATGGAGAGAGGAGTACTTGATGTGGGTGGGAAGTAGCCTGTTTGATGGGGGCTGAATGTGAGGCCTGGAAGTAGCCTCAAGATTGACAGAAGTAGGTGTGAGAGTGGACAGTCAACTGGGGAGAAAGTGAGTATATATGGAATGGACCATATAAGAAGCTTTATAAATGAAGCTTCATGAAAACTTAATCAACAAGCAGGCAACACAGAAAGACAAAAAAAGATATCAATAGCTTGAAAAATCAAAGGAAATTTTAATTACACTGCTTTTGATAAACTATGGTGAAAAGTAGCTGGTTTTCTCCCTGCTCCTTGATGCAACTTCCTCTTTGCAAGTTCTGAGGGTAAAATAGGGTAGTTGGCTCTGTGTCACAAGTGATAGTTCAGGCAGAGGTGAGCAGTTATCTGGCCAGGATGTTCTAGAAACACTGTGGTTTTCCCTCTGAGGGCCCTTTGTGAGATGTTATAAAATAAACTCACAGGACTTCACAAGTCAGTCACACATTGTGGGCAATTTGTCTTTGGGGCATTTGTTTTCTGCTCTCTGCTGTCCATCTGGACCATGGTGAAGCCCCTTCAGATAACTCACACTCTGGAGCTAAACTACCTTTCAGACCCAACCTGATACCCAGAAAAGATCAGCTTAACCTTGACTTCATGGGGCATATTTTCCTCTAAAATGAAGACAGCCCAGTTGAAGATGTGTGCCTAGGGCCTGAGGAGAACTCTCTTCCCCTTCCTGGGGTTTGCAGGGTTGCCTGAATGGATGGATTCATTCTTCACAATTGAGAAGCCACTTGCTCCTGTGCTAGGAGAAATGGATAACCCAAATGCCAGATGCTGTCCCGAGGGAAACCATCATTTTCTTATGCTACCATCCACAGCTCTCCCCATTGCCCAGACACCCTACCAATCTGTCATGTTTATAACAGCAGGCTACAATAAGAATTTGCACAGGATTCAATTTTGCCTCTGCTTTCTAAAAGACTAAGTCTGGAGAAAGGCTCAGAGTCATATTTCACTAAACTCTCTTAGTAAATTAATTATAGGCAGCAATAATTCATCATACTTTCAATTAACAATTAATTATGTACAAGAAAGACAAATGTTTTATTGAGACCAAGAAACAATATGTATCATTTGCAGAGTGGCATTTTCTCCTCACACTGTAGGAAGGGAATTAAGGGCCTCAGATTACATGAACCAGTTCTGAAAAATACAAATCCACCTGGACCCACTATGAGAATGGCTTCTTGAGTTGGAAAGACTTGAGGTCTGGCCCTTGGAGTATTTATTACTTAGGTACACTACTTTCATCCCAGAAGGATAGACCTACCCAGGTCCCATCCGAGACCTCAGAATGCAGGGTCCCCTGCCTCAAATTACACAGGGATGGGAGGGTTTTGGTGTGGGGAGGAATCAGTGAGAAGAAAGCAGAAGCAACAGGTTCCCCTGCTGCTCCATCAATGTTCCATCTCTGGTTAAGAACACACAGAGGGATGCTCAGGAGAGTTTCAAAAAGTCTCTTGTTCCAAATCAGACTGATTAAGCTTAATCTTTTCCTGAGTGGCCCTTGGAGATGATATTCCCAAGGTGGGCCCAGCAATGTGGCAGTAAGGTCTGAGTACTAAGAGTTCTCAGTACTCAGTAAGAGGATGTCTGCTGCTTCCCTGGAATTGATTACCCCATTTCTACTACCTGACAGAATTCCTCTTTCCCATCCCTTTAGGACTGACCCCACCCTAGCTCCAGGTATGGCTCTGAGTGCTTTGAACCAATCAGTACATCTCATCTTTTAGGCCCTATAATACATTCAGGGAACCCAAAGGAAGCCAAGAAACCTCACATAATGCTGGAACATAGCTTATTTTTTTTTTCTTAGGTCCTTGGATAGTACTAGAGAGTATTACTGTTGCTGTGACTACTATTACTGTTACTACTAACAATGCCACTGACACTTGTAGGGCACTTACTCTATAATGAAAACAGTTTTAAGTGCTTTATATATTTCCTTTTTTTATTTTTTTTATTTGTTATTCAATTACAGTTGTCTTATTTCTTCATTTAATACTCAAACAACTCTAAGGGATAGATGGCCTTATTACTTCCATTTCACAGAAGAGGGAGGAAATTAAAGCCAGAGCCTATTTAACTTGCCCAAAATCACACAGTGAGTAAATGGTAGGGCCAAGATTTAAATCTAATCTTTATTATTTGAAACTTCTAACTGCTGAAGACATGAGGGGAAGTCTGAAGTTACTGAAAGCCCACCATAAGGACCTGAAGCAGAAATGAATCTAGAGGAAGTACAGGGGCTATTTGTGAGTCCAGTATCAAGTTCTTCCTGGAGAAATGTCTAAATCTGCCCCTTTAAGTTATGTGAACAATAAGTTTACTCTGTTTTAAGCCATTTTGGAATGAGTCTTTTCTTCCTCTCAACTGAAAGAATCAAATGTAGAACTTAGTATCAGGAAGCAGCAGTTGAAATTGTCAGACACTTATATAGAATTGTCTAAAGTGATCCATTGAGAAGGAAGGGGGGAACCCTCTATTTTAGGCAGTGGGATTAGCACACCTTGTTCTGCAGTAGTGAATTAACTGGTTGAATTGTTATGTGTTGGTTTTTGAAATTCAGACCACTCATCTTTCAAAATTGTAGTACCAGGAATCTTGGGAAAAAATCAGAATGTTGAATCTGGCTACTTCTCACAGCCTAAAGGCTTGTTCTGTTGTCTAATGTATGCAGCAAACCACTCCAAAACTAAATGGCCTAAAACACATATTTATTATGATCTGTTGTGGTTCTGCAGGTTGCATGGGCTCAGCTGGTGGTTTTTTTGCTTAGCCTTTGTCATGTTGCAATCTGAGAATCTGTAGTCATCAGAAGACTCGTTGGGTCAGACAGACATTCAGACAGCTCACTCATAGAGTTGGAAATTGACACTGGCTGCTTTTTGGGAGCTCAGATGGGTGGTTGACCAGAGTGCTTTCATGTGATTTCTTCAAGTGGCTCGGGTGTCTTAAAGCATGGCAGCTAAGTTTTAAGAGGAAGTTTTCCAAGCTTCTGAAGAGGCGCAAATGTAAGCTGAAAGACTGTTTATAATTAAGCCCTGCAAGCCACAAATTAGCACTTGCCCTGAATTTTACTGGTTAAGAGAGACTCAAATGAACAGCCAATTCCAGGGGAGAGAAGGGCAAGATTACCTGAAGGTATGGTTTATTGATAGACCAGTTTGAAGACCAGCCACCACAAGACCCTACAAGGAGGTGAGTTTCTTGCTTTGGATCTGGCTTGAGGAGAAACAAGCGTGTTAGGCAGGAAGAGCTGGGACAGATTGTATTTGAAATCTGCAATCCAGATCAACTGAGGGTATAATAACTTGCAGCCTTGCAAAGTTGAAAAAGCTGACCCCAAGCTACAGAAAGACTAGGCTGGACATGAGAAGAGGTTAATAATGTTGGAGTGCAGGACGACCCTATTTGTCTCCTCCACATCCCACAAAAATACACCTGTGGCCAGGTCTTTTACAACAGGCTCTGATTCCACATTCTCTGCCTGGCACAGTGAAGATGCTGCAACCCTGCTTTGCAAGTGTCAGATTTCTGGTGCATTTCCTTCCCAGTCTTGTGCTCCAAACTTGCAAAGTGCTGGTTTGAGGCAGAGTGCGAGGTAGAACCAGAATCCTTGGTGCAGAGGGGCAGGCAAAGCACCTACATCTAATACCAGAAGGTTAATGTCCCTGGAGTGATCATAGTTGAAAGATAGGATTTGACAAGATCTTTGGTTGAGGGTGCTATTGATACTTCATGGATTGGTTCTAAGCAAATAGACCAGAAGCTCACAGAGCCTTTAAAAGATCTCCTGAAAAAGAAACTCAAGTTCTGCCAAATTTGGCCTGTGATTATTGAAGCCCAGATGAACATGGAGAGAGACTGTTACTTGCATTTCTTTTATTCCTAGTGAGGTTGAATAGCCTAACATGTTTATTGATTGTTTGGATTTTCTCTTTCATGACTTTTTCATATCTTTTTTTAGTGGGATGGTTGCTTTTGTTGTAAATTTGAGAATTTTGCCTTGGTATAGGCATTAAACCTTTATCATATATGTTATAAATATTTTCTTAATCTGTCCTTTATCTATTGACTTTAATAATTACATAATTTTTATTTAAGTATATAATAATTTAATGGATCTATATTTTAATAACTTTTGGATTCTTACCTTTGTTTTAAAGGTATCCCTAATACTTCCCAGTGACTCTCAGTCAGGGATATCCTAAAGGAATTTTCATCAGCTCCGAATTCTCAGAGCCATTTCCATATTTACTCCAAAGGGAGTGCTCAGTTAATGATAATGGAAATAATGGAAAATAAAGAAAGACAAAGGATGTTGGTTTAAGCCAAATCAATGTTGTAACTGGGACACAATTATTATTATTATTATTAATTATTAATTATTCATTTCACTTATGCCTAGACTTTTTGTGGCAGCAGAGTCAAAGCAAGAATCCCAAAACATAGGTATGATGCAGAGAGGGATAGCAGTTGTCATTGTGTGTCATCCTGTAACTGCAGCTTAGCTTGGAAAAATACAGAGGATGAGTACTTTGGGCTAGTGGGAAAGACTTCAATTGAGAGTGTCCCAGTGTTTGAGTCTATTTTCTTTCTCTTCTCAATCATTGCCCTTCCTCCTTCATCTGTCATTCGATCTCACTCTTCTCTCTACTTTCTTCTTCCTCCTTATCTCATCTTCTGTCTTTCTTGCTACTTCTTCAATTTCCTCCCTTGAGGTAAGGTCTCATGAACACTAGATTCAAGGATTATCTGAGGATCAGGACCACTATGTGACTGACCCAGAATGCAGCCCAGCCCCTGTTTTGTCCCTCAAAGGCCTTGGTCCCTTCTGCCGGCAGTATTGCCTCTTTCTGTTGAAAAGTTTGCAGATAACAAGAATATTGGATGCCACTCACATCCTCTTCCTCTGAGGAAGGCATTCCTTCTATGAAGAGCTGGAGCTTCCCTCAGAGAACAGAATTTTGGCGGCATCTCCCCGAGCCTCCTGCTCTTGATCCTCCCCCCTGATTTGAAATATGACCTTGATCTCAGGCACCTAGAAGACAAGGATGTTTTCAGAGCACTGATCTAGGGAGGAAATAAATTACATTTATTATAATTGCTAAGCATATTTTGCTAAGGTGGATAAAGTTAGTCATTATATAACCATACCCTCCATTTAGTTTACTTTATCATTTATTAAGCTACTGTTTATACTAAGACCTGTGCTAGGTGCTGAAGAATTTAATATGTATTATCTTTAGGCAACGATAAGGCTTAAAGCCTAGTATGAGAGAAAACAATTGCAAAAAGCAAATAGCTCAAGGTAGAATATAATTAGTGTGCAGATAGAAGCACTAAATACTATGGGAATAGAAGTAAGTCATAACTAAGGAAACAATACAGTTAGGAGCAATAGTAGCAATAATATTAATAGAATTAGTATTTACTGAGTATTTATCATGTACCATGCAATTGTTGCCCTACCAGAAATCATAATAACCTCTGAAGTTACCAGACATGAACAGGTGATACTGGCCTTGGATCAAAAGATAAACTGATGGAATGAAAGAGACTCAGATACATGGGATATTGGTTTTAGAAAATCATAGCATTTTATTCATGGAGAAATGATAGATTATTCTAAAATAAATGGATTTCGGCCATTTTTGAAAGTCAAATAAAGTTGCATCTCAACCTCACAGATTATGCAACTGTATTCATGTATAAATTAAAAAGGACAAAATAAAAATCTATAAAGAATTTAAAAATCTATAAAAACATTTTAACATTTCGTTGGTAGGCAAGGTTTTCTTGATGTCAACACAGAACTCAAAAACTACAAGGAAAAACATCTACTGACTTGATTATACATAATTTAAACCATTTGAACACCAAATACTTAAAACAAAGTTAATTATTTTAAATAAAATTTTGCCACAACAATATTATTAATAGTGTAATGGAGGGTAGACTAAGAGGCCACAGAGCACCTCCCCTCCAAGTCTAGCTTGGGGGCTGGAAAAAGCAGCAACATGAGGACTAAGAGTTATTTTGCATATCAATAACAGCAGACTACTCTTCCAGCCTGCATGGAGTGGAAAGGTATGCATAACTTTAACCCATGATGTAACTGGGAGGCAGCTCCCTCAGTTACCTACTGCATCTTCAAGAGAACTTGGAGATGGTTTGCTCCAGGCCATAGGGCCATCCCCCCCCCCCCCCCGGAATAACTATGGCAGCCAAGAAAGGCAGAGAATATGGGAGTACTGGCAGGTGTAGCCAATTGTGGAAGGAGTGGGAAATGGGGTTGCGGAAGAGGTTCCAGGATGGGATTTACACTAAAGGCGGACCACCAGGTAGGACGGAGACAATGAAGGACAAGAGACAATGTGAGACCATGCGAGAAGAAAAGGGGTGAAAGGACTCTGGCTGGGGGGGCCATGAGGAAGTACTATGTGGTTTTAGATTAAGAATTGGAAATCCCGGCAACACAGCTGATGGTGCTGGGGACTGTGGGAGACCTGCCCAGTAGAGCACAGATTACTGGGAGGAACCAGGAGTTTAGAGGAGCTATGGACTTCTATTTCTTTTCCTGAGATGTGGTACCCCTGACTGGCCTGGTTGGGCAAGAAGAGGCAGGTTTGTGTGTGTGTTTGTAGGTGTTTTAAAGGGACTTTGAAATGTAACGGCTACATTCCACTATTACTCTAAACCTGTATAAATTGAATAAATGGTTCCTTTCCTTTTTACCAAACTTTGGCATTGAGAGCCATGATTCCTAACACCTGGTGGCAAGTAAGAAGAACCATAGTACAGAAGGACCCTGGAGGAGGAGACTTGTTCCAGTAACAGTATCTGGGCCCCCAAAGGCTTAATTCTGTAACAATAGGATTCATAGTTCTAATATACGATTTCTTATAATCTGTAAAAGTATACATTGATGAAATAAAAGGTAAAAGATGAACAGTGTTAGGTAGCTGAGGTGGCTAAGAAAGGACCAGGAGCCAAAAACGTCCAGCTAAGGGCTTTTATTCCAAGAGGGACACTGTGATACAGCAGGCTGAGTCTGAGCAGACTACAGAGGCAAGGGAAAAGGGTTTTTAAGGGTATGGAGCAGAACCTCGGGGAGGGTGGGTCACACTGCTGATCTGCCCCAGGTGTCCTGGGTACAGGTGTTTGCAAGACAGTGTCCTCTGATCAGGGATGGCAGATTTGGCAACAGAAAATCCAGATTGATGGGTCTTGTTTCTGGGAAAAGCTCAAGGGAGAGGGAACAGGCAGTGGGGATTCAAAGATTTCCAGCAGGATGCTGTTGGATATGCCTCAGTTACTTCTGATAATGGGGAATCTCGTGGTCAGGTATTTAGCCAGTGATGCATACCTTCTTTGTTACAGCATAGGCAGTGGCTTAGGTCCTCCATGTCCCAGTACATTCTAACAAACAGGATATTGAAGCAAAAAAAAAAATGGCTAATACATACTTTAAAAAAAGATAGCTTTACCAGTAATCAGGATTAATTAAATTAAAATAATGTGATACCATGGTTTTGCTATCACAAGGCCAATATTAAAAGCAAAACCAAAAAGATGTGACTGTACCCAGCCATGGTGAGAGTGTGAGGAAAGGGCTCTCGAAGAGAGATACACTTTATTGTCTATCCAGCACCTCCTCTGTTTGGGAAACTACCCTCCTCTGTGTTCAAGCCCCTGGGGTGGTCATGTTTTCACAGCACCTTCTTAGCCCTAGAAGACAGGAAAATTCATAGGGGAAGACCATGTCCTTTTATATTTTTTAATTAAATATTGTATTTTGAGGTAATGGTAGATTCATATGCAGTTGCAGGAAATAATACAGAGGCATTCCCTGTACCCTTTACTCAGTTTCCTTCAACGGAGATATCTTACAAAATACAGTACAATATCACAGCCAAGAAATACTATTGATACAATCAAGATACGGAACATTTTCTTCACCACAGGGATCCCTCATGCTGTCCTTTTATAGCCACAACCACTGCTCTCCCTTTCCCACCTCCTCCTTAACTGTCCCCCCACACACTGCACTAATCTGTTCTCCATTCCTATAATTTTGTCCTTTCTATATTAGTGGAATTATATGATACGTTACATATGGAGATTTTTTTTCATTCAGTATAATTCCCTGGAGATTCATCTAGGTTCTTGTCAATAGTTCACTCCTTTTCCTTGCTGTGTAGCAGTACATGTTGTGACTGTACCACAGTTTAACAATCAGATTTTTAAGGAATAGCATTGTTTCCAGTTTGGAGCTTATAATGAACAAATGTGCCATGAACATTCATGTGGAGTCTTTCATGTGAATATAAGTTTTCATTTCTTTGGGATGAATGATGAGAAGAATGGTTGTTAAGTTGTTGTAGTCTTTAATTAAAAAAACAAACAAACCCACCAAACACTATGCCAGAGTGTCTGTACCGTTTTACATTCCCACCATGAGTGGTCCAGTTTCTCTACACCTTCATCAGCATTTGGTGTTGTCAACTATTTATTTTAGGCATTCTGATATTGTTCATTGACATCTCATTATGATTACAATTTGCATTTCTCTAATGACTAATGATGTTGGACATCTTGGGTATTTTTTTATGAGACTCTCCATCTTAGTTAAACCTTCTTTTTTTAGTAATGTTTGTTTGACACTGCTGTAGCAGGGGAAGGGTGTTCACAATCTAGTTGTTTTCAAGTTGGGGTAGAATCCAAGGTCTCCACTAAGCCTCTGTTAGCATCCAGGGTGGGGTAGGGTGAGGTTCTGCATTATTGTGGTGTGAGGATGGGGATTCCAGCTTCACACTAGGCCTTGTATCATATCATCCTGGCTGGGAGTTAGGAGTCCCTCCTCAATGCTCCCTATATGTTCTCCACTGACACCACCGGATGGTGGCCTCATTGCCATCAGCAGGGACAAAGGTCCTAACTCTACCCTATGCCTCCCTTTAGTTAGTATGATGGATGCCTCTTTACTGCCAGTTGGGGACACAAGTCCAGGCTTCCCACAAAGTCTACCTCAGAAGGTTGAGTATGGGAAATCATTGCCACCAGCAGTCATGAAATTCTTGGTTTACTTCTTAGCCTTTTCTGATAATCATGATAGTGGTGGTGATGGTGAGGACTTAGAGCATCTCCTTCACAAGTCTGGCAAGTGTGGAGATCTAGGTAGGTTCTCTATGTCCTTGGCAGGGGTTGGTGTGAGACAACAGACATTTTTCTGTGGTGAGAATAGAGTCATTATTGTCTAATATATTTTTGTTCTACTAGGCTTTTGACATTCTGACCCTTTGGCTAGCAATAGCAGGTTTTTGTTGGGGCTTTTAAAAAAAATCTGTGCTCATTGGAATTTCTGGTAGCTGGCTCTTTCAGCTACAAGTCTTGGGTACATAAAGAAAAAAAAATGAGACTCCACTTTTATTCTTTGGATCCTGGGGTCTCTAATCCATCTGGCTTTTTTTCCTCCAGCTTACAGAGTCTTCTTATGTTTGTTTTACATAAAATGTCCACAATTTTTAGCTGTACTTAGCAACAAGATTAAGGAAAAGCATTATGTTAGTATCATCTTGCTCCTGTACAGTGACTTTATAATGCCTTTTGATGTCTTCTAATCAGAGTTCTTCTCATTAGTCTGCTTCATACATTTCTTAAATACTATTAGAATAATTTTAAAATAGTTTCTCAAATGTCATTTGTATTATTAAGAGCACAAACACAAAATTGGAATTTTAATTAAAATTTAATTAAATATACTTATGCGTTTTATATTAATTATGGGACATAATTATTTATGCCCTCTAAGATCTAATAGTTTTCATATTATATCTGTAATACTTTTTATTGTCAAAAATTTGTTTTCAGTTCTTCCCCTGGATCTACTCTGCATCTGACTTCTTTAAAAAAATTTTTTTATTGTTATTCTATTAAACAGTTGTCCCAGTTTTTCTCCTTTTGCCCTCTTCCACCCATCCCAACCCTGCTCCTACAGTCAGTCCTCACACTGTTGTCCATGTCCATGTCCATGGGTCATTCATACATGTTCTTTGACTGGTCTCCCCCCCTTATTTTACCTCCCCCTGTTCCCCTGGTCACGGTCAGACTGTTCCATGATTCTATGCCTCTGGTTCATTAGTTTATTTTGTTCATTAGATTCCTCCTATAAGTGAGATCATAATGGTATTTGTCTTTCACCAAACTGGCTTATTTCACTTAGCATAATATTTTCCAGTTCCATCCATGTTGCTATGAAAGGTGTGTATCCTTAAGAAATTTATTTCATTTAGTTGTTACTGTGAATTGATTTTTTTTATTTATGTCTAACATAGAAAAACTATTGATTTTGTATACCTGTCTTGTTCCCAGTCACTTTATCAAGTACTGTTATGCATTTCATAAGTTTCTCTTTATATTTTTACTAAAATCTCTTGTGTTGTCTGGGTATACAATTTTACTATCAGCAAAACTAATTTTTTGCCATTTTCTCTTAATATCAAAATGGTTTTATAAATGATAAGAATAATTTCATCATTTCCTGTTAATTTTCAAAGAAATGTTTATTGCTTCATTAATTTAGTTATTGGACAACAAAAATGCCTATCAACATAAAAATGATTGAATAAATGTTGACTTATTCACAAAATTGAATGCTTACTGAATGTGGAAATAAGTTAACTTGCATAGATTTCTCTTTTTTTTTGGATTTTTTAAAATCTTTTTTTTTATTACAGTTGTCCCATTTCCCCCCCGCCTCACTCCACTCCATGCTGCCCACCCCTTCCCTCCCAAATTGCTCCCCTATAGTTCATGTCCATGGGTCATACTTATAAGTTCTTTAGCTTCTACATTTCCTACACTATTTTTACCCTCCCCCTGTCTATTTTCCACCTATCATTTATGCTATTTATTCTCTGTACCTTTCCCCCCTCTCTCCCCCTCCTAATCCCTTATTGGTTACCCTCCATGTGATCTCCATCTCTATGGTTCTGTTCCTGTTCTAGTTGTTTGCCTAGTTTGCTCTTGTTTTTGTTTTAGGTGTGGTCATTAATAACTGTGAGTTTGCTGTCATTTTTACTGTTCATATTTTTGATCTTCTTCTTAGGTAACTCCCTTTAACATTTCATATAATAAGGGCTTGGTGATGATGGACTTCTTTAACTTGACCTTATCTGAGAAGCACTTTATCTTCCCTTCCATTCTAAATGATAGCTTTGCTGGATACAGTAATCTTGGATGTAGGTCCTTACGTTTAATCTTGGGTAATGTAATTATGATGTGCCTTGGTGTGTTCCTCCTTGGGTCCAGCTTCTTTGGGACTCTCTGAGCTTCCTGGACTTCCTGGAAGTCTATTTCCTTTGCCAGATTAGGGAAGTTCTCCTTCATTATTTGTTCAAATAAGTTTTCAATTTTTTGTTCTTCCTCTTCTCCTTCTGGCACCCCTATAATTCTGATGTTGGAACATTTCAAGATGTCCTGGAGGTTCCTAAGCCTCTCCTCATTTTTCCGAATTCTTGGTTCTTCATTGTTTTCTGGTTGGATGTTTCTTTCTTCCTTCTGGTCCACACCGTTGATTTGAGTCCCAGGGAACTATTGGTTCCCTGTACATTTTCCTTTGTTTCTCTTAGCATAGGCTTCATTTTTTCATCTAGTTTTCGAACAGATTCAACCAATTCTGTGAGCATCTTGATAACCAGTGTTTTGAACTGTGCATCCGATAGGTTGGCTATCTCTTCCTCGCCTAGTTGTATTTTTTCTGGAGCTTTGAAGTGTTCTGTTATTTGGGCCATTTTTATTTTTTTTGTCTGGGAGTGTCTCTTACTTTAAGGGGCGGAGCCTTAGGTGTTCCTGGAGCGGGGCAGGGTAACACTGGTTGCTAAGCTGTGACGCTGTACGTGGGGGAGGGGCCGAGAGGGAGCAATGGTGCCTGCTTCACTCTGCTCAGGATTTCAATCTTTCACTCTGCTGCCCACAATCAAACTGGGCCCCTTTGGTGCTGGTTCCCAAGTGGGTGGTCTTGTGCACGCTATAGGCCCCTGTGGGTCTCTCCAAGGACCTGTCCTATGAGGCTGGGAGTCTCTCCTGCTGCCGCCCCAACCCCCAGGGGCATTTTCAATCAGAGGTCTGAGGCTTCATTTTCTGGAGCTGGAGCCCTGGGTTGCACGGTCTGCCTGGCTCCCCACTGTTTGTCCAGTTTATCTGTACGCGAATGTGGGGCTGCAGGGTGCTACCCGCAGCTCTGCCTGCCCTGTTCTCCGCCACTCTGAGTCCGGCCCTCTCGGTTTATCTGCGCGAATGTGGGGCCATGCGGTCTGCTAGTGGTCAGACTGCCTGCCCCATTTGTCCCACACTCTGCCAGTCTGGGTCCCCCCACAGCCACACGAGTCCTCTCTGCCCTGGTGCCCGTCTCCGCCCCTTCTACCAGTCTGGATGAATGTTTATTTTTTATTTCCTTGGTGTTGGACTTCCTTGCCATTCGATTTTCTGTCAGTTCTGGTTGTGGGAGGACGCGCAGTGTGTCTACCTATGCCGCCATCTTGGTTCTCCCCAACTTGCATAGATTTCACCTATGAAGGGTGAAGTGAGAAAAACAAAATGCAATGATATAATCCCATTTTTCTAAAATAACAAAAAAGTGCCTGGCCAGTGTGGCTCAGGTGGTTGGAGCATTGTCCAGTAAACCAAACAATTGCAGGATTGATTCCCAGTCAGGACACATACCTGATTTGCCAACTTGGTCTCTGTTCAGGGTGCCTATGGGAGGCAATCAATCCATGTTTCTCTCTCACGTAGATGTTTTTCTCCTCTCTCTCCCTTCCTCTCTCCCTAAAAAAGAACGAAAAAATGTTCTTGGGTGAGGATAAAAAAAATAAGGTAACAGAAAAAGTATCTTTATGAAGTTGTATATACTTTATATCTATTTGATTATCTATATACAGAGAAAACTATGAAAGACATCAATTACTTTATGTCATACTGGCAGTGGTAGATGAGGAAAGAAGAAGAAGTATGAAAAACTAAAAGAGACTGCATTAAGATGTTACTTAGAAAAAACAGCACCTACAGATCCAATCCCATTCATGTTAAATTACATAGAGCTGTGTAAAAGAGACACATGAAGAGATGGTCAAAGCAATATTAGTGGTGCTCATGATCTCAGGTTGGATTTCAAGAGATTTCACTTTTACTGTTAATGAATTATTCAAAATGCTTACTAGATTCATTATACGATCATAAAACATAAGATAATTTTTTCATGGCAAAATTAATAAACAAAAAAGCAAAATGCAGAAAGGGTAATTCCAGCTCAAGTATCAATCCAGGTCTTTTACAATCTGTTCTATATCGGTTAAGCAACTGATGAAAAACATAAGAAACTGAAAGACTAACAATTAAAACCAGATAATTTGAATGTTCTGGCTTGAAGGGAAAACTTTGCAGTAGTCTTTTGGAAGCATAATAGTGTGCACAGCTCCAGAAATCGAGAAAACAGGAACTAACTAGTTCTCAGTACCTCAGGATGAATTATTTCTTACAGGTTTTTCCCACCCTTGGGGTCACTATGGACAAGATTCCAAGTCTTAAGTGGAAAATCCAGTTTGGCTCACATGCTCAACATTTGGCCAGAGGAGGCTGGATTTTGTTGGTTTAGTCCTGCCAAGATTACATGTGATAGGGAAGGAGAATGATTTTTCAAAAGATATTAGGCTGCATTAACCCAAAGAAAGGAACAGCCAGCCTGAAAAGGTAAAAGAACAAATACTAGATGTTCATGCATTGGCTCACAGAGGCTGAGGGTCTGCCAGAGTTTGGACACTCTAATAGGATGCCCACTGCTCAGTGCACATCCATCTTAGTTTCTCTTGGTTCCCATGAGCAACAGGGGTTCAGCCTGCTTTCCTCTCCACTAAGTAAATCCAAGGGACTTCTTTTCCTTCCGGTTTCATAGACTCCCCTACTATTTGTCCTTCACATCAGACTTGCCTGTTGGAGTTCAGGCTCATTGCTTCAAATGGACACAATGATACATCAATAAATCAAAACAAAGTAAAAATTTGAAGGTACATTATAAACTGTCTTAGTAGAAGGAATAAATGACCTGAAGAAAGTCAGGTTAAAAGAAGTTACTACCATGAAAAATTCAGTTTTCATCAGACCACCATGGTTCCCTAGTGACAATAGAGTGATATATGACTGCTGGAAGAAAATGTTCCTAACTAGTCCACCCTGATATGGGCAATTGTTTATTGACATGAGTACCATCCATTCAAAGTAAGTCAAGGAGACTCTAAGAGAGGAAAATTTCCTTCTGGACATGGAGAGGCCTACCCATAAGGACCCTGTTTAGCATCTGTAGGGGGCACTCTGCCTTGAGGTATCTTTCTATGTGTGGTCTACAAGTAATGCTTAATGGCTTAAAGAAACAATCATTTATTCTTCCTCTCAGGTATGGGTCTGCTGGAGTAACTATTCCTTGATTCAGGTACACAGGTTCCCTGGGTACATCTTTTCCCACTCTAAGCCTCTGTAGAATCCCAGCAGCGGAATTGCTCAGTCAAAGGGCAGTTCCATTTTTAGTTTTCTGAGGAAATTCCACACGGTTTTCCACAGTGGCCGCACCAGTCTGCATTCCCACCAACAGTGCACTAGGGTTCCCTTTTCTCCGCATCCTCTCCAACATTTGTTTGTGGATTTGTTTATGTTGGACACTCTGACTGGTGTGAGATGGTACCTCATTGTGGTTTTAATTTGCATCTCTCTGATGGCTAGTGATGCTGAGCATCTTTTCATATGTGTCTGGGCCCTCTGTATGTCTTCCTTGGAGAAGTGTCTGTTCAAGTCCTTTGCCCATTTTTTAATTGGGTTGTTTGTCTTCCTGGAGTGCAGTCATGTGAGTTCTTTGTATATTTTGGAGATCAGACCATTGTCTGAGGTATCATTGGCAAATATGTTTTCCCATACTGTTGGTTCGCTTTTTATTTGAATGCTGTTTTCTTTAGCCATGCAGAAGCTTTTTATTTTGATGAGGTTCCACTTGTTTATTCTTTCCTTTATGTCCCTTGCTTTAGGGGACATGGCTGTGAGGATGTTGCTGCGTGGAATGTCTGAGATTTTCCTGCCAATGTTTTCCTCTAGGAGTTTTATGGTGTTACGACTTGTATTTAAGTCTTTTATCCATCTTGAGTTTGTTTGTGTGTATGGCGTAGGTTGGTGATCGAGTTTCATTTTTTTGCACCTAAGAACCCTGAAACACCAATCCAAAAGAACCTGTGCACCCCAATGTTCATAGCAGCACAATTTACAATAGTCAAGTACTGGAAGCAACCTAAGTGCCCATCAGCAAACAAGTGGATCCAAAAACAATGGTATATTTCCACAATGGAATTCTATGCAGTAGAGAAAAAGAAGGAGCTTATACCCTTTGCAACAACATGGATGGAACTGGAGAGCATTATGTTAAGTGAAATAAGCCAGGCGGTGAGGGACAAATACCATATGATCTCACCTTTAACTGGAACATAATAAATAGAAGAAAAAAGGAAACAAAATATAACCAGAGACATTGAAGTTAAGAACAATCTAACAATGGTCAGGGGGGAGTGGGGAGGGGACAGTGAGAAGAGGGGATTACAGGAACTACTATAAAGGAAACACGGGCAAAATCAAGGGGGAGGGTGAAGGTGGGGGAGGGAGGGGGATTCAGCTGGGGTGGGGTGGAGGGATGGGGAGAAAAGGCACACAACTGTAATTGAATAACAATACAAAATTAAAATTTAAAAAAAAGAAAAAGCTGAAAAAGGAACTACATGAAGCAAGACATGGAAAATGCTGATATTTGTTGAAGCTGTGATCTTACAATTCTCTACATTGTGTATGTTTGAAAACTCTTCATTAAAAATGTTTGTGAATCTAAACTAAACATTGAAAAAAAAAGAATCTGTAGA
This sequence comes from Desmodus rotundus, assembly GCF_022682495.2. Taxonomy (NCBI): domain Eukaryota; kingdom Metazoa; phylum Chordata; class Mammalia; order Chiroptera; family Phyllostomidae; genus Desmodus; species Desmodus rotundus. Next base: position 62,807,889 of record NC_071390.1, read on the forward strand.
AGAGACAGTAGCCACTCAGGGAAACTTTTCTTCTGGAACTGGCATAAGTGGGAGAGGACAAGTTTCCCCATGCAAACACATTTCCAGCTTCTGTTTGCAACACATCTGCTAACAGCTCATTGATCAAAGCCAATCATGTGCTGAGCCTGACATCAAAGGGCTGGACTTTCCTGCTCCTGTGGAGGTTGTGGTCCTGGACAGAGTGTGAATGTTTTTTTTAGTTACAATTGGAAACTGCCTCAGTCCCCACAAGATACTACTTGAGTGTGCCGAGGTACAGTCAGAAGTTGGAACTGAGCAGTTGTGTTTCCCTCCCTTTTCAGTGGAAAAAACATTTAGAAAATTGTGGAGAGAAAAGAGAGGGAAAAAGAAAAAAGTGAGAAATCTGGAACTATATGCTAAATTTTAACCATCATTTTTTAGAGTTACAATATAATACATGATTAGGATTTTCCACACCATTTTCAGCATTTTCTACAATGTATATCCAAGGATTTCATATCAGAAATAACATTCACACATACACAAAGAAAATGTTCTCTAAGATTACTTTTTATTCCCAGCTAATGGAAGCAAGAACAGCATAGCATTGTTGGAGAGGAAGAGAGCATTTTTTAAAAATCTCTGTAACTTCTAAAGGGAAAGTGAATGTTGCAATAACAGTAATTCTACTTTTTTTCCTTCTTTTAAAAATTTTTTATTGTTATTCAATTACAGTTGTCTGCATTTTCTACCCATCCCTCCACCTCACACCAGCCAAAACCACCTCCCTCCCACACCTCCACCTTCCCCCTTGATTTTGTCCATTTGTCCTTTATAGTAGCTCCTGTAAACCCCTCTCCCCACTATGACCTACCCACTCCCCTCTGGCTATTGTTAAATTGTTCTTAACTACAACATCTCTGGTTATATTTTGTTTGCTTTTTTCTTCTGCTGATTATGTTCCAGTTAAAAGTGAGATCATATGGTACTTGTCCCTCACCACCTGGCATATTTCACTTAGCATAATGCTCTCCAGTTCCATTCATGCTGTTGCAAACGGTATAAGCTCCTTCTTTCTCTCTGCTGCAAAGAATTCCATTGTGTAAATGTACCATAGTTTTTGGATCCACTCATTAGCTGATGGGCACTTAGGTTGCTTCCAGTACTTGGCTATTGTAAATTGTGCTGCTATGAACATTGGGGTGCACAGGTTGTTTTGGATTGGTGTTTCAGGGTTCTTAGGGTATAATCCCAACAGCAGAATAGCTGGGTCAAAGGGCAGTTCCATTTTTAGTTTTCTGAGGAAATTCCATACTGTTTTCCACAGTGGCCTCACCAGTCTGCATTCCCACCAACAGTACACTAGGGTTCACTTTTCACCACATCCTCTCCAACATTTGTTTGTTGATTTGTTTATGTTGGCCACTCTGACAGGTGTGACATGTTACCTCATTGTGGTTTTAATTTGCATCTCTCTGATGGCTAGTGATGTTGAGCATCTTTTCATATGTCTCTGGGCCTTCTGTATGTCTTCCTTGGAGAAGTGTCTGTTCAGTCCTTTGCCCATTTTTTAATTGGGTTGTTTGTCTTCCTGGAGTGGAGTCGTGTGAGTTCTTTGTATATTTTCGAGATCAGGCCCTTGTGTGAGGTATCATTGGCAAATATGTTTTCCTATACTGTTGGTTCTCTTTTTATTTGAATGCTGTTTTCTTGAGCCCTGCAGAAGCTTTTTATTTTGATGAGGTCCCATTTGTTTATTCTTTCCTTTATGTCCCTTGCTTTAGGGGACATGTCTGTGAGGATGTTGCTGCGTGGAATATCTGAGATTTTCCTGTCAATACATTCATCTACAACTTTTATGGTGTTATGACTTATATTTAAGTCTTTTATCCACCTTGAATTTATTTTTGTGTATGGCATAAGTTGGTGAGCGAGTTTCATTTTTTTGCATGTAGCTGTCCAGATCTCCCAACACCATTTTTTGAAGAGGCTATTTTTGCTCCATTTTATGCTCCTGCCTCCTTTGTCAAATATTAATTGACCATAAAGACTTGAGTTTATTTCTGGGCTCTCTGTCCTGTTCCATTGGTCTATGTGTCTGTTTTTATGCCAGTACCAGGGTGTTTTGATTACAGTGGCCTTGTAATATAGTTTGATATCAAGTATTGTGATCCCTCGTGCTCTGTTCTTCTTTCTCAAAATTGCTACAGCTATTTGGGGTCATTTATGGTTCCATGTAAATTTCTGAAATGTTTGTACTATCTCTGTGAAATATGTCATTGGCATTTTGATAGGGGTTGCATTGAATCTATAAATTGCTTTGGGTAGTATGGCCATTTTGATGATGTTAATTCTTCCAATCCATGAGCATGGTACATGCTTCCATTTGTTTGTGTCTTCCTTAATTTCTTTCTTCAGTGTTGTGTAGTTTTCTGAGTACAGGTCTTTTACCTCCTTGGTTAGGTTTATTCCTAGGTACTTTATTGCTCTTGTTGCTATATCAAATGGGATTTCCCCCCCGATTTCTGGTTCTGCTGTCTCATTGTTGGTATACAGGAATGCCTTTGATTTCTGAGTATTGACTTTGTATCCAGCTGTTTTGCCAAATTCATGTATTAGGTCGAGTAGTTTTTGGTGGAGTCTATAGGATTTTCCATGTACACTATCATGTCATCTGCAAACAGTGACAGTTTCATTTCCTCCTTTCCAATTTGGATGCCTTTTATTTCTTTTTCTTGTCTGATTGCTGTGGCTAGGACTTCCAGTACTATGTTGAATAGGAGTGGTGAGAGAGGGCATCCTTGTCTTGTTCCTGATCTTAGTGGGAAAGCTCTAAGTTTTTGTCCATTGAGGATGATGTTGGCTGTAGGTCTCTCATATTTGGCCTTTATTGTGTTGAGGAATGCTCCCTCTATTCCCACTTTGCTGAGTGTTTTTATCAGAAATGGGTGCTGTATCTTATGGAATACTTTTTCTGCATCTATTGATATGATCATGTGATTTTTGTTTTTGCTATTGTTTATGTGATGTATTACGTTTATTGATTTGCAAATATTGTACCATCCTTGCATCCCTGGGATGAATCTCACTTGGTCATGGTGTATGATCTTTTTAATGTATTGCTGGATGCGGTTTGCCAATATTTTGTTGAGAATTTTAGCATCTATGTTCCTCAGCGATATTGGCCTGAAGTTTTCTTTCTTGGTTGTGTCTTTATCTGGTTTTGGGATTAGGATGATGCTGGCTTCATAAAAAGAGTTTGGGAGTCTTCCAACACTTTGGATTTTTTTGAGTAGTCTGTGTAGGATAGGGGTTAGCTCTTTCTTAAATGCTGAGCTGTGAGATTTGACAGCATGAATCTTAAATCCTGGGTCTATTGCTGATAGACTGTGATGCTAGACAATGGTCTTGACTTACTTTAACTTCATTTTTCTGGTCTACAAAATGGAAATGGAGTCCATACTGTGTATACAATATTTTTAAGACTATATACTGTCTATGTAGGGTTTCCTGTGAAGATGCAATGCAATATGACTTGTGCAGCATGGTAATATTTCAAGTCATAAAGCATATGCTTACCATCCATCCTGAGTGTCTTCACTTTCATTTCATAGTGGTCTCTTTCCCTTCAGAGTAATTGACATACCTCACTCACTGTGGACCAGAAAACAAAGGTTGCAAATTAAAAATTAAAGCCCCAATGATCTGAGTCTGAATAAAAGAAAGATAAATAGGTATACATACTTGTAAAGTAATTGTTCCTGCCTCCAAAATGAGTAAAATATAACATAGGCTATAACACAGCACCTCATAGTAGGAGCTCAAGGCACATGGACTATTCTTAGTAGTTCCAGTTTTTCACTGAGTTATATCAAGCATCCTTGTAGGTAAATGTTTTCTTTTTTGTTGTTGTTTTCTAAAGACAAATTTGGGGGGGCTATATCCCTTTAAGTATGGACATTTAAAAAACTCTCAATAAATACAAAAAATCTTCTGATATCAGTGGCCTTGTAATATAGTTTGATATCAGATATCGTGATCCCTTCTACTTTGTTCTTCTTTCTCAAAATTGCTAAGGTATTTGGCGTGGTTTATGTTTCCATATAAATTTTTAATTATTTGTTCCATATTTGTGAAATATGTCATTGGTATTTTGATAAGGATTACATTGAATCTATAGATAGCGTTGGGTAGTATGGACATTTTGATGATATTAATTCTTCCAATCTGTGAAAAGAGTATATGCTTCCATTTATTTGTGTCTTCCTTAATTTCTTTCTTCAGTGTTCTGTAGTTTTCTGAGTATAGTATTTTATCACCTTTACAATGTTTACTCCTCTTTAGTTAAGTTTATTCCTAAGTATTTTATTACAAAACCACTGTTATCAAAACAGTCTGGTACTGGCATGAGAACAGACACATGGACCAATGGAACACAATAGAGAGCTCAGAAATAAACCCATATCAATATGGCCAATTAATATTTGACAAAGGGGGCAGGAGCATAAAATGGAATAAGAATAGCCTTTTCAACAAATGATGTTAGGAGATCTGGACAAGTACACACAAAAAACTGAAACTAGAGCACCAACTTACACCATACACCAAAATAAACTCAAGTTGGATAAAAGACTTAAATATAAATTGTGACACCATAAAAGTCCTAGAGGAGAACATAGGCAGGAAAATTTCAGATATCCAATGCAGCAATATTTTCAATGATACATCCCCTAGGGCAAGGGATATAAAGGAAAGAATAAACAAATGGGAGACTACGTCAAACTAAAATGCTTCTGCACAGCTAAAAAAACATCAACAAACAGAAAAGGTTACCAACTGTATGGGAAAACATATTTGCCAATGATACATGAACAAGGATTTGATCTCCAAAATATATAAAGAACTCACATGACTGTATACCAGGAAGACACACAATTCAAATGAAAAGTGGTCAAAGGACCTAAACACACACTTCTCCTAGGAGGACATAGTAAGGGCCCAGAGACATGAAAAAATGCTCAGCATCACTAGCCATTAGAGAGATGCAAATTAAAACCACAGAGAGATACCACTTCACACTGGTCAGAATAGCCATCATTAAGAAATCAACAATAAGTGCCAGTGAAGTTGTGGAGAAAGAGAACCCTAGTGCACTGTTGGTGGGAATGCAGACTGGTACAGGCTCTTTGGAAAACAGTATGGAATTTCCTCAAAAAACTAAAGATGTAACTGCCCTTTAATCCAGTGATCCCATTGCTGGGATTATACCCTAAGAATCCTGAATCACCAATTCAGAAGAACCCCTGCACCCCAATATTCACAGCAGCGTTATTTAAAATAGCCCAGTGCCCACTTAGGTTGGAAACGGCCTAAATGCCCATCAGTAAATGAATGAATCAAAAAACTGTGGTATATTTACACAAAGGAATACTACAGAACAGAAAGAAAGAAGGCAGTCTTACCCTTTGCAACAGCATGGATGGAACTGGAGAATATTATGCTAAGGGAAATAAGCCAGATAGTGAAAGACAAATACCATATTATCTCACCTATGAGCAGAACTTAATCAACAAAACAAACAAATGAGCAAAATACTACCAGAGACATGGAAATAAAGGACAAACTGACAGTGAGCAACAGGGAGAGGGGAAGAGGATAATGAGGGAAAGTAGGGGGGAGGGCAAGTCAAGGCACATGAACAGAGGACTCATACATATGGACAATGGTGGGGGGGTTGACTGTGGGAGTGGGAGGGGATGGGGCAGGGGAGAGGAACAGGGAGAAAGGCAGAACAACTGTAACTGAATAAAATAAATAAAATTAAATAAAATAAAAATAAAATTATATATATATATATATATATATACATAGAAAAAATACATAGAAAATCTTGCCCTCAGAATGATGTAGTAAGTTTATGCTTACTTGACAGTATATGCTTTCCCATGTTTTCACAAAAATTAATAAGTAGTTAACTTTTGGTTTTCTAATGCTAAAAGTATCATATACATGCTTATTGCAAAAACATTTGGAAGTTTTGAAAAAACAAGTATGTTTTTGATAAGGTTAGTTCTGCACCATTATTTTTAAGACAAGCAAGTATTCCCTGATAAGAGAGTATTTTATTTAGTCAGTCCTTTATTAATAGGCTTTTAAGCTGGATGTATTATTTCACTACTTGTTATTTTATTAGTCTCTCGAACATGTATTTTTGTGAGTTTGCCAAAATGTGTTCTTAATATAATACCCTTATTCTAATACATCTCAATCTGATATTTTTGGTGTCTTCTAGATAATCAATCACACTATTTGAAAACCATAATGATTTTGGCCTTCCATTTCATTACTTTTTTTCCTTAGTGGTGTTACCTAGAAGTTCTAGAAAAATTAAAAAAATAATTACAGTGATGCTGGGTTTCTTCTTTTTTCCCCTGACCTCAGTGAGAATGCTTTAAGATATAAACAATATTTTCTATTGATTTCAGATGGCTGTTTGAAAATCACACAAAAATAAGGAGGTTTCTATTCTGAATTGTCAGTGTTTTAAATTAGAAGTGAATGTTGAAATTTCTCAAATGTTTTCCAGCACTTATTGATATGTTCATTCTTTTTTTTTTGCATTAACTATAATGTGGTAAATTAAATAAGTGCATTTCTAATGTTGAAGTTTCTTTGCATTTTCAGGTTATTCTCTATGTCTTTGAATCTGCTTTATAGTATACTCCAGTATTCAGTTTTCTAGAATTTTGTTTGTGATATTTAACAATTCTACTACCATCACTGCCATCATAAAAATGACAATTGTCAGCCCTAATCTGAATGCATATAATGCCTTAGAAGTTATTTACATCACTTTTAAATGATCACAGTTATTCTTTTTAATTTTTATTGTTTGGTTTTTTTGAAGTACAATTGACAAATAAAATTGTGAGATGTTTAACCCTTACAGATATTCTTAAGGTAGGTATTATAATCTTACTTTAGAGAAGAGATTTCGAATAGTTAAGTATGAAAATCACAAAATTTTTCTTTTTTGTGACTTGGATACTGTATTCTATAGAGCAAGTATTTAAATATATACCTATTTAACTTCCAAAACTACATTTTTAATCATTTCATGTGTCTCTGTAGTTAGTGGAAACATTTGTCTGTAGATTATTTCTTAGTGCTCTGTTTGACAAATGTTATTATCAAGGTTAGACTAACCTGGAATGCTTTTTATCTTTTCAAATGTTATTAAGTATTTTAAATAAAATAGAATTAAATTTTTACCCATATCTGAGAATATATCTGTTTTATATTCCAAAATGTATGTATTTGTTTGTTTTCATTTTTCCTTTGTCAGACTTCCTTTATCAGACTTATACATTTTGTTGGTCTTGTCAAAGTAAAAAGCTAGTTTTATATACCACTTGTAATGTTTTCTTTCTACACTTTTGTTTGTTTGTTTGTTTCACTTTGAGGATATTTTTTTCTTCTTGAATTGAATGTTCATTTTATTTATTCTCTAAAATGATGGTCAATACTTTGACCACAGTTTACACTTTTTCTCTCTCCCTTTTCCAATGTCCCACTGAAATCACCCTATCAGTGTAATAAGGAAAAATATTATACAGTCCAAAAACACAAAAAGGGTGATAGCACACCAAAATATATAAGAAATTCTGTAATAAAAACCCAATTTATATATTTTTTACATTTACTGTACCAATACATACAAAGTGGAGGTATCAGAGGTAGTGAAGAGTAGGAAGAAAAGCCCACTAGGGTAGTGAGGAAGAGGATTCCACCCTGTCCCGCCACATCTGCACTAATATGGGCCACAGAGTGAATTAATTAAACCATGACAGAAATATCCTCTGAATGAGTCTATTTTAACCATCAATAGAAGACATCAACTGAATGTTTTCACAACAAATAATCTAAATAACCAGAAAAATGGCCCCCCAAGGAAACAGAAATTTTGTAGAAAGATATTATCAGTAAGTTTTAAAGATCAGAGTATTAAAAAGACCCTGAGAACAAGAAAAATTATCAGATTAAAAAAAGTTTATTAAACTGCACTAAAATTTCATCAGAGGTAGTAGGTATTGCATAGCAAAACAAAATGAACAAAAACATGAATTTGAGAACTGCAAGTCTAATGTGCTATATTACTATCCTGCCAAATATTTCCACTGTCCTCTCTGTGATGTCCATTTAGACTACATTTCCTGCAATTAGGTTATACTTTACCCCAATGTGATTGGGCTTAGATATTTGATAGGCTTTGGGTAGTGAAATGTGAATGGAGTTGACCTGTGTCACTTCTAAATCAGGGCTTTACCGGCCCTAATATGGTCCACCATCTTCTCTTGCCCTCCGCCTCAAGATGGAGACACTCTGGATGGGGTTTACTCATTCAGCCCTCGTGCTTTTCTAATGATTTAGTTTACTTGGGTGGGGCCTACAAATGTATTTTTAATAAAATTTTGATTTAAAGTAGATGATTACCCACACCTAGGAAAACTTAGCTTCTAAGTGCTTTCCAAATGTTTTAGTTGGTTCCCTTTTCTTTCAAATGGAAACAAACAAACCTCAACAGCATTAATCAGAATTTCCCTTTCCTTTTCATGCTTCAAAAACATAACCACCTTTTAAGTCACCAAAAAATTAAGTTTTACAAGAGTAGGAATCCTATTTTGTTTACCTCTGGTATTGCCTGTTTAGAACAATGTGTTGTATAGCTCAGTTCTTTCTGAATGAATGCAATATACCTTAATAAATAAAAATTGTTTTCCAACATAATTTTGAAAAGTTGATCTACAATTATTCATCTCTTTTCTCCCTTAATTATCCCCTACTCTTGGATATTCAGAAAACATAGCCCTTTTCTTTTCTGAATTTGAAAAACATACGCTATGATAACTTCAGTTCCTTGATCTCCTCCATAAAAATAAGTGGGAGTTTTTCACTCTGTGCTTCTAAAATAAAGGGTAAAACTCACATCGGCTCTTTTATTTTCTGTAGGTGTACTATAATAAATGGTAAAAATCAATTATTTAAGAATAAAAGCCAAGTAACAGTACAATTAGTGATGACCATATCTGGGAAGCTCTTTTTTCTATTATTTGAAAAGTTATTGCATATCATCATCTTTTAGTTTAAAAGGAAAAAAAATAAAACATTTAATTTAAAATAATAACACAGTGTTCCCAATTAGCATATTTCAGATAAAGGAATTAAAAACTTAAACCTCACCTACCCATGCAAAATTAATATTCACCTTGGGTATATACCTATCTGCTCCCTATCATAATCTTTATCATAACTTTTCAATTTGATCCATGGTTCAATTTCTTAAGTGAACTTCTTTTCCTCAAAAACATAAATCATTATTATGTATTTTAGCTACATCATAAATATAATATAGAATAATATGTAGTAAATATCTAAACATGTGGATTATATTTAGTGAAAAGAGTATTCAAATAATAAACAAACCTTATTCTAAATAATTCATTATTATATTTTTCTATGATTTTTTATATATTTGAGATCATATAGTATGCATAACTTCATATCCTGCTATTTGATAGCTGAAGAATAACTCATAAAAATTTTATAATCATGATTTAAAGAAAATTAATTGAAGTTCAAGTGAATGGATTTAATGTATTAGTTCTTATCCATATATTAATTTAAAAGCAAATATCAGGGTCAATTGCTTTTTGAAGTTAATCTTAGTTTACAACATTAAAAAGTAATTAGTGACCATGATTGTTTACTATTGCTTTAAAATGCTATGTCAGTAGCTTGAAACAACAAGCATTTAAAATGCTTAACTCAGAAAATTGAAATCATATCAAGCATTTTCTCTGACCAGAAGGGACTGAAATTAGAAACCAACCCCAGAGGAAAAAACCCAAAGCACTCAAAATCATGGAGAGTGAATAGCATGCCATTAAACAATGAATGGGTTAAGAACAAGATTAGGGAAGAAATAAAAAACTTTCTGGAAACAAATGAAAATGAACTCACAACAACCCAAAACCTATGGGACAGAGCAAAGGCAGTCCTGAGAGGGAAATTCATAGCAATACAGGCCTACCTTAAAAAGATAGAAACATTTCAAGCAAACAACCTATCGCGATGCCTACAAGACCTCGAGAAACACCAACAAAGACAGCCGAGAGCAAGTAGAAGGAAGGAAAAAACCAAGATCACAGCAGAATTACATGACATAGAGACTAAAAGCACAATTCTAAGGGTCAATGAATTCAGGAGCTAGTTCTTTGAAAAGATAAACAAAATCAACAAGCCATTAAGCAGGCTCATTAAGAAAAAACGAGATGGGATCCAAATAAACACATATAGAAATGAAAGAAGAGAGATTACAACTGATACCACAGAAATAAAAAGGATTGTAAGAAATTACTACAAAGAACTGTGTGCCAAGAAATGTGAAAACCTAGGTGAAATGGACACATTTCTAGAAAAATATAATCTTCCAAAACTGAATGAAGAAGAAGAAGAAAACCTGAGCAGACCAATAACAGCAGACAAAATTGAAGCAGTCATCAAAAAACTCCCAACACACAAAAGCCCTTGACCAGATGGTTTTACAGGAGAATTCTACAAAGCATTTAAGGAAGAGCTAACCCCTATCCATCACAGACTATTCGAAAAAATCCAAAGTGTTGGAAGACGCCCAAACTCTTTTTATGAAGCCAGCATCATCCTAATCCCAAAACCAGATGAAGACACAACCAAGAAAGAAAACTTCAGGCCAATATCACTGATGAACATACATGCTAAAATCCTCAACAAAATATTGGCAAACCGCATCCAGCAATACATTAAAAAGATCATACACCATGACCAAGTGGGTTTCATCACAGGGATGCAAGGATGGTACAATATTTGCAAATCAATAAATGTAATACATCACATAAACAACAGCAAAGACAAAAATCACATGATCATATTAATAGATGCAGAAAAAGCATTTGATAAGATACAGCACCCATTTCTGATAAAAACACTCAGCAAAGTGGGAATAGAGGGAGCATTCCTCAACACAATAAAGGCCAAATATGAGAGACCTACAGCCAACATCATCCTCAATGGACAAAAACTTAGAGCTTTCCCAATAAGATCAGGAACAAGACAAGGATGCCCTCTCTCACCACTCCTATTCAACATAGTATTGGCAGTGCTAGCCACAGCAATCAGACAAGAAAGAGAAATAAAAAGCATCCAAATTGGAAAGGAGGAAATGAAACTGTCACTGTTTGCAGATGACATGATAGTGTACATGGAAATCCTGTAGACTCCACCAAAAAACTACTAGACCTAATACATGAATTTGGCAAAACAGCTGGATACAAAGTCAATATTCAGAAATCAAAGGCATTCCTGTATACCAACAATGAAACAGCAGAACCAGAAACCGGGGGAGAAATCCCATTTGATACAGCAACAAGAGCAATAAAGTACCTAGGAATAAACCTAACCAAGGAGGTAAAAGACCTGTACTCAGAAAGCTATAGAATACTACACAACACTGAAGAAAGAAATTAAGGAAGACACAAACAAATGGAAGCATGTACCATGCTCATGGATTGGAAGAATTAACATCATCAAAATGGCCATACTACCCAAAGCAATTTATAGATTCAATGCAACCCCTATCAAAATGCCAATGACATATTTCACAGAGATAGTACAAACATTTCAGAAATTTACATGGAACCATAAATGTCCCCGAATAGCTGCACCAAATTTGAGAAAGAAGAAGAAAGCAGGAGGGATCACAATACCTGATTTGAACTCTATTACAAGGCCACGATAATCAAAACAGCCTGGTACTGGCATAAAAACAGACACATGGACTAATGGAACAGGACAGAGAGCCCAGAAATAAACCCAAGTGTTTACAGTCAATCAATATTTGACAAAGGAGGCAGGAGCATAAAATGGAGCAGAAATAGCCTCTTCAACAAATGGTGTTGGGAGATCTGGACAGCTACATGCAAAAAAATGAAACTCGCTCACCAACTTATGCCATACACAAAAATAAATTCAAGGTGGATAAAAGACTTAAATATAAGTTGTGACACCATAAAAGTCCTCGAGCAAAACATTGGCAGGAAAATCTCAGACATTCCATGCAGCAACAACCTCACAGACACAATCCCTAAAGCAAGCGACATAAAGGAAAGAATAAACAAATGGGACCTCATCAAAATAAAAAGCTTCTGCATGGCTAAAGAAAACATCATTCAAATAAAAAGTGAACCAACAGTATGGGAAAACATATTTGCCAATGATACCTCAGACAAGGGCCTGATCTCCAAAATATACAAAGAACTCACATGACTCCACTCCAGGAAGACAAAGAACCCAGTTAAAAAGTGGGCAAAGGTCTTGAACAGACACTTCCCCAAGGAAGACATACAGAGGTCCCAGAGACATATGAAAAGATGATCAGCATCACTAGGCACCCGAGATATGCAAATTATTACCACAATGAGGTACCACCTCACACCGTTCACAGTGGCCAACATAAAGAAATCAACAAACAAGTGTTGGAGAGGATGCGGAGAAAAGAGAACCCTAATGCACTGTTGGTGGGAATGCAGACTGGTGAGGCCACTGTGGAAATCAGTATGGAAACAGAATTTCCTCAGAAAACTAAAAATGGAACTGCCCTTTGACCCAGCAATTCCACTGATGGGACTATACCCTAAGAACCCTGAAACACCAATCCAAAAGAACCTATGCACCCCAATGTTCATAGAAGCAAAATTTATAATAGCCAATTACTGGAAGCCACCTAAGTGCCCATCAGCAAATGAGTGGATCCAAAAACTATGGTACATTTACACAATGGAATTCTTTGCAGCAGAGAGAAAGAAGGAGCTTATACCCTTTGCAACAGCATGGATAGAACTGGACAGCATTATGCTAAGTGAAATAAGCCAGGTGGTGAGGCAAAAATACCATATGATTTCACCTTTAACTGGAACATAATCAACAAGAGAAGAAAGCAAAGAAAATATAACCAGAGACATTGAAGTGAAGAACAATCTAACAATAGCTAGAGGGGAGTCAGGAGGGGATAGTTGGGAGAGGGGTTTACAGGAACTACTATAAAGGACACATGGACCAAATCAAGGGGGAAGGTGGAGGTGGAACAGGAGGTGAGTTTGGCTGGTGTGAGGTGGAGGGATGGGGAGAAAATGCAGACAACTGTAACTGAATAACAATAAAAAATTTTTAATTAAATAATCATTAAAAAATAAAATAAAAAATAATATGCTGAACTCAGAACTGATACACTGTCACTTCTATGCATATCTATACTGAAAACAGGCTACATGGTTCAGTTCAATATCAATATGTAAAAAGTACTTTCTCTACAGAGCTTAGGATGGGAGAGTAAGAAAGAATGTTTTCTGGACAGTAATCTTTTCTTTCCAGTGGCAATTATGGCAAACTTATCCTTTTGTTCATTATGTCAGGAATATGCTCTCGGATCATGTGAAACAGGCTTAAAAATTATTAGGGAATACATTTAAAAGAACAGGTGATATATACCATATGATCTCACCTATAAGTGGAACCTAATCAAGAAAACAAACAACCAAGCAAAATATAACCAGAGAGAGTGAAATTAAGAACAAACTGACAGTAACCAGAGGGGAGTTAGGAGAGGATAAAGGGGGGGGAAGAGGAGGGGTTTTCAGGAACATGTATAAGGGACACATGGAAAATACCAAAGGGGGGTAGGATCAAGGGTGGGGATGGCTGTGGTGGGAGGAAAATGGAGACAACTGTACTTGAACAACAATAAAAAAAATGTAAAAAAAAGAAGAACAGGTGATAAACACCCTTGATTTATAATACTTGAAATTATTTAATTGACCAAGAGGACTTTGTTGCATTCCCAGAATCTTGCAGAAAACATGTAGTGCAGACTCTGTAAAAATGGTAATACATAAGAACTTATGTGTCTGCAGAACTGAAGGTTGATAACAGTCGCAAATATTCTAATGGTTCAGATGTCTCTGTGGGGAATTGCTTGTAATCAGACTCTTTGACAAAACATTAAACAGAGGGAACCTATATCCGAGAAGAAAACTGCAAGTTTGAGAAAATATCTAGCAAACTAGTGCTCTTTTGAATGAAAACTTTTCCTTTGTGAAAATGAGGTGGTGTGATGAGCTGAATAATAACCCCCAAACATATCCAGGTCTTAATTCCTGGAACCTGTGAATTTCATCTTATGTGGCATAAATGACTTCACAAATGTGATTAAATTTAGGATTTTAACATGATTGTTCTAAATTATCTAGATGTGTCCTAAATGTAATCCCAAGTGTCTTTATAAAGGCGGAGCAGAAGTGGATATGTAATTCCTTACCATGGAAGAAAAGAAGGCCATGTGATGATGGAAGCAGAGATTGGAGTGATGCACTTTAAAGATAGAGGAATGGGTCAGTAGCCAGGGAATAAGAGGACCACTGAAAGCTGTAAAAACCAAGGAAAGAGATTCTCTCCTAGAGGCTTTAGAGGGAATGTGGCCCTGTCAATAACCTGATTTTAGCCCAGCGAAACCCATTTCAGTCATGTGGTTTCTAGAACAGTAAGAAAATATATTTATATTGTTTTAAGCCACGAAGTGTGTGGTTATTTTATATAGCAACCAGAGGAAACAAACACAGATCATACCTGAGAAAGTTTGGTAAGTTTTTAAATCGACATACAGATTGGAAGACTCTGCAAACAAAAAGTCATAGAGTCAATGTGCAATATTTGATTAAATGAGTTTCTGTAGGAACTAAGTGTGTTTTAGACTCTACTCATCTGAGGAAATGGTTTTGTTAAAAACTAGGAATGGAGGTCTTCAGCTTACTATGGGTTCCCTTATGTCCAACAAAAAGACATTACAGTCCTAATCCCCAATACCTATGAATGTGACCTTATTTGGTAATAGGATCGTGGCAGATGATCAAGTTAAGATGAGGTTATTAAGGTGTGTCCTAATCCAGTATGGCCCTTGCCCTTATCATAAGAGGAAATTTGGACACGTGACAGACATGCACATAGAGAGAGTGCATGTAAAGATGGAGGAGAGATTGGGGTTGTGCCACAGAAACCAAAGAACACAAAAGATCACTAGCCAACTACCAGTAGCTCTCAGGAAGGCATGAAGCACATTCTTCTTCACAACCCTTAGAAGGAATACCTCTGCAACACTTTGTTCTCAGACTTCTAGTCTCCAGAACTTTGACACAATGCATTTATGTTGTTTAAGCCACCCAGTTGTGGCTTCGTTTGAGCAGCAGTAGAAAATGACTACACAGATACTGATGAGAATTTGTGCATCGAAGCTTTTTTTACCAAACCACATCATGGCCAACTACATCTGCAAGTCCTCTTAATTATTATTCCTAAAGGCTAATGCCAAGACTTCCCTCTGGAATTAGTTTTAATCAAGATCTGTTTTGTTCTGATTTTTGTTTATATTTAAATTTTAAATGCATGAATTCCTAAGTAGCTAATTCTCTGTTTAATTTGGCAAGCTTCCTTGCTAACACATTTAAACCGAGTTTCTGTCTTTGTCTCTGTAACTCTGCTTCTCTGTCTCTGTTTATTTGTCTTTCTCTTTGTCATTCTCTCTCTCTCTTTCAGAGAGCTATAACAATAAAGTCCAGATTTTATGGACCATGAACTAGACAGGATTGTTTTAAATCCATTGGTATGGGCTCTTGGTGAAACTTTTTCACAAAATCCAATGAGAGCAAAGCCTATTAGGTAATGAGAAGATCACAGAAGTTTAGTTACAGAGTTACAAAGCTCTTCATTGTCTATTTTCCATCCATCTATATGTTCCAAAAGCCAGATTTGGTGTTTGTATCCTCTATAAATTTTGGTTTTGGGTTGGTCTGCTGGCTTGCTGAGTGGTAATTCTCTTTCTGTGACTAAGGAAAAGAGAAAACACAAATGGAAGATTTCACAAGGTCTTGAATACAGCTGGTTCCAGAGGGGTGATGGAGGCACATCCTTGAGGACTGATATTAGGGAGTTCTGGGGGTTGTGCATCTTTACTTGATCTGTCTGTTCACACCCCTTTCTCTTACCAGAGGGCAGCACTTCCAGCCTCAGATTTGGAGGCTGCCACCTAAGGAACTTCTGAGACCTAAGGGTAGGGTCCGAGAGGACAGCGCTCAGAGCAGTTCAGAGCAGCTTTCTCCCAGTGCTTTGTGGAGTGAAGTTAGGTCCCAGGAGCACTTGCTCCTGCCTGTCAGCTCCACAGTGGGACCAGTTATGCGCCAGAGGCTGCTGCAAGGGCTGGGTCCTCTTTCAGTCTTACTCCTAGATAGTTTATTTTTGAAACAAGAGCCTTTGAGTTGATGCTGGGTGGAGTGGAGGTGGGCTAGTGAGTGAAGAAGGGATGCTTATTAGTTTGCTTTCTCTAAAGTGGAGAATTCTAGATATGAAATGTGTAAAGTTATTGTCACCAGTTTTAGTCACACCTACTGCTCTGCTGAGAAATGACATTTTTTGTAAAGTGTAAAGAATAATATGATGGAGTTTTAGAATGGATAAAGGTTCATGTCATCTTGTTCACTCTACCATTGTTCAGAAGTCAGATAACCATAATAGCTAACAGGTTTTAAGAGTTCACTAAGGGCCAGATACTGCTCTCTGTATTTTTCCTGAAATAATTCACTTAATCCTCATAAGCACCTCTTAAGGTGGGGGTTATTATTATAGTTACTTTTGTAGATGAGAATACCAAGCTAGAGAGGGTTTGAGCTTCACTGAGCCAGCAAATCAGAGGCAACTATGGCTTAGCGATTTAGCAAAGAGGAAAATAGTTTTAACACTTCTTAAATGTTGGGAACTTATTTACAACTGTTGAGAAAGAACTGAAAAAGAAAAATGAGGAGCAATATCCCTGTCAGACTGAAAATATATTACCTAAAACTTTCTTCAGTTCCTGGAGTGTTGCTATGTATTTCCTGTTCCCGGAACTGGGGTGTGCATATCTGTGTTGTTTGTTTAAATCTATTAGATGATTAATGTTATAACAGCTAGTTTGTTTTGCTATTATAAATATATATTTTCTTCTTATATTGAAAATAAGTGTCCCCTAGGATATATTTATTTATTCATTTTCTTAGTGATTCAGCATATGTCGTTTAAATATCTGCTATTTGCAGATTTTATGTCAGGCACTGAGGATACTTCAGAAAACGACACATTCTTTGCCCTCACAATTTTTACATTTTAGCGTTATTTTGTCTGCACCTGCTATAGTATTAGGACAAAATTCCTCACTGAAGCACTAGGAATAGTATAAGAAAGGCAAGGGTGAAGGAGAAATGCAGTCCTGGGGGAGCCACCAGAAGTCAGGACAGGGGCTGTGCTGAGCCCAGTGCTTGTCTAAGCCATTTTTCTTTCCTGTTTCTTTGTCTTTCTCCTAAAGCCAACAAACAGATGCAAGTAGCCTCCAATTAGCTTAGCCAAAGAGGTTCCTTAAAAGCTCAGGGCTGTGGGGAGCTGAGCGTTTGCTGGACTCTAAAGGTCACTGGCTTATCCAGGCAGCCGGTGGAGTCTCCTGTTCCTTTTTTTGATCATACACTTGGTGCTAAACTGTAGTCATTTGCTTGTATAAATGCAGATGTGAGTCCCTTTATTTTTTTTCCGTCCTCCACTGAAATACAATTAAAAGGTCAGTGAAGGATCTTGAACAAATTGTGCCAGGGGGAGGAGAGAGGAAGCAGAAGGAGTGCTTTGTTCGCGGATCAGCTTGTTTATGACAGAGCTAAAAACATTTTGTTTCAAGCAGAGTTTTATGCATTTGTCAATAAAACCAGGACTGGAAAGGACAAACATCAGCCTGTTTGTCACAGGGTCTCCACATGCTTAAGAATCTAGCCCCAGCAGAGAAGCTGGCAAACCCCTTTACTCATCCTAATAACACTCCTGCTTTGGCCATGCTTTTTCACAGGAAACCCTGGAATGAGGACTTGAATATAAGTACTTATGCCGGGATATGTTAGTAAGAGAGTGAGGAAATGAGAGAAGGAAGGGATGGAAGTTGATAGAGGATGTATTAATGTGTAGGTTACGACCGTGAGCAACTGGGGCTCATTCTGGCTGGAATCTCTAGGAGATGGGGTGGAACATGCATGAGAGTTGTCCTACCCAAGAAGTGAAGATACAGTATATATGCACCAACTGCTTTTGTCATTGGCAGAGGGCTTTTCCAAGGGGTTCAGATTCCACAGTCTTCTAGCTGAGTACTCTATGGTATGCAGAGACAGCTTTGCAATAGAAAACTAAAGGGCTTGCAGTATGAAGTAGGTGTGCAGAGAATATATTAGACAACCCCACTTTAGCATAATCCTGATAGGAAGGGAGAAAAAAAGATGTAATGATTTCACCACACCCTGAGGTAAGTCTTGTCAGTAGTACAAGGACCGTAACCCAGGAATGGGCCAACAGTTTATCCTTTGAAAGTGACTGAGGGGAAAGAAAAGGTAAGGAAAAACAGGATGCACTGAGAGCCTGAGAATCTGGCTCCAGGCCTGGACAACTGGATCAAATCTCCCTGAAACAACATCTGTATCAGAGGCTGAAGCTAACAGCCCATGGACTTAATCTTCTTCAGGTTGCATTTTATTTTTCCAATAGTATGTGTGTTTAAATAAAATTTTTGACAATTTATGCTAATCTAGAGGGTTTGTATAAAAAATCCTAATAACCTAGCTTTTGTTGAAAACAAAAACAAAAATATCTGGTAGGATCTGGCAATGCTGGGACTGCTTTTTTATGTAGCCACAATTTCTAGAAGGTAAATATCAACTTCCCATCTTAAATGGGCATGGACTTCCTTTGGTCACAATATTAACCACCATTACTGTACAAACTGTCCTCCAACCATGGAGACTGGGAGTTAATTGCATTTATCAGAGAGATTGTGCTTTTGCTTTTCTTATATCCTATTTTACTCATTTATATTCCCTACCTGGATTCTGTAAGCTATGAGTGAGTATCCTCTGATTTTTATAATCTGCTCCCTTCACAACTATACTCTGTGTGAGACTAGTGGATAACTGGTTTCTCAGAAATTTTTTGGTCCTCTATGACTCCATCCCTACAGTCAGAAAAGTGTTCTAATTCTTAACTCTGTTATTTAAGATATTAAAGAAACTTCCTTTATTTTGACTCAAATTCCCTCAACTTACAACTCGTCTATAATACATGCAAATTGTATTCCAGGCAAATTGACCAAATTATGATATCCAGACTGCATCATAACAGTTATGTTTTCCTGTCCCAAACCAAAGTACTTACTTTCTCACCTAAAACTGATTGCCTCCTTATAAGTGGCAAATTGAGAAACAAGAGATTTATTCTTACTCTTCTCTTTATGTCACAGAGCACATCCAATTCATCGGCAAATTTTTTCATTATTATGTTCAAAATATAACAGTGTTCCAACTGCTATATTCCATATTACCCCCAAAGCTACCATTATAGCATAGGCCACCATCTCTTCTCTTTTAGGTTATGCTAATGGTCTCTTAATAGGGTTATCTGCTTCCACCATTGTTCCCTAGCAGTCTATGCCCAACACAGCAGGCAGTGTGATTCTTCTGAAAGCTAGGTCATATTATGCCATCCTTTGCTCAAAGCCCCTCTCCCACGTTCTCTCTGATCTCATTTTCTTAATGCCTTCCACCCCCTACCTCGATCAACCTTTTTCAGCTATACTCACTTCCTTGTTTTTCCCTGAAAAACCTAGACATGTTGATTCCTTGGGACCTGTGCACTTGCTGCTTCCTTCTGTCTGGGAAGCTATTTCCCTATCATCTACAAAATATACAGTCTCGTTTACTTTAGGACACAGATCCAATGTCATCTTCATGAGGTCTTCTCTCACCACTCTTAAGAATTGTAACTCATGCCTTGGCCAGTGTGGCTCAGTTTGTTGGAGCATCATCCTGTGGACTGAAGGGTTGCAGGTTCAATTCCTATTCAGGGCACATGCCTAGGTTGCAGGTTTAGTCCCCAATCTGTGAGTATACTGGGGGGCAACCAACTGATGTTTCTCTCACATGGATGTTCTCTCTCTCCTCTCTCTCTCTCTCTCTCTCTCTCTCTCTCTCTCTCTCTCTCTTTCCCTCTCCTTCTGGAATCAACCAATAAATATATTTTTAAAAAATGTTATTCACTCTCTAACTTCTAGAAATTCCTATTTTTATTTTTCTCTAGCTCTTATTACCATCTGCTAATATTTTACTTATTCACTCATTACCTAATCTGCCCATCACAGCAGAAAATGTGTCTGTTTTGTTCATTGATTTATCTACATTTTCTAGAATAGGACTTGACCTTGAGTATCTACTCAATCATAATTTGGATGAATCAATCAATACTTTTTCTTTCCTGATTCTCCCTTCCCTGGACAGGAAATTCCTCTTAATATCTAACTAAGCCTTACCCACTTTCAGAACTTAGCTATTTTCCACATCCTCCAAGAAGCCTTTCTTATTATTACTGTCTAGCCTGACTACCACATTTTCTGAAATTAAAATTGCAAATAAAAAAATTAGAAAGGATCACATTTATCTGGAAAATTGAGGAGACTGTGTGGTCTTCTTGACAACCTCAAGAAATTAGAGGCAAAGTGACAAAAAAAAACAAAAACAAACCCAAAAAATCTGTGTTACAGTACCATCTGTGCTGTAAAGCCATTCTGTTTGAACTTGGTGAAGCACTTTCCCAGACTCTACCAGATTGGAATTAACACACCCATAAATTCTCTGAATAACTGAGACAAAGATGCAAGGGAAGAAATGAGATACCTGTAGATTTTAGTATATAGGTTATCTGTAGCTGCATAACAAACTACCTCAGCACTTAGTAAGTTAAAACAATGTGTTTATTCAGCACAGAGCTGTTAATGAACAGTCCTGTTGATCTGGGCTGAGCTCGCTTCAATGTCAGCTGGGTTTATTTAGGTACCTTGATCAGCTGGTGTACAGGCAGAGGATTTGGCTCGTCTAGAATGTGCTCACTCTCATTTTTGATGGTTAATTGGTTGTGGAACTAGTATGTGGGTGATTTGGTCACATATTTGTTTTTCAGCATGCTGGCCTGAGATTGCCACATGAGGGTGCCAGCTTCCCAGAGAGTGCATGGAAACACATTCATTTTTTTTGTGGGCAAGGCAAGTTCACAATTGTATAGTGTTATCACATATATTGCTTTAAGAGTTTGCATTTGAATATTTTGACTCTCATAACAAGGTGGGGACAAAACCATAATTTTAAGGTTAGCATCTTTGCATCTATGAAGATACATTAGCTGAAACCTTCAAATATAGAACAAAAGAACTTTAAAGAACAATGTCCTGCTTTGCTTCAGAAGACCTTGGAATGCACTGAGCCACATGGACCATAAGCATGACCCTTCCAGCTTAAGGAGAGGAAACATGAACACCAAAATCAATGTCCTCCCCAGTAGGCAGAACCCAGAAGGGCCTGAAGATTCTCTAAGCTACAGGCTTGGTTTGTTTTGTGCACTGAAGCAAAAGGAAAGGATGGAAATGAACATGGGAGGAGAAACAGAGACTGTTGATGGACTCGAAGACATTTTGGAATGAAGAAGTTCAGTGCAGATCAGCTGGGTGAGGGAGGAAGTAGGGTTGAGACCCAGTCTAATCAGAGCCCTTTAGCTTTGAGGCTGCTTGTGTTTGCTGTGTGAAGATGTTGATAAAATCATGTTTATTCCACAGGATACAATCTAAGACCCAAGATTGTTAAATGGGGCCAAATCCTAGATGGTAAGGTAGGATCCCAATAGAATAAGTTTAGGTAACTATTTTCTCTTTCTTTCTCACACCTTAATATTTTCCCAAATTGCTTTATATCACTGGTATAATAATTTAATTTTCTTCAAAATTAATGTGCTTCACTTTGTTTTCATTACTCACTATTTTGGAGACAACCTGGTTAAAACCTTCTCACTCAAGTAATTGCTAGTCAAAATATTTTAGGAAGGAAGCTAAAATGTTCATTGTTTGCCTATTAAAAATTAATTCAGGAAGATGGAGAATAATATAATGTGTACTTTTGTCTTAGTCCCACTTGTTATCTGTTTCTACCTTTATCTGCCTACCGGGTTTCAGAACATCTTTCTACACATGGGCTGTGAGACCAGGCACAAGGGTGCTCTTAGATGCCTTTCACAGAAATGAGGTGGAGGTTAAGATACCTTGCTCACACCTTCATTGCGTAAAGGAATGTTATCAGAACTAGAGCTGATTATTTGGGTAAAACCAGTGAGTCTCTCCAGGTACCAGGAAAGGTCAAGAATAAGGCCTCAGAATTTTCTTGTGCAGAAAGTCTGTGAAAACATGTCTGCTCTAACTCCTAAGCTGGAAAGTTGGAGGAAAGATATTAGACACTTTAGTCTCTGGCCTGTGGACTCTATCGGACCTTTTGCATTAACTGAGTCATGCATTCATTTCTGCAAGGGTTTATTAAGTCCCTACTAGTTCAAGGCTTTTTCCCAGGTGGTGCAACAGGGAAAATGACATGCCCTCTGCCCACATGGAGTTTGTAGTCTTGCGGGATGTAGGTCATAAGAGTATATTGCCACAAAACAAGTCTTATGATGAAGCAAGTACAGGTTTTGTGGAAGCAGATAGAAGGGGCACCAGGTACAGCCTAAACTATTAAAATACCTATGTTTGGGAGTATATCTCCTATCCTTACCTTTAGCAATTTTTCAATCCAGAAATTGGTGAAATGGAGAAGGGTAAAAGACTATTGGAAAAGAGAACATCACCCTCCAGCCAGAGTTGAGTGAATTGCTGAGCTGGCATGGATCACCTAGGACAACAGTCTCTAAAGTGGGTCACTATCCCAAGTCTTGAAACCAAATATTTTGCAGGGATCTCAATGCTCAAAAGAAAAAAAATGCCCTTATATTTTCTACTCTCACCCATACATTTTTAAAAAGATATTATTTATTCATTTTTAGAGAGAGAGATAGAAAGGGAGAAAGAGAGGGAGAGAAACCTTGATATGAGAGAAAGACATGGATTAGTTGCTTCTTGTATGTGCCTTGACAAGGGACCAAACCTGAAACCCAGGCATGTGCCTTGACCAGGAATCAAACAGGTGACCTTCTGTTTTGCTGGACAATGCCCAACCAATTGAGCCACTCTGGTCAGGGCTCACCCATACATTCTGATCCCCTCTCCAGAAGTGCCATTTTCCATTCTATCTCTCATTGTTTGAGGATACCCAGTGTTATTGTCAGCCATCCTGTTCAACAGTTTCATAGACTTGATATTATTTAATTCTCCCAACAGTGCTCTGAAGGGATTATAATTTACTCACTCCACAGATAAAGAAACTGAGGCAGAGAGCAGTTTGTTAACTTACCCAAGGTCACACTGCCTCCAAATGACTTTGACTTTTTCGTGGGGCTCTGCAAGGTATAATAGGTCCAAGAGTAGGCTGAAAGCCTAAGGTACACCAAGAACCAGTGGGAAAGATTATAGTCCCAAACACACCCTTTAAAAATCTTAGCAAACATTAGGGTAACATGGATTGGTGTTGCAAGAAAGGTATGCGCAAAATATCAGGATCCCTGGAGTATGGAGGCAGAAAGGTACAGTGACATGGTTCCAGTAAATCTGCTTCTATCAGGGGCAAATCAACGCAGACCTGCCCTTCATGTGAGTTAGAGGGATGGGAGGTGAAAGCACATATACTTGGGCAAATGGTCATGACAGGGGTGCAGGATCAACCAATATCTGGGCATAAATCAGGCTTGGACACACCTCTGTGTCTGATCTGAAGGATGTCTGTTTGTGTGTTGCAGTCCACTGAAGACTCATTCCTGGCCCACTCACTAATGGTAAAGAGTCTCTGACAGAAAACAGCCTTCCTACAATATATTATAACAAGTTAGATCTGAAACTCAGCTTGAATTTCTCATCCTGGCATTGGAACATATTGTAGACTGTAAGCAGCTGTACCTGAACACTGAGAACTCAGGCAGTTTCTCCTTGTAGGTTATGCCCCTGGTTGGCCACTGCCCTAATGATTGGATTCTCTTTCTGCAATATGAATCCATTTTCTCAGGATTCTCTCTTTAGGATTCTGAGGGAGGGAAGAATCATTCCCTTCTGCTACGCTAGAGTCGCTGCCTTTGGGGCCCTCTGTGGGATCCTCACTATAAATTAGGAGTCATAGAAATTTCTTTGTGCAAATAGATATTTTAAACTCTGACACATTTTCCAACAATCCTGCCTTAAAACTTTGATCTGGGTGCTTAGCAAAAGCACCACCTCCCAGCTATGGACCATTGCTGGTAAAAAGCACTAGGGCTTTAGGTCTGTGCCTTACATAGTTGCAGGCAGACACAAAGATCAGAATAAGGCAATGAGGAATAGACCCATCATTCTCACTGTTATATAAATGAACACTCCTGCCTTTACTCCTCAATCTACTCTGTTCACCCTCTACATGGACACCAATGAAGATTCCTAAACCTCCTTTTTTTTCTTTCAGGGAACTTCTAGGACTCTCTGTTATGCAAATAATATAGCCTTAAGTAAAGAATGTACTCCAAGACTACTTGCAATGTAAGCCTCTTTATTATTAGCAAATACTGCTTTCAAATTCAAAGCTATTTTTAGCTCAGCTCCTCTCCAATCTCTGTCTTTTTCCTCTGCTGCAGTGACCCTAAAATACTTGCATACCTGTGATCCAGCCCCTTGTTTTTGTTCATATTGTTCTCCCTGCTTGAAAGGTCATACATACTGCCATTTTTCAAAATTACCTTTCCTTTAGAGACCAGTTTTTATGGTAAAACTTTCTTTTATGCCTCCCAGGAAAATATAAACAATGCTTTCATGCTCATAAATCTCTGTCATAAGGCCTTATTATACCTCTTCTCATGGTTGGCTTTTATTCTAGTGAGTCTTTCCCACTAGATCAGGAGCTTCTGGAGGGCATCCACAATACTTAATTTTATATCCTGCAATGCAAGCCAGTGTCAGGCTTGAACAGAATGATTCAGTTCATGTCTTAGTGTTGTAATGATAACCTACTGTGAAGCCCTTCTCAAGCTCCTGGACTAAAGCCAAAGGGGTGGCAAGAAAGATAATAGACTTTAGATTCAGACAGACCTGGTGCTTCCTGATGTAATTACTTACTGATTTCATGTTACTTATCTCTCAGAACCTTCAATTTCCTCCTGTGTAAAGCAGGATTACAAATCTAGATGTCTGAATACTGGATTCCTGTTGTGACACTTCCCGCCATGTGAGGAAAAGATGTACAAGTCTGTATAGGGGAATGCCAGAGACTTGATTACCAGTAGGAGCTCTAGTTCCAAAGGCCCATATGGATCCCACTCTCATGACTTGGTTGTGCCTCATGTGGACTAAACAGAGTAGCTGTTCTCTGAGTCCTTTCTGAAGGCATGTTTCATGAAGGTATATTTCAGAGGCTTGCTGCATACAAATTCTTTCTGTAAAGCTCCTTCCTGGCTCCCCATTAGCTATACCAAGATAAGGGAAGAAGGCAGTCATGGGTCCTGTCTAACTTACTGGATGCCAAAGACAACACCCCCACCTTTGGTGCCCACAAAAAAAGAATAATTTTCTGCAGTCTGGGTCTGTTTGGAATCTTTTTACTTTTCTCACAAAAATTCCTACCCTATTGGGTAGGGGTTTGAGTAACTCTGTATTCCTTAGGTGCATATTTTAAAGTTCCTCCTTGGTAGTGAGGTAGTAGGCATATATGTGTTGGGGAGAAATCTCCTCTTTAAACAATTATTTGAACAATAACATTATGGCCAAGATCAGGTCTAGAGTAGAAAACAAAACAAAAGAAAATGTTGATTTTTGTGTCAGGTTTTGACTCTTACCAACTATAAGGGATAGGGAGGTTTTCTTAACATCTAAAAGATTCAACTGTAAAATAGAGATGATCATATCTACCACCTTGGGCTGTTAAGAACATCCAACAAGGTAATGTGTGTGGAGATGCTATGACAGTAATTTGCATGGTACACATTGACACTTTCTTTTTTCTCTCTTGAAATGTAACCCAATAATTTGCTTTATCTATTAGTGAAGATACAAGTGAGTTTCTTACAAGAGAACCCTAGGAACTCAGGACCAAAGGCTTGGGTTCATAACTTTTTATAATCAAAAGGAAGAATACTTTCAAGACCTAATTCCAAACTTTCTGCAGAAGTGAAATATTTATAACTCCATGATGCTCCTGGAGCCTTCCTAGCCTACTTAGTATCTGCCTAATTGACAAACTCAAACCCAGTATTATCTGTTCTAAGTTTCTCAGATCATAGCAGCTGATTTCACCCCATGAGAAGTCATGTACATTATTGACCCAGAAAGAAGAAGCTTCTTGGATATTTTTAGTTAAAATGGACCCATTGTGATTAATTAACATGACTGACCTAGCTATCAGAGGACACAACACACCATTACTTGGGGTCATAGAGCCCAGTGATCTGCTCCCAGCTTTTCTTTCTCAGACCTCTCTCAACATTGCTCTTGTAGCAAGGGCTCTCCTCTTTGTCTGTTAGTTAGGCCTGAAGTAGAGTTTAGGGAACCATTCAGGCCAAGGAGACTAGCTCCAGGTGTATGTTTATTGGGTGTCCAGAGCTTTTTCAAAAACACTCTTGAGAAGCAAGAATGATAATGGTAAAGTCATAAGATGTTTCAAGAGCCCCAGGGAACCAAACTAAAGTCCTTCCAGGAACACATTCTGACCCCAAGCAGACATATATATGGGGAACAAGCCTGGGAATTTCTCCTCTCAAGAGAACCAGTATAGTGCAGTTATTGAAGGTATTGGTTTTCTGGTCAATTCTCTGTAGCTGTAAGTCTGAAATCTGCACAGATGTGTGACCATGGCCTAGGTTATAAATTTCCCCATACTTCACTTTCTTCCTCTGTGCAATGGGCATAATAATGCAACCTAGTTCAGCTGATTTAAAAATTAAATAAAACAGTGCATGTAAAATGTGAATGAAGTGTTTGACACTACTCAATAAAAGCAGCAAAATCTACTTAAGAGCAAGGAACTCCATATCACACTGCAAATTCCAGAGTTTAGAAACTACTGAATGAGTTCATTTTTGTGTATGGTTTAAATGTAAGTCGTGACACCATAAAAGTCCTAGAGGAGAACACAGGCAGAAAAATTTTAGATATTCCACACAGCAATATTTTCACCAATATGTCCTCTAGAGCAAGGGACGTAAAGGAAAGAATAAAGAACTGGGACTACATCAAATTAAAAAGCTTCTTCATGGTTAAAGAAAACATCAGCAAAATGAAAAGGGAACCAACCATAGGGGAAAATATATTTGCAAATAATACCTCAGACAAGGGTTTGATCTCCAAAGTATAAAAAGAACTCAGATGACTCCACTCCAGGAAGACACACAATCCAATTAAAAAATGGGCAAAGGACTTGAACAGACACTTCTCTAAGAAAGACATACTGAGGATTGGGAGGCATATGAAAGGGTGTTCAGCATGACTAGCCATCAGAGAGATGCAAATTAAAACCACAATGAGATATTACTTCACACTGGTCAGAATGGCCATCATTAACAAATCAACAAAGTGCTGGTGAGGTTGTAGAGAAAAAGGAACCCTAGTGCACTGTTAGTGGGAATCCAGATTGGTACAGCCACTGTAAAAAACAGTATGGCATTTCCTCAAAAAACTAAAAATGGAACTGGCAATTCCACTGCTGGGATTATACTCTAAGAATCCTGAATCACCAATTCAAAAGAACTTATGCACCCCAATGTTCATAGCAGCATAATTTACAATAGCCAAGTGCTGGAAATAGCCTAAGTGCCCATCAGTAAATGAGTGGATCATGAAACTATCGTATATTTACACAGTGGAATTCTATGCAGCAGAAAGAAAGAAGGAACTCCTACTCTTCATGACAGCATGGATGGGATGGAGAACCTTATGGTAAGTGAAATAAGCCAGGTGGTAAAAGACAAATACCCTATGATCTCACCTATAAGTGGAACCTAATCAACAAAACAAAGGAGCAAAATAGAACCAGGGACATGGAAATAAAGAACAAACTGACAGTACACAGAGGGGTTGGGGGAGGGGGAGAACAGGGGATAGAAGGAGAAGGTTCATCAAGGAACATGTATAAAGGACCCATGGACAAAGCCAACAGTGGAGGGGAGGATTGAAGGTGGGTGGTGAGGGTGAGTAAGACAGGAGAGAATAATGGGGTAAAAACAGGGACAACTGTAATAAAAAAAATGATAAAAATGGATATTTATTTTTAAAAAGAGAAACAAACTACTGAATGACAGATATCCAAATGAGTTTGGATTGGATTGATTTATTAAAAAAAAACCAAAACAGTAATAGATTGCTTGGGGCAAATCTTAATTATTAGGGGGAAAACTGAGGAATTTTTTATTCCAATTTAAGCTTTTAAGAAGCTTTATATATTATAGTTCTCAACTTTTATTTAAAATGAAACATTGGGCAGGTCTTAGCCAGAGTTAATTGAATTTGCTGATATGATTCCCAAGCTTTAATTTCCTTACCAATTCATTTCCCTTTGTTGTCTCCATGATCTTCCTCAACACAATGGAGGATGAACTCACCAAGACAAGGAACCAGTTCACTCACCCCCAGACAAAGGCAGAGTTTCCCTTGAGTGGATCCACTTAAGTAGTACACTGAACTCATGAAACTGCTATGCCATAATAGCCCCTTGCCTTCCCTCTGGCTATGGTTCATTCCTGCCACCTTGTGTTATATCCTCCAGATGTACAGAAACCATGGCTGTTCCAGCCTTGCGCATGTGCATGAATGTTTGCCTCTAGACACACACTCACATGAATACAGGAAGAAAATGCATATAACAGACATCCACACAAACATACATTGACTAAGTCAGAAACACTCTGATATACATAAATGCACATAGGGAGGCCACATTTAATCAATAAGAAAAACAGTTCTTCCAAATGACTCACCCATACCTACCCTCACACATATTTGCATATAAGCACCACATGAACAAACTTTAACCATGTCATGTTACTAGTCTGTGAGAGTTAGCAGTGTATAGGGTGAAGTTCTTGTTCTAATCACATTCTTTTTATGAAGAGCTTACTATAGATCCTTAGATCAGCAAGATAATTCCATATCCTATTACAGTCTGCCAAAATGAAATAAATCTATTAGCCCGCTCTTTGCTCATTTCATCATTGTGACAGCCTCTCATGGGTCTACATCCATCAAGCTCTCATGCCATCTGACTGCCAAGTCTCCACCACCAAGCTGCAGGTTAGTAGCTCTTTAATCTCTATTTAATTGCTCATTAATAATTTCAATACTGCCATCTTCTTTTAGTTGATTAAAAAACAGTTTTGGTGGAAGTGAATAATGAAATTTGATAGCAACCAACTATGGAATGAGTTTCCTTTTCATCAAGGTAATCAAGAAGAAATAGTGACCAAAACACACCTTGCTCTATTTGCAGGTTTTTAGAATGCGAGAACTGGCAGGACCTTTGGGATTCAACTACATCAGCATTTCTCAAACTGTGACCCACAAGTGATTAAACGTTTTTTTTAGCAAAAACAATATTCTGTAATTATGTAAGTCTAACATACAAATCTCTCATATTTTGGAGTTTTAAATCAATGTTAGCATATTAAAAGCTTTCATATTCCACAATTTGAGAAATCTAGTTTCATTGCTCAGCTGATCTTCACCAAAACTTATTTGACAATAAAGTCACATTTATTGAAATCCATTTGTGTTATCTATTGCTGCATAATGACTCATCCCCAAATTTTGTGGCTTAAAACAACAATGATGAATTATTTTTCACAACTTGTGGATTTCTTGTCCTGGAAAGTGAAAGATGATTGGGTGGTTGGTTCTATCACCTAATTTCTCCTCCACACGGTTTCTCATTCTCCTAAAGGCATCCTTGCAAAATGTCTCAGGGCAATGTTTCAATAAGATGAACAACAGAAAATTCAAGGCTACTAAGGGCTTATACTTGAAATTCAAACATCATTTTTGCTGTATAATATGAAACCAAGCAGGTCACAAGGCCAAGCTAGATTCCAGGGTGTTATAAACTAATGTGCACTGTTGATGGAAAAACAGTCACACTGCAAAGGGGTAAATGGAATGAAAAAGGAATTATTGTGGCCATCTTCAAATGTAATGTACCACAAGCTACTGAAGAGTATTTGGAAGACTGTTTAGGAAATGTGAATCTAGATCAAACTCCACATTTTCTAGGTTAGGTTACAGAGACTCATGTATGGAACGATTTGCCCAAGGACACATATGTGGTAACCAACAGAGATGAGATTAGCATCTAAACCATGGACTCCAAGTCTTTTGTCTTCACCTTTGTGCTTCTAAAGGGTTCTCAAATGACTGTAAATGACTTGAAAAATACTCCAACACTTACTCCCTGGGTTTTGAGAGCCCCAGACCCTCAACTTGGTCTTCAAAACAAGTCCAGCTGGGATTGTCAGGTCATGAATAAGTGAAAAATAAACCAGAGATTCAGCTTTCTATGCCTTCATTTCATGAATGATAGGCTCTGAAATATTTGAACTTGGAGACTCTGAATGATATCAGCTAGTCTCAGAAGCTTCTTATAAGATAAAGTAAACCTTTTATTCCCCCAATTTTTAACCATATTGTCTCAATATCTACTGAATCTTGTACACTTATGATTCCCAGTCAGATATTCATTTAATTCCCTTTATCTCATAAACCACAATTCATCCAAACCCTTCAAAAGCACATACATAAATTTATTAAATGCTTCTTTTACTTGGCAACTTATCCTGGACATGCCCTCCATACTATTGCTTTCAAGAAAGCATACTAATGCTTTCAAGAAAATCCTGGAATAATAACTCCTCCATGAATTCATGCTAACCTGGGCAAGATAAGCATTAACACTTACCCTGGTTTTTATATCTACCAATTCAGCTAAAGACTTCTCTACTTATTAATATGGTCTTTTACTTTGCATACTCTGCAAGATTTTCTTGATTCTACTGACTATATATCTGTTACTTGAATGTATTCTAAGTTATCTTTATCTATATTTGCCTATCTCCTCCTTTTATTTATTTGTAACAGATTTCCATTTATTCTATTTTATTATAATACCAGCACTGTAATTCTTGGACTCTAAGATATCTGATAGAAGGGGTCACACCTTAAAGTATTTTTGCAAATGCCCAAAGTCAAATTTGCTACTTCAATGCCTGGGTAATATGTGGTGATGATGACAATCAATATTTTCAGGACATTGGCTCCTAGCAAAATTGCTTGAACATTTTGGTATATTTTGACTTTTTCAAGAAAGCTAATGAAAGAGAAAAATTAACATGAAAGCTAATAATTGTAGAAGAAAGGTTGATAGATGATAGATAGATAGATAGATAGATAGATAGATAGATAGATAGATATAGAGAGATATGTATTTATTTCATTGACAATACATAATACTGTAGCTTTATCTTCCTTCTGTAACACATTTATTGTGATCAGAAGACAATCTTTTCCTAGATGTCATTTTCAGCTGATGTAACACAGCATGAAGGAGTATGAAGATTACATTTACTTCCCATTCTTAGCTTATTACAAGGCAGGAAGAACAGAAGGATGAGGGCTCTTGTGGCTGTGATTTCTATGTGAAGAACATGGGTGGTGTTAAGTTCCTAGACCATTACTTAAAACTAGGGTTATTAGAAACTAAATAGAAGGGGAAAAAAGAGGCTATATTATAAACATAGCCACTATTCAAATAAACTCTGAAAGATTTATCTGGAAATGCTGTTGAAATTCAGCTCAAACCATTATTTGTTTATCTGTTTGATTTTCACTGAGGTTGAGGCTAGAAGAAGCAGAAAGGTAAATAAATACCCCACGTAGTATCTGTACTTGAGGATAGAGAGGCAGGTTAAATGACGAAATTCATGGGTCAAGAAGAAAATCCCCTTTGAGCCACTTCAGATTTTGGGAGGTGCCAATCATCCTGTGACCTGGTATTAAAGCCTTCCGAGTGTGAAACTGGGTCCAGTTAGCAGGATACAACAGCAAATGACATTTTGGAGACTGGCCTAATCTGATGGACAATTAAATCACATTCCCCTGAAATTCACCTTTCTAAATATTGTCTATGCTCAAGTCAAGATGAAAAGTCAAATAGTGAAAATGTATTGGTTTAAACTAAAATGACCTCTAAAACACATGGTACCAATCCCTCTGTACATTGATTTTCCTTTCTAAAATTCTCCACACCACCTAAAACTTCTTTTATCTTTAAACCACCTGCCTTCACATTCACCCACTCTGTTTCCTACCTGGCTTTCTATGTACTGGCTCACTAGAATTAGTCACCCATTTTGGTGCTATTTATATTCCATGGTTACCCAAGTTAATATGTATGTAAGTGTGGAATATTTATACTTCTTTGGAGTTTAATATGTCATAGGCAAACACAGAAGCAAAGGAGAAAGGAGCCTCCTAATGAGACAGCAAAGTTCTTGTAACCTCATAACTTGGTATTGGGACCAGTTTCCTGTGAAAATGTCAAGTTTAAAGGTATGAGATTCATGAAGGAGTTAAGGTAAAAAATGCTTCATATTACACTTTTAAAGAAATTAAACCAAGAAAAAAGCTGTGTGCAATTCTGGATGAGGAAGGGTTGCTCAGTAGTGTGTATAAATGAATCAGTGGGAGAACTATCATAGCCTATGTATAAACTCTACTGAGTTCATACAAGTTTTATTGAGTGAACACATCAGAACACAACCCAGGAAGACTAATGGTTAGAACTTGGGTTTGATGATTACTGCTCCAAATATTTTTGAAAAGAACCAATACTCAGCTTTACCCCTTTAAAAAAGCTGAAATAAAACAGCCCAACCTTCTCAGTAGAGCAGGTAGTCTCTGGAAAACAAATTATTCTTAGAGGCTACATCCATACTGGGGAGTTGCTGTAAATCTATCAGTAGCTACAGCATGTACATCTGTTTCTCGCTAAGCAAAGTGGAGTGGGTTTCCCAATAAATTGTATAAATTTTATTGTAATGGCCTTTTTAGGACTTCAGATTCTGGATTATGGAGTAGACATACTTTTCTTTATTCCTCCCACCATGTACAACTGAAAAATGTGGATATTATATATAAAACAAACATAAGAAGATTCTTAAAGGTTGTGAGAAAGAAGGCTGGCTAGAGACTTCAGGATCTGGAAAATGACACAATATAATTTTTTTTTATCTCTGGCTTCATATATGTTAGTTGCTGAAGAAGTAAGTGCCAAGTGCAGATAAAATAAGTCACAACAAAAGCCTGTTCTATCTAATGGACCAAGAAAGATCAGCCCAACAAGAAAAAACTTTTAGGCAATAACAATTCTTTTCCAATCAAACACCCAGAAAAATTGTAGCTGCTTTGTTAATCACACTAACAAAAGCCAGGTGGGGAACCTAGACTTCCACCCATGATATGCTATTCATAATGAGGCACCACAACCCTCCTTTAAGGCAGTAGCAGACAAAACTAAGTAGTGATGGGACCTTCTTCTCCTCTAACCTTTAAATGGGTTCCCCATGATGTCCACATTGGGTTCCTGAATGTACAAACATAACCATGGCAACTCATTTCTGTAATAAGGCATCCCTATCCCAATTCACTAAGGTACTGTCAGAGGAGACCCAGTAGAGCATTGGGACACTCACTGATACCACCCTCATTGCATTGTCAATTAATATCATCTGAGGAGCCAGGCCACCAATAAGGAGAAGAATCTTTGCCTCTGAAGCCAGTGAGGAACCTGAACATTTACCTTCTTTTCCCTTGACAGCTAGGACGACAATAGGATAATGTAACAGGAGTCTCAAAAAGATAAATAAAAATGTCTAAGTTTAATGAAATATCACTCATACCAAGAACCAAGAAGACGTCAAACTGAATGCAAGAAGATAATCAATGATAAGAACAGAAGATGATAGATGCATTTGAATTACCTGAAAAAAATTTTAAAGTGGCAATAATAAAAATTCCTTAACTGGCAATTATAAACATGCTTAATAAAAAATGAATAAAAAAGAAAATCTCTGTAAAGAAATATGTGAACCAAGAGGTCAGGAAGATGGCAGTGAGGTAGGTGGAAGCTGAACCCACTTGCTCATGCACCCAACTGGGACATCTAGCTGATCATCCAAAGAACAGAGTGAA
Source organism: Desmodus rotundus (assembly GCF_022682495.2). NCBI lineage: Eukaryota > Metazoa > Chordata > Mammalia > Chiroptera > Phyllostomidae > Desmodus > Desmodus rotundus. Next base: position 62,842,213 of record NC_071390.1, read on the forward strand.
CAGCCAACAGAGTCCCAGCTGATATGAAATTTGGAAGACAAGGTTGCAGAGAACACTTAAAAATGGATGGTAAGGAAATTTTGTAGGCCTACAGGAAGGTCCCGGGGCTCTGCAGCTGAGACTGTGGCTGCTGGTGGGTGCATTGGAGGAGAGCCAGGTCAGTGATTGCAATTTAGCAGCTCCCTCCCCTCCCAGAGCAGTGAAGTCACAGACCTGTGCCAGGAGAGACCTAGACGCTTAAAGTTTATGGGGTGATGAAGAGACACACAGCTCCTGGGGTGGCAGTCACCAGCTGGGGCAGTACCAGAGAAATTGGAAAGCCAGGTGATACCTGGAGCTGGGACAAGAGAGGGGCTATGAGTGGCTGTGACCCAGATAGTCTCTGGACTGGTCAGAGAGTTGGTCTGTGTGGAAAGCCAGGCACTTGTTAGGAATTGCAGGCTGTACCTAAGGACACTTCTCTCAAAAGAGGATCTTAGCCACTGTGCAAGGACATTGCTGGCACAGAGCCCTCACATGCACAGAGTCTTTGTGTGCACAGCAGATTGGCCAGTGAAGAGGGAAGAGTGGGGACACAATTTGCTCCCATTGAGGGTGTCTCATGGATTGGTCAAAGGGGAGCAACAGGGTTTCAGAGTGGTAGCAGTGCTCAGAGAGACTTCTTCACATAGGGGAATTGAGCTGCCCTGAAGGGACATTGCCTGCTTGCAGCATCTAGTCCAACAAAGAGGGAAGGAGGGGCTCTCTTTGGTCCCACTCAGTTCACCTCAACTAATCAAAGGGTTGCAAAACCAGGTGGATTATCGGTTCTGGCCTGGAGCAATGTGCGGCAACAGCTGCATAGCGCTCTGAGGGTGTGGGCAGGAAACTGGACACCTGTGATTATTATAGCCCAAACTGAGTCTCCAACCTCCTGGAACTACAGAAAAGGAAAAAAACATAGCCCAGCTCCCCTCTGCCTGCAGGATCTGGGAAGACCTGTAAAACTGGCTTGGCTGGTTTAAAGTTAACAGGAAGCTTTTTTTTTTTTTCTCCCCAAGAGTAAGACTGTAAGACCTGGAGCTGTGAGAAAACCAGAGACAAATCCAGTAAAAGAAGTCAGAAGGAAAGCACTAACAGCTCAGACAAATATCACTTTGCTATCCTTCAAAACTTGCATTTTTTATATTTCTCTTCTTTCCATTTAATTATTTTTTGTTTTGTTTGTTTGATTTTGTTGTTTGTTTTAATTTCTTTATTCTGCTGTTCATATTCCATTTAAATTTTTCTTCTTTCACTTCACTTGTATTCCAATAACACACTACTCTTGGTCTTTTACTTTTCATTATTTTTATAGATTATATATTTATTATCATACTATTGTTATTACAAATCCCACACAGCACCCTTCCCTGGTCTTAATCCATTTCATCGTCTTGCTGGGTTTTATGACTGTTGTGGTAAACTTTATATTCTCACACACTAAGCCAAGGTTCTATACCTTACTTTTTTTCTCCTCCATCTAACTTCACATAAATGCTCTGTTTTCTAAAGTCTTCTCACATCCTTTCTCCCCTCTAATTAGTCATTTCTTTTTCACCTTTTATAAAAAGTGGCCATTTGGGTGAAAATCACAGTTATTGCTGTACTTCTCCAAAGGATCTCTTTTCTGTTCAGTATTTGTTAGTACTTTAAATCCCATAGAATACTCTCCCGCTGTCTTACTCCATTTTGACTTCATCCTATCCCTGATCAGTTGAGTGAGGAATTTTATCTCATTGTTTCCTCTCTCCCTTTTTTTCATTCTTCCTTTTTTCTCTCTTCCTTTTTTCTACTCTATCAATGTGGGCTTTTCTCCTTACTTTTATTAGTTTCCTTCCCCCATCCTCTCAAAATCATTTTTCTTTACTGTAGACATATCCAATTCACTTTTGTTTTTCTATAATATTCTTACTCTGGTTTCACTTTTATTAAACTTCATTAGCAGTCCTTCCTCTAGACCCTCTTGTGGGTTTCCTGCAATTTTGCTTCTGCTTGTCTAGGACCTTCTCAATTTTACTTCAAAACTCGTAGTATACTCTTCCTTCTTCTTACACCATTGATCTCATCACCCTTTCCTGTTTTACTTACACTGTAAATTTTGCTCTCTCCCTTTCTTCACCTTGGTTCTAACCCAACTCTTATCAGTTCTCCTCCCTCTTACCACTCAATAACATTTTCCCCTCTTGTACTCATTTAATATTCCCTTTGTAATATCATATAATATGTTTTATCCCTCTTCACATTTATTAATCTTAGTTCTATTGTGGTTCAGGCTGCTGATGTGGTAGGGGTGTTCTTTTGTTGGCATAGATTTGGTTGTCTGGTAATACTGCTTTATTAAGCAACACCTGTACAACAGCATACAAGAAAAGGTAGGAGTAGGGAATCAGTAAACTTGCTGGAGGGAGGATCCCACCAACAAAGGAGCCACCAACATGCAAACCCCAGGTAAAACAAAAGCCCACACAAACAGAAGAAAGAGCAATGCTAGAGCATCCAGACAAGGAGATCAAGCAGACCAAACCACAGAGTCCACACAACTCCTACCACAGAAAATTACCCTATGAAGACAGCTAGCAAAGCAGAGCATTGGGAACCCCACAAACAAACAAAAACAGTCACCTAAAATGGGGTGGGGAGCAAGGAAAGAACCTAAACTTGAAAGGGATGGAAGACTTCCCACTAAAAGAGCTAAATGGAATGGAGGCAAGCGATCTATCACACATAGAAATCAAAACAATGATTATAAGGATGCACAAGGAACTCAGTGACAACTACAAGGAACTGAGAGGGGACTACAGAAGTATGAAAAAGGAAATAGAAACTATAAACAAGAACCAAGAAGAAATGAAGAATACAATATCTGGAATAAAAATATATACTGGAAAGATAGAAGCAGGCTAGATGAAGCAGAAGACCAAATGGATGAGCTGGAAGACAAGGTAGAAAGAAATACCCATGCAGAACAGATGCACCAAAAAGCATTAAAAAAATGAAGATAGCTTAAGGGAAGTGTAAGACAATACGAAACACAACAACATTCCTATCATAGGAATACCAGAAGGATAAGAAAATGAGCAAGGGATAGAAAACCTGTTTCAAAAAATAATGACAGAAAACTTCTGTAACCTGGAAAGGGAAAAAGCCATTCAAGTTTGGGAAGCACAGAAGGTTTCAATCAAGATCAACCCAAAGAGGCCTACTCCAAGACACATCATAAATAAATGCCAAATTTTAAAGACAAAGAGAGAATCTTAAAGGCAACAAGGGAGAAACAAGAGGTATCATACAAGGGAGCCCTGATAAGGCTAGCAGCTGACTCTCAACAGAAACACTACAAGCCAGAAGGGAATGGCAAGAAATATCCCAAGTAATGAAAGGCAAAGACTACTCTACCCATCAAGGCTCTCAATTAAAATGCAGAGTGAAATAAGGAGTTTCCCAGAAAAAAAGAAGGCTGAAAGAATACACCTCCACCAAACCAGCACTGCAAGATATGTAAAGCAACTGCTTTAAGAAGAGGAAGAAAAAGAGTGAGAGAGAGAGGAACACAGGTACAAAGGGGGTAAAATGGCAATGAATAAGCATGTATCAATAATAACCTTAAGTGTAAATGGATTAAATGTTCCAATCAAAAGACATAGGGTAGTAAAATAGATAGGAAAACATGACACACATATGTGTTGCCTACAAGAGACCCACCTCAGAACAAAAGACCTACACAGACTGTAAGTGAAGGGTTGGAATGAAACATTCCAAGCAAAAGGACAGGAAAAAGAAGTTGGGGAAGCAATACTTAGGCAAAATACACTACAAAACAAAGTCCATAAAAAGAGATACAGAAGAACATGTCCTAATACTCCAGAGGAAGAATCCACCAAGAAGACATAAACATTGTAAACATATAACACCCAACATCATAGCACCCATATATAAGGAAAATCTTAGATAATTTCAGGAAAGATATAGATGACAACATGCGCATACTAGGGGATTTTAACACCTGGCTGTCAACAAAGAGTAGATCTTCCAAACAAAATATCAACAAAGACATTGTGGCATTGAACAATGTCCTAGATCAAATGTACTTAACTGATATATGTATAGAAACTTTTATCCCAAAGAAGCAAAACCCACATTCTTTAAAAATGCACAAGAAACATTTTCAAAGATAGACCACATGAGAGAACACAAGACAAGCCTCAATAAATTCAAGAAAATGGAAAACATATCAAGCATTTTCTCAGATTACAATGGCTTGAATATAGAAACCATCCTGAAGGAAAGAACTCAAACACACTCAAATTCATGGAGATCGAATAGCATAGTATTATACAATGAATGGCTTAAGAATGAGATCAAGAAAGAAATCAAAAAGCTTCTGGAAACAAATGAAAATGAACACAAGCCAGGTCAAAACCTATGGGACAGAGGAAAGGCAGTTCTAAGAGGGAAATTCATAGTGATACAGGCCTACCTAAAAAACATAGAAACATTTCAAATAAACAACCTAATCCTACATCTACAAGAACTGCAGGAAAAACAAAAACAAAGCCCTGAGCGAGTAGAGGAAGGAAATAATCAAGATCAGAGTAGAATTAAACAACATAGAGGCTAAAAGAACAATTCAAAGGATCAATGAATCTTGGAGCTGGTTCTTTGAAAAGATAAACAAAATCAACAAGCTTTTAATGAGACTCATCAAGGAAAAGAGAGAGGACCCAAATAAATAAAATCAGAAATGATAGAGGAGCAATTACAATTGATACCACAGAAATACAAAGGATTGTAAGAAATTACTACAACAAATATATGCCAAGAAATTTGAAAGGCTGAGTGAAGTGGACAAATTTCTACAAACATATAATCTTCCAAAACTGAGTCAAGAGGAGCAGAAAGCCTGTATAGGCCTATAACAGTTGGTGAAATTAAAGCAGTAATAATAAACCTCCCAGAACACAGAAGCCTTGAACTGGACATTTTCACAGGAGAATTTTACAAAACATTTAAGGAAGAGTTAACTCCCTTCTCAGACTACTCCAAAAAATCTAAGAAGAAGGAAGACTCCCAAGCTCTTTTTTATGAAGCCAGCATCATCCTAATTCCAAAACCGGATAAAGACACAACAAGAAATAAAATGACAGGCCAATATCACTGATGAACATACACACTAAAATCCTCAACAAAATATTGCCAAACTTCATCCAGTAATACAATAATAAATCATACACCATGATCAAAGGGGATTCATCCCAAGGATAGTAGGATGGTACAATATTCTCAAATCAATAAATGTAATACATCACATAAACAAAAGGAAATACAAAAATCACATGATCATATTAATAGATGTGGAAAAAACATTTGATGAAGTCCAATATCCATTTATGATAAAAACACTCAGCACAGTGGGAGTAGAGGGATAATACCTCAACATAAAAGGCCATATACGAGAAACCTATATCCAACCTCATACTCTATGGACAAAAACTAAAAGTTTTCCTACTAAGATCAGAAACAAGACAAGGATTTTCACTTTCACCACTTCTCTTCAACGCAATGTTGGAAGTCCTAGCCACATCAAGCAGACAAGAAAAATATATAACAGGCATTATATCTTTTAGAAAGGAGGAAGCAAAACCATCATTGTTTGCAGATGACATGATAGTGTAAATTGAAAACCCTATAGACTCTACAAAAAAAAATTACTCAGCCTAAGAAGGGAATTTTGCAAAACAGCAGGAGACAAAGTCAATATTCAGAAATACGATGCATTTTTGTACATCCACAAGGAAATATCAGAAACAGAAATCAGGAGTGAAAGCCCATTTGTTATAGCAACAAGAAAAATAAAGTACCTAGGAACAAACCTATCCAAGGAGGTAAAAGACTTTTAATCAGAACACTACACAAAACTGAAAAAATAAATTTAGGAAGACACTAATAAGTGGAAGCATACACCGTGTTAATGGATTGGAAGAATTAACATTATCAAAGTGGCCATATTACCCAAAGCGATTTATAGATTCAATGCCATCCCTATTAAAACACCTATGACTATATCACAGATATAGAACAAGCATTCAAATATTTATATGGAACCATAAATGACCCTGAATAGTTGCAGCAATTTTGAAAAACAAGAACAAAGTTAAAGGAATCACAATACCTGATTTCAAACTATGTTACAAGGCCATGGTAATCAAAATAGTCTGGTACTGGGATAACAGACACATAGATCAATGGAACAGAATAGGGAGCCCAGAAATAAACCCAAGTCTCTATGAACAATTAATATTTGACAAAGTGGGCTGAAGCATATAATGGAGTAAAAATAGCTTCTTCAACAAATGGTGTTGGTTAGATATCTTGGTCACCTACATGTAAAAATAATGAAACTCTACCACCAACTTACACCACACACAAAAATAAATTCAAGGTAGATGAAAGACTTAAATATAAGTCACAGCATCATATAAGTCCTAGAGGAGAATATAAGGAAGGAAATCTCAGATATTCCATGCAGCATTTACACCAATATGTCCCTTAGAGCAAGGAACATAAAGGAAAGAATAAACAAATGGGACCTCATCAATAAAAAGTTTCTGCATGGCTAAAGAAAACATCAACAAAATGAAAAGGGAACCAACCATAGGGGAAATATACTTGCCAGTGATACTTCAGAAAAGGGTTTGATCTCCAAAGTATATAAAGACTCACATGACCCTACTCCAGGAAGACAAACAATCCAATTAAAAAATAGGCAAAGGACTTGAACAGACATTTCTCTAAGGAGGACATACAGAGTGCCCAAAGCAAGTGAAAAGATGCTCAGCATCACTAGCCATCAGAGAGATGCAAATTAAAACCACAATGAAATACGACTTCACACTTTGTCAGAATGGCCATCATTAACAAATCGACAATAAGAATTGGTGAGGTTGTGGAGAAAAGAGAACCCTAGTACACTGTTGTTGGGAATCCAGACTGTTTCAGCCAGTGTGGAAAACAGTATGGAATTTCCTCAGGAAACCAAAAATGGAACTGCCTTTGGAACCCGCAATTCCACTGCTGGGATTATACCATAAGAATCCTGAAACACCAATTCAAAAGAACCTATGCATGCCAATGTTTATAGCAATGCAATTTACAATAGCCAAGTGTTGGAAGCAATCTAAGTCCCCGTCAGTAAATGAGTGGATCAAAATACTGTGGTATATTTACACAATGGAATACTACACAGCAGAAAGAAAGAAGGAGCTCTTACCCTAGAGACAGTATGGATTGATCTGTAGAGCATTATATTAAGTGAAATAAGCCAGGCAGTGAAAGACAAATACCATATGTTCCCACTTATAAGTTGAATCTAATCAACAAACCAAACAAGCAAGCAAAATATAACCAGAGACATGGAATTAGAGAAGTAACTGACAGTAACCAGAGGAGTTGGGGGAGGGGGACTTTGGGGAGAAAAAAGGAAATGGTCCACAAGGAACATGTATAAAAGACACATGGACCTTAAAGCCAAAGGGAATAGGATCAATGATGGGAGGTGGGGATGATTGGGGAGGAAGGGCGTTGTGGGGGAAAAAGTAAGACAACTGTACTTAAACACTAATAAAATAAAAAAGTAAAAGAAATAAACCAAATGGAAATTTTGGCACTGAACATTACAATTATTGAAATAAAAATACCCTCAATGGATGGCCTCTACATCACAATGGTGAGAGGAAGCAATCAGCAAACTTGAATATACAATAGAAAGTACTCAATGTGAACATGAGAGTGAAAATGGCCTGAAGAAAATAAACCTGTGGAACTGTAACAAAAAGTCACTAATATTTGTGTCAATTTAAGTCTCAAAAGAGAGGAGTAAGAGTTAGAGCTGAAGAAATAGAGCAGAAACAATGACTGATAACTGCTAAAATTTGTGAAGACAAAAATTCAACTGATTCACTAAGCACTGTAAGCCTCAAATAGGAAAACGTCCTCCCCCAATCCATGCCACATACATCATAATTAAACTTTTGAAGATTAAAGATAAAAAAATCTTAAAAGCAGTCAGAGAAGAACAACACCATATCTTTAGGGAAAAGCATTTCAAATGACAAATGATTTCTCATCAAAAACTATGGAGGTTAGAGAGAAGAGGAAAACTATTTTTAATGTGTTGAGATTAAAGAACTGTCATCTCAGAATTCTATGTCTAGAAAAAAATATGTTTCAAGAATTAAAATCAAATAAAGAAATTTTTCTTTTTTTTTTTACTGTTGTTCCGTTAGAGTTGTCTCACATTTTTCCCCATTGTTCTCCCCTGACCCATCTCCACCACTCCATCAGTCAACTCCCCCATTGTCTGTGACCATGAGAAAACGAAGAATTTGCCATTAACAGACCTAATTTAAAAGAAAGGCTAAAGAAAGTTCTCTAAAGAAAAAGAAAGAAAAACCTTAGAACATAAAGGAGGAATAAAGAACATACCAAACAAAAACATTGGTAAATACAGTAGACTGTAATTCACTTGTGTTTTCTAAATAATGACTGATAGTTGAAGCAAAATTATAACACAGTCTGTTGTAGTTCTAATGTATGCAGATAAATTATTTAAGACAATTATATTACAAACAGGAAATATTAAGAAGACATAAAGTGTGGTGAGTTTTCTATTTACTCAAACTAATAAAATTATAGTGCCAGTAGACTATGATTATATATAGATATCTTGTATATCTATATGTATATATCTATATCTATCTATCTATAAATATATATATACACATACACACAAGACATAGATATACATATATACTGTTTAGTTTTTTTAGTGATGCTACAAAAACTAAAGAAGAAATATACTCAAACACACTGCAGATAAGTCAAAACAGAATTCTGAAAATATGCAAGTGACTCATAAAAAGGTATAAAAAGAAAATAAAAAGCAGAGAGAACAAAAAAAATTAAATGGTAGACTTAAGTCCCAACAAATCAATAATTATATTAAATGCATATGACTTAAATACACCAATTACAATACATAATTTATCACAGTGGATTACAAATATGACCCATCCAAGTACTAATCAGACCCAACTCTAGTTGGGGCAGTGGGGAGGTTAGGGGTTGGACAGACTGAGCAAAAAGGAAAAAAGGACTCAGGGACGTGAACAACAGTGTGGTTAATCCTGGTGGTAAACAGGGTAGAAGGAAAAGAAAAGGTAATGGAAAAAAATAAAATAGTGATTAAAAAATAAAAATAAAATCAGAACTCAACTTTATGCAGTCTCCATGAAACCCATTTCAACTACAACAATATACACATATTGCTTCTGGCCAAGATGGAGGCATAGGTAGATCCACCTTGCCTTCTCGCACAACCAAAAGAAGGATAATAACAAATTTAAAAACAAAAAGTAACCAGAACTGCCAGAAAATCAAACTGTATGGAAGTCCGACAACCAAAAAATGAAAGAAGAAATATTCATCCAGACTGGTAGGAAGCACGGAGACAGGCAGCCAGGGTGGAGAGGACTCATGGCAAGGTGGTGGCTGGAGGACTGAGGTTCACAAGGCAGTGGCTGGCAGAGCAGGAGGTCCCACATTCGTGTAGGGATAAACTGGGAGGAACAACTGGGGATCAAGACACACGACACAATCCAGGGCTCCAGTGCAGGGAAATAAAGCCTCAAAACCTCTGACTAAAAAACACCTGTGGGGGTTGAGGCAGCAGGAGAAAATCCCAGCCTCACAGGACAGTTCATGGAGAGACCCACAGGGTCCTAGAACATACACAAACCCACAAATTTGGGAATCAGCACCAGAAGGGCCCAATTTGCTTGAGGGAAGTCAGGGAAGTGACTGAAAGTCAGCAGAGAGCTGAGCAAGTGGCATTGTTCCCTCCTGGACCCCTCCGCCACATACAGCACCACCACATAGCGATGTAGGTTGCCCCACCCTGATCAATACCTAAAGCTCTGCCCCTTACTACATAATAGGAGCATAAAGACAAAAAAAAAAAAATGGCCCAAATGAAAGAACATATCAAAGCTCCAAAAACTGAACTAAGTGATAAAGAGATAGCCAACCTATCAGATGCACAGTTCAAAACACTGGTAATCAGGATGGTCACAGAATTGGGTGAATATAGTTACAAAATAGAGGAAAAAGAAAAAGCTATGCCAAGAGAAATAAAGGAAAATGCACAGGGAACCAATAGTGATGAGAAGGAAACCAGGAATCAAATCAATGGTTTGGAGCAGAAGGAAGAAATAAACATTCAGGCAGAACAGAATGAAGAAACAAGAATTCAGAAAAATGAGGAGAGGTTTAGAAACCTCTGAGACAACTTTACACATTCCAACATCCAAATCATGGGGGTGCCAGAAGGAGAAGAGGAAGAGGAAGGAATTGGAAACTATTTGAAAACATAATGAAGGAGAACTTCCTTAATCTGGCAAAGGAAATAGACTTCCAGGAAGTTCAGGAAGCTCAGAGAGTCCCGAAGAAGTTGGACCCAAGGAAGCACACACCAAGGCACATCATAATTACATTACCTAAGATTAAACACAAGGAGAGAATCTTAGAAGCAGCAAGAGAAAAGGACACAGTTACCTACAAAGGGGTTCCCATAAGACTGTCAGCTGATTTCTCAAAAGACACCTTACAGGCAAGAAGGGGCTGGCAAGAAGTATTGGAAGTCATGAAAGTCAAGAACCTACATCCAAGATTACCCTATTCAGCAAAGCTATCATTTAGAATGGAAGGGCCGATAAAGTGCTTCCCAGATAAGGTCAAGTTAAAGAAGTTCATCATCACCAAGCCCTTATTATATGAAATGTTAAAGGGAGTTACCTAAGAAAAAGAAGATAAAAAATATGAACAGTAAAAATGACAGCAAACTCACAATTATTAACGACCACGCCTAAAACAAAAACAAGAGCAAACTAGGCAAACAACTAGAACAGGAACAGAACCATAGAGATGGAGATTACATGGAGGGTTGTCAATAGGGGAGTGGGCGGGGGAGGGGGGGAAAGGTACAGAGAATAAGTAGCATAAATGGTAGGTAGAAAATAGACAAGGGGAGGGTAAGAATAGTATAGGAAATGTAGAAGCCAAAGAACTTATATGTATTACCCATGGACATGAACCATAGTGGGGGAATGTGGGAGGGAGGGGGTGTGCAGGATGGAGTGGAGTGAAGTGGGGGAATGGGACAACTGTAATAGCATAATCAATAAATATATTTTTTAAAAAAGAAAAGGAACTACAACTGACAAATAAGCACAGGAAATATGTTCAACATCATTAGTCATTAGAAAACTGAAAATTAAAACTGTGAAATGTTGTTATGTACCTATTAGAATGGCTAAAATAATTTTTAAAAATAGTGAAAATACCAAGTACTGATGAGGATGCAAAGAAATTATATCACTCTTACTGTTGCTTGCAGGAATACAAAATGGTACAGATACTTTGGGCAATTTGGAAGTTTTGTTAAAACTAAACATGCAACTTTCCATATGGCCCAACACTTCTGGATATTTCTTCCAGAGAAATGGAAACTTGTATTTATACGAAACTATACATAAATTTTATAGTAATAGCTAAAAACTGGAAACAAATAATGGGAGAATGGTCAAAGTGTGATGCAGTCATACCAAGGAAAGATGTGATTAACAGAAAGTAATGAACTAGTGATATCAGACAACAAGCCAGATGAATTTTCAGGGAAGTATGATGAGTGCAAATGGCCAATCCCCCAAAATTTCAGACTGTATGGATCAATTCATATAACATTCTTAAAGGGAAAACAATATAGAACTGGAAAGAGATTAGGGCCTTCTAGGGTTATTCAGGGGCTTATACCAAGGGAAAAGTAGGTTTGGTCCTAAAAGGACAATGCAGAAGCCTTGTAATGGAAATGTCCTGTATCTTGAGTACATCAATGTCATGGTTGTGATAAAGCACTCTAGTTTTAGAAGACGTTACCATTAGAGGAACCTGAACACCTGGGTAAAAGGTACAGAGGCTTGTTTTATATTATTTTTTTATGATAACATGTGAATCTATAATGGTCTCAAAATAAAAATGTTTAATTAAAAAATCCACAAAGAATCAAAGAGTTTATTATTTTAAAAAAGCAATTTGCACTTGGAGGATATTAAAAAACAGTTGAAGAATAAAATAAAAACTAAAATTATATATTTTAAACTTTAATGTATGACTTTCTGGGCTTTTTTCTATACACATATAAATAAAAACAAGTATTTTTGTAAAAATGGGATCATTTATATAGTCTTTTGTAGTCTAGATTTTCAACGGAATGTATGTGATAACTATACATATTTCATGTTTAAGATTTTATTTATTTATTTTTAGAGAAAGGGGAATCATGTTTTAGAGTTTTGTTCACTTTTGTATCTCCAGGGCCTCAGGGTAGGCTTATTATTTAATAATTATATTTTTAGTGAATAAATAAATAAGATATTGCCAAATTGTTCTCCAAAATGATATCAACTTAAAATTCCTACTTCCCTCAATTTGAGCATTGTAATTTTATTTATTCTTTAACAATTTTCTTTTTTTTCAAATATTTTGTTTATTTATTTTTAGAGAGAGGGGAAGGGAGGGAGAAAGAGAAAGAGAGAAACATTGATGTGAGAGAGAAACATCAGTTGGTTGTCTCTCACATGCACCAAAATGGGGAACCAAACCTGCAACCCACGAATATGCCCTGACTGGGAATCTAACCAAAGTGAATCCTTGCCATTTGTGACAACATGTATGGACCCAAAGAATAAGTAAAATAAGTCAGACAGAGAAAGACAAATTCTGTATGGTCTCCCTTACAGAATCTAAAAAACAAAACAATAGCCAAGTGCTGGAAACAGCCTAAGTGCCCAACAGTAAATGAATAGATCAACAACTATGGTATGTTTACACAGTGGAATACTACGCAGGAGAAAGAAAGGAGCTCCTACCCTTCAGAACAGCATGGATGGAACTAGAGAGTATTATGCTAAGTGAAATAAGCCAGTGGTGAAAGATAAATACCATATGATCTCACCTTTAAGTGGAACCTAATCAACAAAACAAACAAATGAACAAAATATAACCAGAGGCATTGAAATAAAGAACAAACTGACGGTTACCAGAGGGGAAGGAGGAGGGGTATAACAGAAAGGTAGGTGAAGAGGCAAGTCAAGGAACATGTATAGAGGATCCATGGGCATGGACAATGGGGTGAGGATTGACTGGGGAGGCAGAGCTAGGGAGAGCAATGGGGAAAAATGTGGAACAACTGTATTTGGACAATAATGAAAAAAATGAAAAAAAGAACAAATGAAGAAACAAAATAGCCTCATAGAAACAGAGACCAAAGGGATGGTTACCAGAAGGGATAATGTGGGAGGATGGGTAAAAAAGGTGAAGGGGACCATAAGCAATAATATTGTGAGCAGTTTACATGGTGACAGATGATTACTATAATTAGTGGGGTAAACACAATATCGTATATCAACTACACTTAAATTTAAAAAATCCTAGCTCATTGAGGCAAAATATCTCAGTGTTAAAATCAGTATTTTTTTTTTACTAATTAGATGGAGTACTTTTTCAAATGTTAAATGCTCATTTTTGTTTTCTATTTTATGGATGTAGACTTTGTGGATTTTGTCACTGTTCCTATTTGGTAAATATTCTAGACTTCTTCATGTAATAATGCCATTACACCTTTTTCATCAATATTGTAAATTTTTGCCAAGTTTACATTTATATTTTTAATGTTATATATGCACATGTATTTTATATGTTGGAAAATACTTACCTAGTAGTATACTTAAGAATTTGTACCTGTAATTGTGGCCTTATGTTGTTTTAAATGAATATTTGTATATATTCCTTAAATCTAAGAATTTTGAAGCTTTCCTCACAATGATAAATACTCCTCTCCTGGGAGGCACCTAGATGGAGTTTTATATACAAAACTTTCTTTTTAAGTTAATGTACTTTTAAATCAGTGTCCAGGATTATAGATAATAAAGTTCTTAAAAGTAGCAGAGAAATCAGGGTGTCCACTGAGATTAGTTTTAATCTTAGGAGGACTGTCATCAAATTCAATTGCCAACTGAAATCTGAATCTTTATAAAAGGGATACAAATTTCCTTCAGAAATATAGTCACATCATTTAAGGCATATATATTTTTCTTTATTCTTTTAAATTTTGTTCAATGAAACCTCTGGTTCATATAACCACTGGAGACATGAATTTAACAGAAGTGATCTCAGTTAAAGAGAAAAATCATGAACTCAAACTCTTCTCTTAATCATAATCCAGTATTATTCAAAGTGTGGTCCACAGACCATCTCTGTCAGAAATTCCTTATCCGCCCATATTTTGGTGACCACTCAAGTCTTCAGAGATCCTCAGGGCAGACACTAGGATTCTTCATTTGTAACAAAGTCCCCAGATATTCTTATGAAAACTAAAAGTTGGAGAAGCATTGCCATAAATCGGTATAGCCAAATGTCAATCTGTTGCCTATGTAAAACTTTATTCTTTGTCTGTGGGTTTTCTTTCCTGACTAGATAATAATTAGCTTATTCCTTTGTCCTCATCTCCAGGGAGATAAGCATAAAATGGAGGTTAAAAGTGGTCACTTTTATAAACACCCTCTCCTTTTCAATACTATGGCCATTCAAAACACCACACTGATATAATGAGGTCAAGGAGTCACGCAGGCTGAGATGAAATGAGAACATATGTCATTACTGGAAAGACTGGTGCATACAGTGTATAATTGGAGACCTGGAGTAGCAGAAGGAAATATCACAACTGGGGGTGAAGGTGTTGGTGGGAAGAGTGGAGAGAGTGATGAATGAGGATGCTGTACTTTACTACAGGAAGAAGATAGTAATTGTAAACCATTCTCAAGGAGGGCCTCTGCAAATTCAGTCATTTATGAGTAGATTTTTGAAAAATGAGTGCTCTTGTCAAGGAAAAAAATGTGTGTATGTTGTGTGTGTGTTTATTGGGAGTACAGAGCAGGGTGGTAAGAATATTGGACAGAACAAGATAATATCTAAATAATTTTACTTCAGCTCCCTTTCCCCTTGCCAGCTGAGATGACTTAGCAGGTGGCCTTATTACCAACCCCCCCCCCCCCCCGCTCCACATGGAATGTTCCAAAGCAATCTGAATTGTCTCCATTCTAAAGCCTAATTACTCCCTAGAAAGAAATGATCATGTCCTTCCTTTCCTTGGCAGAACTGTGATGCTGAGGATGAGGTGAGGTGTAGGTGGATAGGCAATATTAGTAACAAATATTAAGGAGAAACTTAAAATCCCATCACTTCTGGACCTTATTCTTTTTTCTTTTTATTGAGGTATAACTGCCATATAACATGGCATTAGTTTTAGATATTTATTTGATATATGTACATGTTGTAAAGTGATTACCTCAGTAAGTTTAATTAACATGTATCACCATGCATAATTATGATTCTTTTCTTGCAATGAGAACTTTTAAGCTTTACTTCCTTAACAATTTTTCAAAAATTTTTGTTTATTGTTCTGTTATAGTTGTCGCACCTTTTCCCCCATTGCTCACCCCTTCCCCATCCCCCACTCCCACAGTGAATCCCCCCACTGTTCATGTCCATGAGTCCTTTATTCATGTTCCTTTGCTTGCCTGTTCCCCTTATTTCCCATGTTATCCCCTTTCTCCCTCCCCTATGGTGGTTAACAATTTTCAAATATGCAATACAATGTTGTTAACTATAGTCACCATGCTGTACAGTACATCCCTGGGACTTATTTATCTTATAACTGGAATTTTGTACCTTTTGACCACATTTACCTTTTTCATTTTTCATCTTATTTTTTCATCTTTATTTTATTTCATCCTTCATTTATCCTTCATTCTTAACAAGAGAGTTCTACATATTCTCAGGAACACAATGAAATTCCTGAACCACAGAAGGGCTTTGGTGGAAGATGGCTGAGGGAACTGGGCTGGGGAGACTCTACTATTCTTCTTTTAGTTTTTGGATCTACTCATTTTGCAAATGTATTTTTTTTTAATTTTTATTATTATCAGGGATATTCTTGTATCCCTAAGAAATGGGCTTCTGCATGCCTCCTTTTCAAAAAGAAACAACAACCCAACATCAAGAAGTAGCCAGTGTGAAGTTCAAGAGAAAGGATTATAAGGTAAACTGCTTGGATAACTTCTTGATCATGACATGTCATGAACTAGATGGGCCATGAAGGTCATATAGTTTTGGGACCATTTGGGAGAACAGACTGGCTCTTGAAAACTGAGTACAGGTCAATGGATAAAAAAGTGCATTGTCCAGTGTATACTCTGGGTAGTAAGGGCACATTACCTCATGCAGCCATTTAAGGATTGAAGGCATTAGGGTCCTAGGCATCCCATTTCCACCTTGAGATACAACTAATGGGGTTTGCGAGAGGGTATGGGACAACCTGTATAGAGTATAATAAGTAAGCCCTATGATTATTTTACCTGATATTCTTGTAGCTTTTATGTAAACTGAGTCAGCTTCCTCGAGTAGCAGTGATAACACATTCCAGAAGGGGGAATGTTACTTCGGAAAAGCACTAGGATAGGAGAAAGTGTATTCCTGTGAACATGTTAAAATTTTCTCAGAGACTGTAAATAGAGAGAAACTCATAGTCTGAGAGACTTCTGTTGATTGACAGTATCTTATCCTAGACTCTATGCTTCAGACATGTTCCCTAATGTCTCAATACCACCTGACCATGATGCTGAAGATCATAGCCTACAGAACTATATATTCCCATGACTCTCCATAGCATCCAACTGGCTTTTTTTTTTTTTTTTTGGTTCATGAGTAGGTGGCAGTGTGGAGATGACACTTATTTGTTAGCTGGATACTTTGAGAATCTGCCTTTTTGCTATTGTGGATAGATGAATGTTTATGTAAGAAAATATCCTCCTCTTAAGAGTCCATTCTCTATTTTTCTATCATCTATCTATTTACCTATAATATTTCTCTAAATTCCTCCTATTATAATATTATTCTCTTTGAGTTTCTATCAATAAATTAAGGTTTGGAAGGTCATTATATAAATTATATTATATATATTATATAGTATTGTATAGACATATTATGAAATAGATTATAAGATTAGAATCCAGGAGCTTCATAAATTTAAGCAGTTTTTATTAGGTTGCACAGCTCAGTAAAGTGGAAACATGGAGCTGGTCCCAGACTTTCTGGCTCCAAGGGATTGTGTCCAACAGACATGACAATTCTATTTTCACAGTGTCTGGAACATTTCAGGTGCTCATATTGTAGAGTAAATGAATAAATGTCTAGAAGCCTTTGGGTCATGACCTGATTACCTCATTCTTTTGTCTTTGTTTTGATCTGCTATGTCAGACTAAGCAGGTACTCAATTTTTCTTATGACAAAGTTCCTTAGTCACCTTTGGCCCCTTTGGGAACTTTCTATAGTTTCTCCATCAAGCTCTTCACTAGCCCTGCCAAGGAGCAAATGTTTTTATTGGAACAGTATTGGAAAAGTGACAGTACTCATAGATTCTGGCAGAAAATTAGTGGTAGTGAAAACTAGCTCAACACAGCTGGGCATGATTGCACCTCCTCCCCAGAAGCAGTAAGGTGAGGTACTACAGGGAGTCATAAAGATGTAATGATGGCTAATGGTGAGGAAACGATAGTCCTGAGGACCATAAAGCAATCAGAACACAGGAAATGCTTGAGCTCCTCTGAGCATTGTTCATGGGTGTGTGTCTCTTACAAATTATTATATTTTGTTACATAAGGGGGAAGTATGGCAATTTGTTTCAGAAGGCTAAGATATTTGCAGGTTGGCAAATAGGAAAATAAAAGGCCAAATAGGAAAATATATAGGTTTCAGAGCTTCAGGATAATTCTTGTTTGGTCTGGTGCTTATTCCCTATTTTAGGTATTTGACAAAATTCTAGCCTTGATCTATTTCCTATATGCAATGAACAATGAGGAACAATATTTAAGATAACAAGAGACTAGAGTTTACTCAAATGTTCAGACAATTGCTGTTGCATTTTCTAGTTCAATCAATATTACTAATAATTCCAATGTCATAATAATGGCTTTAGTCCTCCCTGTATTTGCAAAATTCTTTTGTTTCAAATCTTTACCTTTTAGGAAGAATCAAAATAGACAGTTTGAATATAAGCACAGAACACTTCAAAGTTGAAAATTTCTTCAACCCTTTTAATAGTTTCCTCTGGAGCAGAAATGATTGGCAACAATTATGTACAATGAAAATTCCATGAGTCACTTGAGGCAGATTCAGGTACAACCCCTTCTATCTGTTCTTTCATAGAAATATTAAACAATGAGTTAGCTCAGCCTGTAAGCAGACATTTCTAATGTAAACTTTGTAATCATGACATGCTATGTTTGTAGAAATAATATAAAACATTCTGGAAAAAGAAGCACACATCTTGAGGCAATTTATTTGAGAATAATAGTTCACAGTCATGGCTTATTATTTCCAGTTTTTCCGAAATAAAATGCTGTTTTGGAAGTATATGGTGATAGTCAGAGGCTTCAGGACTATGACGAGACATTTCCCAAGGGACACCTGAGAGATGTTTAGATATGAAATTATAACAACTACCTTTTATAGTTGAAAATGATGCTGAGATGTGTAGGAGAGACTCCACTAAAGCCTTCTTTGTGCTCTCTGCCTAGGTAGAAGTCTTTTCTGAGATGTGGCTCTCTGTGTCCCTAGAAGTGACCTACTGAACAAACTGCCACAGAGATTAGAATGGGAAGAAGGGACTTCCAGGGATAATTATATAACTCTTCCAATTGCCATAATAATCTACTGGTTTTCAGACAGAGGCATATTGGACAATAGTTCTCTGTCCTCAATGTACCAAAACACACAATCTCTGCTACAATTCACTTTAAGGGACTGTGGAAATGACTTGCAGTTATGGATGTTAAGACTAGAGATACAGCAGGGTCATGACTCAGAGAAAAGGGCCTTGGCTTATTTTACAAACAAAGCAGAAAAGAAGAACAAACTTATTCTAAAAAGAACAATTAGGCAACACTTTCTACAAAATCACTTTCTCACAGCAATGATGGGTAGGGGGACTGACCCTGATACTTCTGGCAAAGATTGCTCCAGAGATGGCCTTTTCATTTTTACAGCCCTAACTTCTGTACTCGAACTCAGAATCATTTTGTTCTGTTACCTGGTTTTGTTTTGACTCTTTTTCTTGCCTAAGCATTTAGCCTAAACCATGCCAAGAATATTATGCCATTCCTAGTGACCACATATCTTCCTTTAAGTTAGATGAAGCAATGGCTCATCCTAGTCCTGGGCTCCTTTCTGTTTTCTGTCTTATTACTTACAAATCCACCCTGTTATTACCAGAGATAAAAATAAATAAAAATTCAAAGGGAATGTAGCTGAGATTTTTCACTACTAAGCTTCTGACTTTAGACTCTACATTGCTCTAGGAAGAGAGCTCCTGATCACACTATTATGGAGTCGTACTGCAGGTACTTTTGCCCAGATCTGGGCAGAGAAGCTCCAAGGGTAAATGACTTCCAGGGTGGTGAAAGCCAAATGAGTGCTTCCTGTCTCCTTCTCCAATCAGTGTCTACTTGAAAAGTTCAACAGATATTTGATCTCCTTGCTTGTCATTCACTCATTGAGGGGGTTGGTGTTAGAAAACATATTGTGACATGACAAAGGGTACTTGCCACTTATGATTATTTAAGTAAAACTCATGTAGAATGGTTGGTCTACTATTCTGAGACTGAGAATAGAGTGCAGATCTCAGAGGTGCTTCATGGATCTAATGATGTGTACATCTTCCCTAACAGAGGGATGTGGTTTTATTAGAAGTGGTAATTAATTACTCAAGGACTACCCTGAAATGTGGATGAAATCAAAAAGTGAGAGCTGAATAAGCAAATTTTCAAAAGAAAACGTCTTACCTTATGTAAATAAGGGTTTCTGGTTATTGATTCATTATTCAAATGACCAGATAGAAGGTGTCAGGAAAAATAAACTCTACCCCTTCTTTAATTGATAAATGAATGCCTCATTTGTGGTATTTACTTAGAAAGAAATATCTACCTAATGTTTCTATCAAAGTGAAGTTGTCATATTTTAACACATGACAGGATCAGAGGAGAGAAGATGGTGGCAAAGTAGGTGGGAGCTGAGCCCACTTACTCCTGCACCCAACTGGGACACTTAGCTGATCTTCCAAAGGACAAAGTGAACAGCCAACAGAATCTTAGCTGATATGAAGCTTGGAAGCCAAAGTGTGCAGAGGACACTTCAAAATGGGCAGTGAGGAGGTTTCACAGGAGGACGATGAAAGTCTCCGGTTGGGGAAAGTCCCAGGACGTGGCAACAGAAGCCAAGGCTGCTGCAGGGAGAGCATCAGAGGAGAGCTGGGTCAGTGATAGCAGCCTAGCAGCTCCTTCCTCTCCCAGGGCAGGCAAATCACAGAACCAAACCAGAAGAGACTTGAATTTGAATGTGTAAAGTTGCTGGGGCTGGGTGCAGGGGGGTGGGGTGGGGGGCGCGTGAGAAGGCACACAGGCACGCACAGCTGGTGGCACACCCAAACCTGGGCGGCAGTTGCTGGCCTGGTCAGTGCCAGAGAGTGGGGGCGGATCCTGGTGGTACCAGGAACTGAGAGAAGAGGTGGGCTGTGGCTGGCTTTGTCTGAGATAGACTCTGGAGGTGCCAGAGAGTTGGAGTGTGTGGAAAGCCCCACAGTGGCTCAGAGTGGCAGGGCTGCCCAAAGAGACTTTTTTCAAAAGGGGAACTGAGTCGCACTGGGCAGGGACATCTCACATGCAGTTGCCTGGTCATGAAGGAAGGAGGATTGTGGGTGTGATTTGCTCCCACTCAGGGCACCTCATGGATTGATCAAAATGGTGCAAAGTGAGGTGATTTATCCCTCCAGACCCGCACAACTGTGCAGAGTGGAGAGTGTGGGCTGCGCAGTGCTCTGAGGGGTGGGCTGGAAACTGGGCACCTGTGATTGTTGTAGCCCAGACTAAGCCCACTTCCTTGCCAAACCACCAGAAAGGAAAAAAGCAGAGCCCAGCACCCCACTGCCTGCAGAAGCCCAGAAGATCTGCAAAAACAGCTAGGTAGGCTTAACACCACAAGGGCCTTTTTTTTTTTTTTCTTTTTCCAAGAGTAAGAGAGTAAGACCTAGAGCTGAGACAAAACCAGAGACAGATCCAGCAGTAATGGATGGAACTGAAGAGCATTATGCTAAGTGAAATAAGCCAGGCAGTAAAAGACCAATACTATATGATTTCACTTGTAAGTGGAAGCTAATCATCAAAACAAAAAAGGTAACAAAATAGAACCAGAGACATGGAAATGAACAAACTGACAGTAACGAGAGGGGAAAGAGGAGGGGGATAATGGAGGAAAGAAGGGGAAAGGTCAAGTCAAGGAACATGAATAGAGGACCCATGGACAGAGGCAATGGGTGGCAGGGAGGATTGAATGTCGGGGGTGGGGAGGGCAGGGGAGAGTAATGGGGGAGAAAATGAGGACAACTTTAACTGAGCAACAATAAAAACTTTTTTCAAAAAAGATACTTTTTATAATAAAAAATTATGCCAAGATCATCAGCCAAATATGGTCAGAATCTTTTGTCACCCCTTAATGTCCCATTTCTGGGTGACCTGGACCATGCTGTGAGAAATGTTTGGCAAAGGTAAGTAGTCACAGGGGTTAATAAATAAAGACATTGCCACTTTCTATGGCATGTAGCACCTTCCCGAAGTATCTGGGAATTGGTGATAACAAACCACAATAACACAAGCTTAGAAATGAATTTGAATTGTGTTATTATACATTTTGCAATTTTGGCAGTTTTGAAGGTGAAAATGTGTCAAAGGGTATTTGCCTCAAGGACAGCCAGTGTTAAATCGATATTAATTAAAAAGGCTTATTCTTATTTAACAAAGCACTGAAGTGTGTAGGAAGGGATATGCTGTGACTATTTTCTTTAATTTTCTTTTGCCATCTGTCAGGTAAGGTAAGACTCTGAATTCTCATACATCAGCATTTTAAAAATATAGCCAATTTTCAGTTCAGGTTGCTTACTTAATGATGTATTTACTATGTCTCAGCTAAGAATGATCAGAGATAAAACTGTATTATTAAGCAGAAAAGAACTAGGAGGAGCACCTATAATGACAATGGAAGTTTTGAAGCAAGAAAAATTAAGGTTAGTTATTTTAACAAAACCAGAAACCCCAAATGGTGTGAGAGTACATAGGCTTGAGATAAATACTATCGTCACTGTGGAACATGTAGAATAAATCATTGCTGGATCTGCTGAATTCTGGAAAGGCAGCCAGAGTCTTTGTCTTCCATTTCATATTCATTAAAGATCAATGTCCTTATTCCAAACTTAGCAAAATAAAGTGCATATAAAGGGGGCACAAAGGTTTCTTGAAGGTCAAAGACCATCCTATCAATTAGCTATATCCTCTCAAGGGTGTAGATATCCTAATGCAGTGGTTAGTAAGACATGTACTAAGCTTCTGATGATTTTACTTTGAGCTGGTAATGTGGGGTAGGGGAAAGTGATGAGGATATATCCCAAGACTCATAAGAACAAAGCTTTTTAATAAACATATGAGATACTTTTACCAACTATAAAACATCAGAACATCCATCTGAGTTCTTTACAGATAAAAGCTCCTCTCAAATATTATTAGATCCACCCACATGGTGCTATCCAGGATGTCGAATCAGCAGTGTTAAACCCTAAACCCTATTCTCAATTGAGAAGTCAGGAGAGCAGGGAGTGGGATGAGTGGAGGAGGACAAAGGGGGAAAAATTGGGACAGCTGTAATAGAATAACAATAAAAATGATTAAAATAAAGAATCCCTTACCTCAGGGCCTGATTCCCTACCCTATCTCTATCTCCTTTCACCTGTGCTCATTGCATACAATTATGCCAATTTTGAACTGCGTGAGATAACGTCAGGATACATATGCTTGGACTAACCCAGGACCTGTCTTTATACCCTGACTCCTTTAACCATAGCAAACAGCAGTAAGATACAGTCCTTATCATTAATAGCATTATTATCTGATAGGTTGTATCAGACAGTTACACAAATAAATATAGGCACCTTGTTGGGGCCAGGCATATAATATTTTGTGACCTCAGAGGGAAGATTTGTTTTTTCTGGTGTGAAAAGAAGGAAACAACCTTAGATATTTTTAACAAATACATAGTTTGTCACTTTTTTTTATTGTTCAGTTACAGTCCCCATTCCACACTCTCCCCTGCCCTGTCCAGCCCTTGTTCCCAAAGACATGCAAACTTGTGATTGAATTAGATCAGGAATGAAGCTGTTCCTGTCAAGGCATTAGGTCTCCCACCTGAAAAGTGATTCCATAGGGGATACCAGCTTTTGACATGGATCCCATCTATGACTTCCTGAGAGTTGGTTGTTTAGCAACAACAACAACAAAAACGTACCCTTGTATCAACACTACCACCCAATCCTTATCCTATGTTACACAGTATCTCTAGCATATAGTTGAATTCTTTAGATTCTGATGACTAAATTATTTGAATTATAGTTATTTATTTTCTCATATTTCTACCTAAAATAACTCAGCAATCAAGGATAGTTGCTATTATGGAGGGTTACAACATTGCATGCTAGAATTTATCAGTTCTTGATTTACACTATAAATCTTATCAAATCCAATGTATGTGATAAGAGAACATAACTTATACTATATGCATATATAGATATAGTAATGTTTTTTAAAGTTCTGAGTTGTTCTTTAATTCCTTTATATATTATTGAATTTATTTGGGTGACATTCATTCACAAAACCATATAGGCTTCAAGTGTACAACTCAACAACATATCATGTGCCCATCACCCAAAGTGAGAAAACATATATATATATATATTTTTGCTTAATACCTTTACCTTAATCCCCTCACTTCTGACAGCTGTCAGTCTGTTCCAAGTATCTATGCCTCTGTTCCTATTTTGTTCCTCAATTTATTTTATTTATTAGGTTCCACAAATAAATGAGATTATATGGTATTTGTCTCTTCCTGACTAGCTTATTTCACTTAGCAGAATACCCTCCACATATACCTATGCTGTTGCAAAAGGTAAGATTTCCTTCTTTTTCATGGCCAAATAGTATTCCATTGTGTACATGTACCACAGCTTTTTTTTGTCCACTCATCTATTGATGGGCACTTGTGCTGTTTCCATAGTAGCTACTATAAATAACACTGTAGATTAATGTAGGGGTACATATACTCTTTAAAAGTAGTATTTTAGGTTTCTTTGGATATATCAAAGGCAGTTTCACTTTTAATTTTTGAGGAAACTCCATACCGTTTTCCACAGTGGCTGCATCAATCTGCATTCCTACCAACAGTGCACAATAGTTCCCTTTTCTCCACACTCTCACCAACACTTGTTGTTTGTTGATTTATTAGTGTCAGCCATTCTGACAGGTGTGAGGTAGAAATGCTTCTGAAGGAGCTTTAGTTGCATAGAAGTTTTGCTTCAGGATAGATGAGTGAACCACAATGATGTAATTATATGAAATTTCCCACCCAAAATTTTTGAAAAGTTCAAATCTCTCCCCTCTGTTTTGTGAACATTAACCAGGAAAAATAGCTTTAAAATGCTGGTGGAAACTAATCTAGGTTTTTTGTTTTTTTTTTTAATATTGCCTTCAACATTAAACACAGGTAGAAAAAGATAAGAGAGACAAGAAACTGATGATTTTCTGACTGTTTGACTATCCCATTTGTATTTTTACTGCCATTGAGAACATTTCAAGATCTAGTAAGAATCCAGAGCAATGCATTAGTTGTATTAAGAACTAATATGGTCATGAGAACCAATATTTAGCTGTCAATAGTCAAATTAAGCACCTTCATTGCTTAGTACCCAAATCTGTTGTGCTCATTTAAGGACCTGGAGATACTGAATAATCACAGATATTCAAACCATCATGGAAATCCTTTTTATTATATTACTTTGTAATATAGGCTTCACTGTGTGTCCCCCAAATTATTATGTTGAGGCCTTAACCCCAAAGTTTCTGTATTTGGAGATAGGTTTTTAGGAGGTAATTATAGTGAAGTGAGGTTATAAGTGTGGGATCCTGATCCAATATGTTTGGTGGTCTTATAAGGAAAGTAAGACAGAAATCTCTCTCCCTCTCTATGTGCACCAAGAGGAAAGGCCATGTGAGCACACAGCAAGAAGTTTTCCATCTGCAGGTCAGGAAGAGATACCTCACCAGAATCTGACCATGGTGGCACCCTGATCTTGAACTTCCAGCCTTCAGAATTGTGAGGAAAGAAATTCATGTTGGCTAAGCCACTTAGTCTAATGTATTTTGTTATGGCAGCCTGAGCGTAAGCTGCCTGAGCACAAGGTAATCATACCTTGTCTTAGGAAATACAAATCCTTTCTGAGGACATATACTCATACCTGGGTTTTGATTATTTGAGCAATTCCTGATCCAATTTAATTGTGTATATTGGCCTTCTTAAAGCAATACAATTCTGAAACCCTACAGTAACTCTGGAAGATTTTTTTCATCCTTCATTGACCTGGCAAGGGCTCATGACTTTTGTCCCTGACTACTCCCTGTCCATGAAAAACCATTAAGAAGACAACAAAGGGTTCATAGAGTCTTATGTACTCTTTACAAATGTCAGCTCATTAATAAATGGTACAAAAGTGAGCAAGAGCAAAGTATATTTGGTTGATATTTGGCAGTTTCCCATGTAACATTGGATGCATAAACTTCATTTTCTAAAAAATAGTTGGAATCAGGTTGTGAGAACGTATATTGCAAACCAACAAATAGGTGGTTTGAGAGAATATAAGGCTTCCTTTGGAAAAATATATCACTGAATCATTTTACAATGTAGCATATAAAAGTAGAAGTAAATACTTTTGCAAAGATTAAAACTAAACCATGAAAGACTAAAATGGCAGCGAAGGTTAACCCCTTATCAGATATATAAATTGCAAATATTTTCTCTCCTCTTATAGTGTGCCTTTTCATTTTGTTGACAGTTTCCTTTGCTATCAAGAAACTTTTTAGTTTGATGTAGTCCCATTTAATTTATTTTTGCCAATACAAAGTCATTGCCAACACCAATGTTGAGGAGCTTACTCCCTATGTTTTCTTCAAGACATTTTATGGTTTCAAGTCTTATGTTTAAGTCTTTAATCCATTTTGACTTGATTTTTGTGTATAGTATAAAATAAGGATATACTTTTACTCTTCTGCATGTGGCTATCTAGTTTTAAGAACACCATTTATTAAAAGACTATTCTTTCCCCATTTTATATTTTTGGCTATTTTGGCATAAATTAATTGACCTTATATACATGGGTTTATTTCTGGGCTCTTTATTATGTTCCATTTATTCATGTGCCCATTTTTACTCTAGCACAGTACTGTATGTCATATGTGTGTGTAGATATATGTGTATATGTGTGTGTATGTATATATATATATATAGAAACATAGACATAGTAAAGGGTTAATATTCAAAATATATAAAGGATTCATGTGACTTCAAAAGCTGAAGATGAACAATCTGATTAAAAAATGGGCAGAGGAACTGAATAGACATTTTTTAAACAAATATAAATACCTAACAAGTACACAAAAAGGTGCTCAACATCACTAGACACCAGAGAAATGCAAATCAAAACCACAATGAGATATCACCTTCTACCTGCTATCATCAAAAAGACAGATAACAATTGTTGGCAAGGATGTGGAGAAAGGGGAACATTGTCACTGTTGTGTGAATATAAATTGATTCAGCCTTTATGGAAAACAGAATCAGGTGTTCTCAAAAAATTACAAATAAAGCTACCATATGATCAAGCAATTTCACTTCTTGTTATATGTCCAAAAGAAATGAAAAGGGGATATCAAAGAAATGTCTGTGCTTCCATATTCATTACAGCATCATTCACAATAGCCCAAGCTAAGTGTCCATCAGTAAGTGAACAAATAAAGAAGATGTGGACATATAGATATTATTCAGATGTGAGAGAGAAGGAATCCTGCCATTTGCAACAACATGTATGGACCCTGAGTCCATTATGCTAAGTGAAAGAAGGAAGACAGAGAAAGACAAATACTACATGGTATCACATATATGTAAACCCTAAAACAAAGAAGAAAAAGGAGTTAAACTCAGAAACAGATCAGAAAATTGGTTGTCAGGGACTTGGAGGGGGTATATCAGGAAAGGTTGGTAAACAGGTACAAAGTTTCAACTATAAGATGAATAAGGTCTGAAGTTCTAATGTACAATATGGTAAATATTGTTGATTACACTATATTGCATAATTGAAATTTTCTAAGATAGTATAACTTAAATGTCTTCACACACACAAAAAAAGGTAAATATGTGAGGTGATAGATGTATAAATTTACTAGATAGAGGGAATCCTTTCACAATGTATATATGTATCAACCACCATGATATATGCTTTAAATATCCTACCTTTTAGTCAATTAAACTTCAGTAAAACTGAAATATAAACAAATAATTAAATAAATAAAGTGGCAGTGCAGGAAAACTATGATCCAAAAGCTTATTTGATTTAAAATGTTTGATTGAATCAATTTTGGTTGGTAATTTATAAGCTGAGGGTACTATTTTTCCTAGAACTATATTTAATTTAAGCCATAGTAATTATTTTTAAATCTACATTTTTAGTTTTAATTATATCCAGGAAATACCCTGGATTATGAAAAGGAGTGAATTAAAGAGATGTTAACTGGGAAGATTCAAATTATGTGAGTAATCTCAGGGGGTTACCAGATGAGGCCAGTTGGGCATTTAGGTAATGATCAACATTAATCTGTGGTTAACTAGCATGCAGGCTCATTATGGTTTTCTCCCTAGTGCTGATTGCTCTTCATCTGAGTTTCTAATCTCAATGAATTATCTACATAATTTTCACCTAGTTTATCTAGTTATTCAAACAAGAAGCTTATCAGTCTTAAAATCTCAATCATCACAGAAATAAATCTCCAAATATGTGTTTATGTATATGTATATATATATATATATATATATATATTTACTTATTTATTTTAATCTTCATCAGAGAATATGTTTACTAATTTGAGAGAGAGAGGAAAGGGGAAAGAGAAACATTGATGTAAGAGAGAAACATGGATCAGTCGCCTCCTCTACACGTCCTGACCAGGGACTGAACCAGCAACCTGGAAATGTGCCCTGACCGGGGATGGAACCAACAACCTTTTGGAGTGTGGAATGATGCTCCAACCAACTCAATCACCTGGCCAGGGCAGTCCTCAAATATTTTTGATTTCATATTTTAAACAGTTCTGAAATCTGTCTGCTACTCTCATCTACACTTAACAACCTAACTGTAAGTTCCCATTCTCTCTCTCTCTCTCTTTTAAAAGTAAAGTTTATTTTTATTGACTTTTGTCCTGTCAGAAGAGTAACCATGGACATTAAATCTGGAGTGGGTCCTAGAGGTCATATAGCTTAATTCCTTACTTTGCAGATAAAGAAACTTAAGACCAGAAATATCATTACTCTGCTGAAGTTAGCAAGGAATTTGGATGTCTTGATTCTAAGACCAGGACATCTTTCATTACCCCATTCTTGTCTTCCATTTCTTTATATTTATACTGTGTAGATCAGTACTCTGGAGCATTCACATTATCTCTGGTTCTGTTTCATTCAGTACCTTACACAGTTTTTGTGTCTGTTCTTGCCCCTTCATTCCAGTCTCTAAATCTGAGACACAGAGGAACATTATTATTGATTAGATCACCCTCACACTTAACGGCCTTTCAGTATCTTCCTGGTACTCTTATATTATAATGCCATAAGCCTGTAGTATTTGAGATTTATCTCACTAGCATCATTCCAAGTCACATCTATCTATCTATCTATCTATCTATCTATCTATCATCTATCTATCTATTAATCTATCTCTATATTTATTTATTTTTATTGTTGTGCAAGTACACTTGTCTCCATTTTCACCCCACTGCACTCACCCCCTGCCCAACCCATTCCCAGCTTCCACCCTTGAAACTATCCCCTTTGGCTTTGTCCATTTCTCCTTTACACATGTTTCTTGATGACGCTTCCCCTATTATCCTCTATTACCTCTCTCCCTCCTTCTCTCTGGTCCTTGTCAGTTTGTTCTCTATTTCCATGTCTCTGGTTCTATTTTGCTTGTTTGTTTGTTTTGTTAATTCGGTTCCACTTATAGGTGAGATTGTATGGTATTTGTCTTTCACCACCTGGCTTACTTCACTTAGCATAATGCTTTCTAGTCCCATCCATGCTATGGCAAAGGATAGGAGCTCCTTCTTTCTTTCTTTCTTTTTTAAGTGTACAGTGATTTATTATACACATACCTTATGAAATGATTATCGCAATTTAGTTAACACATTTGTCACTTGATATAGTTCCTGTTTTTCTTTTTGGTGAGAATGCTTAAGACCTATTCTCTTAGCAGATTTCAAGTATATAATACAGTATTATTATATTTCAAGTATATAAAACAGTATTATTAATTAGAGTCAGCATGCTATATCCTCAGAACTTATTCCTCCTGTAACTGAAGTTTGTACCATTTGATCAACATCTACCCATTTCCCACACTTTCAGCCTGTGGCAACAACCGTTCTACTCTCTGTTTGTATTAGTTTGAGTATTTTTTTTCTTAAGATTCCACGCATAAGTGATACCATACATTATTTGCCAAGCAGAGGAAGGAGCTCCTTCTTTCTTTCTGCTGTGTAACATTCCATTGTGTAAATGTACCATAGTTCTTTGATCCACTCAAAAAACTTTCTTTTTCTTTCCATTTGCATGAAATATCTTTTTTATGCCTTTACTTTTAGACTGTGATCTGTGGGGGGTCTCTTGGAGGAAGCATATATATGGGTAATGTGTTCTTATCCATTCAGCTACCCTATGTCTTTGGTTGGACAATTTAATCCATTTACATTTAAGTTGATTATTAATAGATAAGTATTTAGTGCTGTTTTATTGTTAGACTATTTTCTTGCTTTTTTTTCTTTCAGTTTTTCCTCTTCTTAATGCAAGCCCTTTAACATTTGTTGCAGTATTGGTTTGGTGTTAACAACCTAACAGCTTTTTCTTATCTCAGAAACTCTTTATTTCTCTTTTGATTTTACATGATAGTCTTGCTGGGTAAAGTAGCCTTGGTTGTAGGTCTTTGCTTTTCATCTCCTTGAATATTTCACACTGTTCCCTTCAGGACTGAAATGTTTCTGTTGAGAAATCAGATGGCAGTCTAATTGGTGCTCCCTTGTAGGTAACTACCTGCTTTTCTCTCTTGGCTTTTAGGATTCTCTCCTTGTCTTGAAGCCTTGTCATTTCAATTCTCATGTGTATCAGTGTTGGCTTCTCTGGGTCCAACTTTTTTGGGATTCTGAGCTTCCCAGAATGTGTGTCTTTTTTCTTTATCACATAGGGAAGTTTTTAGTCATTATTTCTTTAAATAGGCTCTCAATCTTTTAGTCACTTTCTTCTCCTTCTGGACTTCCCACGACATGGCTGTTGTTACCTTTCATGTTGTCCAAAATGTTTCTTCAGCTTTCCTCATTTTTTTAAAATTATGTTTTCTTTTTGCTGCTCTGCCTGGGTGTTTTTTTCTATGTTGTGTTCCAAATTATTCATTTGATTCACTCCTTCATCTAACCTACTGTTGTTCTTTCTAGAGTATTATTTATTTCTGTTATTTCATTCTTTATTTCTGACTAGACTTTTTAAATATTTTCTATGCCTTTTTCATGTGTTGAGTATCCTGATAATCACTCTAAACTCTCTATCTGATAAATTGCCTCCATTTCATCTTGTTCTTCTGGAAAATTTTTTTCTCTTTCATTGGGGGTCTATTTCTTTGTCTTCCCATTTGGCTGCTTTTTTAAAATTTGTTTTTATGTATTAGGTGGATCTGCAAAGACTGGTGCAAACCTTTGTCAGATGCTGCTTGTTACTGGCCCTGGGCTACCTGTTCATAGCTGTCAGCAATTCACAGATTGTGGCTCCCTCTGGTAGGCTTGGATATGTGCAGAAAGAATAAGGCTACACACCAAAGCTGGTTTTTACCAGCGTTATGCCCAGGGGAGGATCAGCTAAAGTCTCAGATCTCCCAGAGATCCACCTTACTCATTAAATTTAATCAGTGATATTCCTCAAGCTGTACTCATCAGTCTGGCTTAATTTCAGTAATTCTTGCAGGCAGGGCTATTACTTCTCAGGATAATGCCACTTGGAGGAGAGGGCTCTGCCTGAGAAAGATGGCCTCTGCAGTATGGGGAATGACTCAGCACAAGGATCCTGTTGGCTGTTCCTTCTGTTCTCTTCCCAGAGCCTCCAGACTCTCCTCATGTGTCTTTAGTCCACTCTGCCCTCCTTCATCTGGAGCCCAAGGTAACTGGCTGCAAATGAAATTCTGTGATTTGGCTCTTTAAGTGGCTCTCTGCATTTTTAGCCATCTTTTCCTGGCAGACAGGACCCTGCTGCTTTTCACAGCTGGATGTTAATTTGGGTTCCTTTCCAGCTCTGGTGCTACAGACTGGGGAGTGCAGCTTAGGGTTTAGAGCTCACACTTCCCAGGAGGAACACCTCAGCTGTTGAAATATCCCTTTGGAACTTCAGCTGCTACCTGTGGGAACCCATACAGCCCTCTTGCACCACCTCCATACTCCCTACCAATCACATTGTGGTGAAGTGGTTTCTTCTCTCTGTCCTTGGTTATAAGCTTCTGTCCAGCTAGTGTTCATTTGGTATTTAGGATGATTAATCTACAATTTAATTGTAATTCAAGATTGGGTCTGGGAAGTTAGTGTGTAGCTTCCATTTACTCCTCCACCATTTGGTTCTAACATAATAATATTTTACAAATAAATAGCTATATGAAGCTTGGCAAACCCTTTCCTTTCTCATTAGCATATTTTTCCCTATTACACTCAAACAAAAAAGAAATTGTCTTTTGGCCTCATATCTATATTTGTACAAACAGACATTTGGGGTGATAGAAAACATATTAAAGGTTTTAGGGGCTATAATTGCGGTGAGCTCTGGCAAGAAGAGTAGAAATAGACAGAGAACAGGTTTTACTTTCCATTCTCTAGATTTTAATACTGTTTCAATGTTTTAATATTCACAGTGCAAGAATATATGTGAACAGGGGTTATCTGAGAAGAGCTCATAGCCCATTTTTTAAATTTTTATATTTGTACAATTATCATAATTGCATATACCATAGGTCATATTCAGATTTGAATAGTTTTAAAATAAATAAATGTAAATTAGACTATAATAAAACTAAAAGTAATAAAAGTGGGTGTGGTGGAGGGATGGGGAGAAAAGGCATAAAACTGTAATTGAATAACAATAAAAAATTTTTTAAAAGTAATAAAACTAAAAGTAATAAGTAGCCAAAGTTTTAAAATAAAAAGTAGACACAATAATATAAATCTTATATGGTTAAAGAAAATGAGTGGAGAACTGACATTTTTAAGATTTTTACGAGGAGGAAGATGGCGACAACATAGGTGGGAGCGGAATCCACTTCCCCTCAGCGCCAGGGAAATACCTAGCTGATCTGAGGAGCAGAGCGAACAGCCAACAGTATTCCAGCATATATGAAGACCAGAGACCAAAGATAGAGGACATTGAAAGATCTGACGGTAAGAAGAGTGCTCAAGGACAATAAGGTCCCCGGGACCGGGAACGCGCGGTACAAGGGCGGCAGAAGCGCCACCCCCGCCGCAGGGGCTGCTGCAGGAGTCTTGGGAGAGGGCCAGGCTGCACTGTGAGCAGCCAGGTGCTTGATTGGACCAGGGGAGCTTGAAAAGGAGGAATTTCTCAAAAAGAAAAAGAAAATAGGGACACTCAGGGGCTAGTTAGAGAACTCTCGGTAGTAACCGAGGCCCCTGGCGCCCCTCCCCACTCCGCCCCTGGACTGCGAGCAGGGGGGATAAACAGCACCGGAGTGACGGTGCTGACGGCGCTCACCTGAGGTCTGGTCACGCGCGCAGATTAGCGAACGGGGCCCATACATGAAACCCCGGAGGGGCGCCCACACCTGAAACCTCCGAGATCATTAGGAGCTGAGGCTAGCTGCTCCACCCACAGGCCAAAAACCTCGG
Source organism: Desmodus rotundus (assembly GCF_022682495.2). Taxonomy (NCBI): domain Eukaryota; kingdom Metazoa; phylum Chordata; class Mammalia; order Chiroptera; family Phyllostomidae; genus Desmodus; species Desmodus rotundus. The sequence goes on from NC_071390.1 coordinate 62,875,515, forward strand.
AACCGAGTGCCGCGTGATTCAGTCCCAGGGCGGTCCCGCCCGCCCGAGAGACTCGAGCCCAGGACGGCTGGATCGGCCCCCAAGCAAAGAGCCTCAGGCTCGGCAGGTTGCGCGCTCACCAAGCGCTGGGCCGGCTGGGTGCGCGTTTTCAAAACAGAAAGCCGGGGCGGCTCGATTGGTCGGCCAGCTGCGCGCACAGGGCACAAAATACCGTCACAAACCCAAAGTTGCTGGATTCCCCTGCTGCGCACACACGCGTCCCAAGACAGAGCGGCTAGAGCCGCCACTTGCTTGTCGCAAGAACAAAGCTGCTGGATTGGCTGATCAACGGCCTGATTGACTGCCAGGGACCACACCTACAAAACAGCTAAGAGTGTGACCCAGGAAGGGAGAAAAGTGAAACCAATCCTTCCAACCACCCCCTCCCGTTGCACAGACAGGACACCAGCAGATATAACCTGACCGGTTTAAAGCCAACAGAAGATTTTTTTTTTATCCTTTTTCTTTTTTTTCCTTTCCCCCTGAATTCCTTCTTCCTCTCTCCTTTTTTTCTTTTTTTTCATTCCTTCTTCCTCCCATCCTTTACCATTTGTATGTCTTCTTCCTGCCTTCTTTTATCTATTTCTATGTTTTAATTTTTGCTAAAATTCCTTCTTATCTTGCCTCCGATCTTTCTTTATTCCTTCTTCCCTCCTTCCTTCCTTTCCTCCTTTCCTATTTCCTTGTTCCCTCCTTCCCATCATTGTTTTGGTTTTTTTTGTGTGTGTGTGTGTGTGTGTTTTTGTTGTTGTTGTTTTTTTTGTTTTTGATTTTTTTCCTTTTCTTTCTCCCCCCCTTTCTCTTTTTCCCACAGGTGAGACAACAAAACCTGGAGTGCTGAAAAGACTAGAGTTAGACCGTGTTAAACACATAAACGTCAGCTCAAGACCAGTGAGCACAGGAGACTAAGGAGACAGCACCACCGAATCCCATTGGCATTCTACCATAGAAGTTCATATCATAAATCCAGGGAGTCAGAACAAAGCAATTTATGAAGCAGAGGCCAACAAAAAGAGCCTCACAAACAATGGGAAGACAAAGAAACAATTCCCAAATGAAAGGAAAGGAGGAAGTCTCAGAAAGAATACTAACCGAAAAAGAGGCAAGTCAACTATCAGATACTGAGTTCAAAGCAATGGTCATCAGGAAGCTCACTGAGCTCTCTGAGCTCAAAGAGAACTACCAGAAACTACAAGGAAACTACAATGAACTTACTGCAAACTATATAAATATGAAAAAGGAAATAGAAAATATCAACAAGAGCCAAGAGGAAATGAAGAATACAATTTCTGAATTGAAGAACACAGTAGAAGGAATTAAAAGCAGACTTGATGAAGCAGAGGATCGGATCAGCGAGCTGGAGGATAAAGTAGAAAAAAACACCCAGAAGGAGCAAGAAAAGGAAAAGAGGCTCAGAAAGAATGAAGAGGCAATAAGGTAAATGCAGGGCAACAGGAAACGTAACAATATCCGTATAATAGGAATACCAGAAGGAGAAGAAGAAGAGCAAGGGATAGAAAACCTGTTTGAAAAAGTAATGATGGAAAATTTCCCTAATCTGAGGAGAGAAAAAGTCACCCAAATCCAGGAAACACAGAGAGTCCCAAACAAGAGGAACCCAAAGAGACCCACTGCAAGACACATCATAATTAAAGTGGCAAAATTACAAGACAAAGACAGGATCTTAGGGCAACAAGGGAGAAAAAGGAAGTAACATACAAGGGACACCCAACAAGGTTAGCAACTGACTTCTCAATGGAAACGCTCCAAGCCAGAAGAGAATGGCAAAAAATATTCCAAGTAATGAGAACCACAGGCCTGCAACCAAGACTACTTTACCCAGCAAGGCTCTCAATCAAGATAGAAGACCAAATAAAGAGTTTCCCAGACAAAAGAAGTCTAAAAGAATACACTTCCACCAAACCAGTTCTGCAACAGATGCTAAAGGGACTACTTTAAGGAAAGGAAGGAAAAGAGAAAGACAGAGGAACACAGGTAGGAAAAAATGGCAATGAATAACTACCTATCGATAATAACCTTAAACGTAAATGGATTAAATGCTCCAATCAAAAGACATAGAACAGCTGAATGGATAAGAAAACATGACCCACACATATGCTGCCTACAAGAGACCCATCTCAGGACAAAAGACTTACACAGACTGAAAGTGAAGGGCTGGAAACAAATTTTCCAAGCAAACGGACAGGAAAAAAAAGCAGGGATAGCAATACTCATATCAGACAAAATAGACTTCCAAAGAAGGGCCATAAAGAGAGACCCAGAAGGTCACTTCATAATACTCAAAGGAAGAATCCACCAAGAAGACATAAACATTGTAAATATATATGCACCCAACATAGGAGCACCCAAATACATAAAGAAAATCTTGGAGGATTTCAAGAAAGATATTGACAGCAACACAATTATAGTATGGGACTTTAACACCCCACTATCAAAAATGGACAGGTCTTCCAAACAAGAGATCAACAAAGATATTGTGTCACTTAACAATACCCTAGAGGAAATGGACTTAACTGATATATACAGAGCTTTTCATCCCAAAGAAGCAAAATACACATTCTTTTCAAGTGTCCATGGAACTTTTTCAAAGATAGACCACATGATAGGACACAAAGCAAGCCTCAACAAATTCAAGAAAATTGAAATCATATCAAGCATTTTCTCTGACCACAAGGGACTGAAACTAGAAACCAACCCCAAAGGAAAAAACCCCAAACACTCAAAATCATGGAGACTGAATAGCATGCTATTAAACAATGAATGGGACAAGAACGAGATTAGGGAAGAAATCAAAAGCTTCCTGGAAACAAATGAAAACGAACTCACAACAACCCAAAACCTATGGGACACAGCAAAGGCAGTCCTGAGAGGGAAGTTCATAGCAATACAGGCCTACCTTAAGAAGTTAGAAACAGTACAAACAAACAACCTAACCCTATGCCTACAAGAACTGGAGGAACAACAACAAAGACAGCCCAGAGCAAGCAGAAGGAAGGAAATAACCAAGATCAGAGCAGAACTAAATGACATAGAGACTAAAAGCACAATTGTAAGGATCAATGAATCCAGAAGCTGGTTCTTTGAAAAGATAAACAAAATCGACAAGCCTTTAAGTAGGCTTATCAAGAAGAAAAGAGAGAGGATCCAAATAAACAGAATTAGAAATGAAAGTGGAGACATTACAACTGATACCACAGAAATACAAAGGATCGTAAGAAATTACTATGAAGACCTGTATGCTAAGAAATTTGAAAACCTAGATGAAATGGACACATTTCTAGAAAAATATAATCTTCTGAAACTGACTGAAGAAGAAGCAGAAAACCTGAACAGACCAATATCAGCAAAGGAAATTGAAGCAGTCATCAAGGAACTTCCATCACACAAAAGCCCTGGACCAGATGGTTTCACAGGAGATTTCTACAAAGCATTTAAGGAAGAAGTAACCCCTATCCTTCACAGACTATTCGAAAAAATCCAAACTGATGGAAGACTCCCAAACTCTTTTTATGAAGCCAACATCATCCTAATCCCAAAACCAGATAAAGACACAACGAAGAAAGAAAACTTCAGGCCAATATCGCTGATGAACATAGACGCTAAAATTCTCAACAAAATATTGGCAAACCGCATCCAGCAATATATTAAAAAGATCATCCACCATGACCAAGTGGGATTCATTCCAGGGATGCAAGGATGGTACAATATTCGCAAAACAATAAACAAAATACATCACATCAACAACAGCAAAGACAAAAATCACATGATCATATCAATCGATGCGGAAAAAGCGTTCGATAAGATACAGCATCCATTTCTGATAAAAACACTCAGCAAAGTGGGAATAAAGGGAGCAGTCCTCAACATAATTAAGGCCATATATGAGAGACCTACAGCCAACATCACATTCAATGGACAAAAACTTAGAGCTTTCCCACTAAGATCAGGAACTAGACAAGGATGCCCTCTCTCACCACTCCTATTCAACATAGTATTGGAAGTCCTAGCCACAGCAATTAGACAAGAAAAAGCAATAAAAGGCATCCAAATTGGAAAGGAGGAAATGAAACTGTCACTGTTTGCAGACGACATGATACTGTACATGGAAAACCCTATAGACTCTACTCAAAAACTACTCGACCTAATAAATGAATTTGGCAAAATAGCTGGATACAGAGTCAATACCCAGAAATCAAAGGCATTCCTGTACACCAACAACGAAACTGCAGAAACAGAAATCAGGAAAAAAATCCCATTTGATATAGCAACAAGAAAAATAAAGTACCTAGGAATAAACCTAACCAAGGAGGTAAAAGACCTGTACTCAGAAAACTACACAACACTGAAGAAAGAAATTAAGGAAGATACAAACAAATGGAAGCATGTACCATGTTCATGGATTGGAAGAATTAACATCATCAAAATGGCCATACTACCCAAAGCAATTTATAGATTCAATGCAATCCCTATTAGAGTACCCATGACATATTTCACAGATATAGAACAAACATTGCAGAAATTCATATGGAACCATAAACGACCTCGAATAGCAGCAGCAATTTTGAGAAAGAAGAACAAAGCAGGAGGGATCACAATACCTGATATCAAACTGTATTACAAGGCCACTGTAATCAAAACAGCCTGGTACTGGCATAAAAACAGGCACATAGACCAATGGAACAGAATAGAGAGCCCAGAAATAAACTCAAACCTATGCGATCAATTAATATTTGACAAAGGATGCAGGAGCATAAAATGGAGCAAAAACAGTCTCTTCAACAGATGGTGTTGGGAGATCTGGACAGCTACATGCAAAAAAATGAAACTCGATCACCAACTTACCCCATACACGAAAATAAACTCAAGATGGATAAAAGACTTAAATATAAGTGGTAACACCATAAAAGTCCTAGAGGAAAACATTGGCAGGAAAATCTCAGACATTCCACGCATCAACATCCTCACAGACACATCCCCTAAAGCAAGGGACATAAAGGAAAGAATAAACAAATGGGACCTCATCAAAATAAAAAGCTTCTGCAGGGCTAAAGAAAACAGCACCAAATTACAAAGAGAACCAACATTATGGGAAAACATATTTGCCAATGATACCTCAGACAAGGGCCTGATCTCCAAAATATATAAAGAACTCACACGACTCCACTCCAGGAAGACAAACAACCCAATTAAAAAATGGGCAAAGGACTTGAACAGACACTTCTCCAAGGAAGACATACAGAGGGCCCAGAGACATATGAAAAGATGCTCAGTATCACTAGCCATCAGAGAGATGCAAATTAAAACCACAATGAGGTATCATCTCACACCAGTCAGAATGGCCAACATAAACAAATCCACAAACAAATGTTGGAGAGGATGTGGAGAAAAGGGAACCCTCGTGTACTGTTGGTGGGAATGCAGACTGGTGAGGCCACTGTGGAAAACAATATGGAATTTCCTCAGAAAACTAAAAATGGAACTGCCCTTTGACCCAGTAATTCCGCTGCTGGGATTATACCTTAAGAACACTGAAACACCAATCCAAAAGAATCTGTGCACCCCAATGTTCATAGCAGCACAATTTACAATAGCCAAGTACTGGAAGCAACCTAAGTGCCCATCAGCAAACGAGTGGATCCAAAAACTATGGTATATTTACACAATGGAATTCTACGCAGCAGAGAGAAAGAAGGAGCTTATACCCTTTGCAACAGCATGGATGAAACTGGAGAGCATTATGCTAAGTGAAATAAGCCAGGAAGTGAGGGACAAATACCATATGATCTCACCTTTAACTGGAACATAAGCAATAGAAGGAAAAAGCAAACAAAATATAACCAGAGTCATTGAAGTTAAGAACAATCTAACAATAGCCGGGGTGGGAGTGGGGGGTGGGGGCGGGGACAGTGGGTAGAGGGGATTACAGGAACTACTATAAAGGACACATGGACAAAACCAAGGGGGAGGGTGGAGAGGGGGCAGGGAGGTGGGTTCAGCTGGGGGGGGTGGAGGGATGGGGAGAAAAGGCATACAACTGTAATTGAATAACAATAAAAAAAAAGAAGATTTTTACATATATTTATTAATAGATTTTATATATTTATTTTTACAGAGAGAAGAAGGGAGGGAGAAAGAGAGGAAGTGAAACAGCAAAGTGTGGTTGCCTCTCACACCCACTTGCTGTGGACGTGGCCCATAACCCAGGCATGTGCCCTGACTGGAAATTGAACCAGCAACCCTTTGTTTGAAGGTCCATGCTCAATCCACTGAGCTACATCAGCCAGGGTGAGAACTGACATTTTTGAGCTTTCAACATATTTTTTGTATGTAAAAGTTTTAAATCTCCTTTAAGTTACTAATAAATGAACAAAATTACCCAAGTGCATAAATATATAATATAAAAATAACATGTAAAGGGTGATGTATAATAAAAATATACTAAAATTAATATTAAAATTTGAAATAGGATAAGATAAAATAAATCAAAAAAAACAAGAAGTCTAAGGGATTAGGAGATATAAAACAAAAAAGAGTTAAGATAAGCTAAAACAAAAAAATAAATATATTATTCCTGATTTATACAAACATAAAATTAAGTTTATTTGAAATAAAATTGAAACATTTTTAAGACAAAAATAAATAATAAATGTAAAAATAATATAAATATAGAATATGCCAATGAAAATATGATGAAAAGTAATAAAATTATGAAATATGATAATTAGATAAGATTTTTAAAAATACTAAAAAATTAGTCCAACATCAAATTTTCTATTGATTGTTAAAGTTAAAAAAAAGGGAACAGGATCCCAAAATGTCATAGGTTTGTGGTTTGACTGGTAACATGCTAGCCGTTTGCTTTTCTATTTCTTTTTTAATTTTTAATTTTTAAAAATTTATATTGTTATTCAATTACACTTGTCTGCCTTTTCTCCCCATCTCACCTCCTAACCCTGGCTGAACTCACCTCCCTCCCCCACCTCCACCCTCCTCCTTGATTTTATCCAGTAGTTCTCTTAATCCCCTCTCCCCACTGTCCCCTCCCCACTCCCTTCTGGATATTGTTAGATTGTTCTTAACTTCAATATCTCTGCTTATATTTTGTTTGCTTTTTTCTTCTGTTGATTATGTTCCAGTTAAAGGTGAGATCATATGGTATTTGTCCCTCACCGTCTGGCTTATTTCACTTAGCATAATGCTCTCCAGTTCCATCCATGCTGTTGCAAAGGGTATAAGCTTCTTCTATCACTCTGTTGCGTAGAATTCCATTGTGTAAATATACCATAGTTTTTGGATCCACTCGTTTGCTGATGGGCACTTAGGTTGCTTCCAGTACTTGGCTATTGTAAATTTTGCTGCTATCAACATTAGGGTGCATAAGTTCTTTTGGATTGGTGTTTCAGGGTTCTTAGGGTATAATCCCAGCAGTGGAATTGCTGGGTCAAAGGGCAGTTCCATTTTTAGTTTTCTGAGGAAATTCTGTTTCCATACTGATTTCCACAGTGGCCTCACCAGTCTACATTCCCACCAACAGTGCACTAGGGTTCCTTTTTCTCCACATCCTCTCCAACACTTGTTTGTGGATTTGTTTATATTGGCCACTCTGACTGGTGTGAGGTGGTACCTCATTGTGGTAATACTTTGCATATCTCCGGTGGCTAGTGATGCTGATCATCTTTTCATATGTCTCTGTGTGTCTTCCTTGGAGAAGTGTCTGTTCAAATCCTTGGCCCATTTTTTTAATTGGGTTGTTTGTCTTCCTGGAGTGGAGTTGTGTGAGTTCTTTATATATTCTGCAGATCAGGCCCTTGTCTGAGGTATCATTGGCAAATATGTTTTCCCATACAGTTGGTTCTCTTTGTATTTTAATGCTGTTTTCTTTAGCCATGCAGAAGCTTTTTATATTGATGAGGTCCCATTTGTTTATTCTTTCCTTTATGCACCTTGCTTTAGGGGATGTGTCTGTGATGATGTTGCTGCATGGAATGTCAGAGATTTTCCTGCCAATGTTTTGCTCTAGGACTTTTATGGTGTTATGACTTATATTTAAATCTTTCATCCACCTTGAATTTATTTTTGTGTATGGCATAACTTGGTGATCGAGTTTCATTTTTTTGCACGTAGCTGTGCAGATCTCGCAACACCATTTGTTGAAGAGGCTGTTTTTGCTCCATTTTATGCTCCTGCATCCTTTGTCAAATATTAATTGACCGTAAAGACTTGAGTTTATTTCTGGGCTCTCTGTTCTGTTCCATTGGTCTATGTGCCTGTTTTTATGCCAGTACCAGGCTGATTTGATGACAGTTGACTTGTAATACAGTTTGATATCAGGTATTATGATCCCTCCTTCATGTTCTTCTTTCTCAAAATTGCTGCAGCTATTCGGGGTCAGTTATGGATCCATGTAATTTTCTGAAATTTTGTTCTATGTCTGTGAAATATGTCATGGGTACTGTAATAGGGATTGCATTGAATCTATAAATCGCTTTGGGTACTATGGCCTTTTTGATGATGTTAATTCTTCCAATCCATGAGCATGGTACATGCTTCCATTTGTTTGTGTCTTCCTTAATTTCTTTCTTCAATGTTGTGCAGTTTTCTGAGTACAGGTCTTTTACCTCCTTGGTTAGGTTGATTCCTAGGTACTTGATTTTTCTTGTTGCTATATCAAATGGTATTGTTTTCCTGATTTCTGTTTCTGCTGTTTTGTTGTTGGTGTACAGGAATGCCTTTGATTTCTGAGTATTGACTTTGTATCCAGCTGTTTTGCCAAATTCATTATTAGGTTGAGTAATTTTTTGTTGGAGTCTATAGGATTTTCCATGTATACTATTATGTCGTCTGCAAACAGTGACAGTTTCATTTCCTCCTTTCCAGTTTGGATGCCTTTTATTGCTTTTTCTTGTCTGGTTGCTGTGGCTAGGACTTCCAATACTATGTTGAATAGGAGTGGTGAGAGAGGGCATCCTTGTCTAGTTCCTGATCTTAGTGGGAAAGCTCTAAGTTTTTGTCCATTGAGTGTGATGTTGGCTGTAGGTCTCTCATATATGGCCTTAATTATGTTGAGGACTGCTCCCTTTATTCCCACTTTGCTGAGTGTTTTTATCAGAAATGGGTGCTGTATCTTATCAAATGCTTTTTCCGCATCTATTGATATGATCATGTGATTTTTGTCTTTGCTGTTGTTGATGTGATGTATTATGTTTATTGATTTGCGAATATTGTACCATCCTTGCATCCCTGGGATGAATCCCACTTGGTCATGGTGGATGATCTTTTTAATATATTGCTGGATGCGGTTTGCTAATATTTTGTTGAGAATTTTAGCGTCTATGTTCATCAGCGATATTGGCCTGAAGTTTTCTTTCTTCGTTGTGTCTTTATCTGGTTTTGGGATTAGGATGATGTTGGCTTCATAAAAAGAGTTTGGGAGTCTTCCATCAGTTTGGATTTTTTCGAATAGTCTGTGAAGGATAGGGGTTAGTTCTTCCTTAAATGCTTTGTAGAATTCTCCTGTGAAACCATCTGGTCCAGGGCTTTTGTGTGTTGGGAGTTTTTTGATGACTGCTTCAATTTTGTCTGCTGTTATTGGTCTGTTCAGGTTTTCTGCTTCTTCTTCATTCAGTTTTGGAAGATTATATTTTTCTAGAAATGTCTCCATTTCACCTAGGTGTTCAAATTTCCTGGCATATAGTTCTTTGTAGTAATTTCTTACAATCCTTTGTATTTCTGTGGTGTCAGTTGTAATATCTCCTCTTTCATTTCTAATTGTGTTTATTTGGATTCTCTCTCTTTTTTCTTGATGAGCCTACTTAAAGGCTTGTCGATTTTGTTTATCTTTTCAAAGAACCAGCTCCTGGATTCATTGATCCTTAAAATTGTGCTTTTAGTCTCTATGTCATTTAACTCTGCTCTGATCTTGGTTATTTCCTTCCTTCTGCTTGCTGTGGGCTGTCTTTGTTGTTCCTCCAGTTCTAGTAGACATAGGGTGAGGTTGTTTGTTTGAAATGTTTCTATCTTTTTAAGGTAGGCCTGTATTGCTATGAACTTTCCTCTCAGGTCTGCCTTTGTTGTGTCCCATAGGTTTGGGGTTGTTGTGAGTTCGTTTTCATTTGTTTCCAGTAAGTTTTTGATTTCTTCCCTAATCTCATTCTTGACCCATTCATTGTTTAATAGCATGCTATTCAGTCTCCATGATTTTGAGTGTTTGGGGTTTTTTCCTTTGGGGTTGGTTTCTAGTTTCAGTCCCTTGTGGTCAGAGAAAATGCTTGATATGATTTCAATTTTCTTGTATTTTTTGAGGCTTACTTCGTGTCCTATCATGTGGTCTATCTTTGAAAATGTTCCATGTACACTTGAAAAGAATGTGTATTTTGCTTCTTTGGGATGAAAAGCTCTATATATATCAGTTAAGTCCATTTCCTCTAGGGTATTGTTAAGTGACACAATATCCTTGTTGATATTTTGTTTGGAAGACCTGTCCGTTTTTGACAGTGGGGTGTTAAAGTCCCCTACTATAATTGTGTTGCTGTCAATATCTTTCTTGAAATCCTCCAAGATTTTCTTTATGTATTTGGGTGCTCCTATGTTGGGTGCATATATATTTACAATGTTTATGTCTTCTTGGTGGATTCTTCCTTGGAGTATTATGAAGTGACCTTCTGGGTCTCTCTTTATGGCCCTTCTTTGGAAGTATATTTTGTCTGACATGAGTATTGCTACCCCTGCTTTTTTTTCCTGTTCCTGTTCTTGTAAAATTTCTTTCCAGCCCTTCACTTTCATCTGTGTAAGTCTTTTGTCCTGAGATGGGTCTCTTGTAGGCAGCATATGTGTGGGTCATGTTTTCTTATCCATTCAGCTATTCTATGTCTTTTGATTGGAGCATTTAATCCATTTACGTTTAAGGTTATTATCCATAGGTAGTTATTCATTGCCATTTTTTCCTACCTGTGTTCCTCTGCCTTTCTCTTTTCCTTCCTTTCCTTAAAGCAGTCCCTTTAGCATCTCTTGCAGAGCTGGTTTGGTGGAAATGTATTCTTTTAGAGTTCTTTTGTCTGGGAAACTCTTTATTTGGCCTTCTATCTTGATTGAGAGCCTTGCTGGTTAAAGTAGTCTTGGTTGCAGGCCTCTGGTTCTCATTACTTGGAATATTTTTTGCCATTCTCTTCTGGCTTGGAGCGTTTCCATTGAGAAGTCAGTTGCTAACCTTATTGGGGCTCCGTTGTATGTTACTTCCTTTTTGTCCCTTGCTGCCTTTATGATCCTCTCTTTTTCTTGGAATTTTGCCATTTTAATTATGATGTGTCTTGCAGTGGGCCTCTTTGGGTTTCTCTTCCTTGGGACTCTCTGTGTTTCCTTGATTTGTGTGACATTTTCTCTCATCAGATTAGGGAAATTTTCCATCAGTAGTTTCTCAAACAGGTTTTCTATCCCTTGCTCTTCTTCTTCTCCTTCTGGTATTCCTATTATACAGATATTGTTACGTTTTACGTTGTCCTGCATTTCCCTTAACCCCTCTTCATTCTTTCTGAGCCTCTTTTCCTTTTCTTGCTCTTTCTGGGTGTTTTTTTCTACTTTGTCCTCCAGCTCGCTGATCTGATCCTCTGCTTCATCAAGTCTGCTTTTCATTCCTTCTACTGTGTTCTTCAATTCAGAAATTGTATTCTTCATTTCCTCTTGGCCCTTGTTGATAATTTCTATTTCCTTTTTCATGTTGATATATTTTGCAGTGAGTTCATTGTAGTTTCCCTGTAGTTTCTGGTAGTTCTCTGTGAGTTGGAGATCTCAGTGAACTTCCTGATAACCATTGCTTTGAACTCAGTATCTGATAGTTGACTTGGCTCTTTTTCAGTTAGTGTTCTTTCTGAGGCTTCCTCCTTTCCTTTCATTTGGGGATTGTTTCTTTGTCTTCCCCTTGTTTGTGATACTCTTCTTGTTAGCCTCTGCTTCTTAAATTGATCTATTCTGACTCCCTGGTTTTATGGTATGAACTTGCTATGGTAGAATGCCCATGGGATTCAGTGGTGCTGTCTCCTTAGTCTCCTGTGCTCACTGGTCTTCAGCTGACATTTATGGGTGTAACACGGTCTAACTCTGATCTTTTCAGCATTCCAGGTTTTCTTGTCTCAGCTGTGGGAAAAAGAGGAAGGGGGACAAAAAAAAAAAAAAGAAAGGAAGGAGGGCAAAAGGGAATAGAAGAGGAAAGGAAGGAAGGAAGGAGGAATAAAGAAAGATTGGAGGCAAGATAAGAAGGAATTTTAACAAAAAGTAAAACAAAAGAATAAATAAAAGAAGGCAGGAAGAAAGAATAAGAAAGGTAAAGGATGGAAGGAAGAAGGAATTTAAAAAAAGTAAGAAGGACAGAAAGGAAGAAGGAATTCAGGGGGTAAGGAGGAAAGAAAAAAATAGTCTTCTGCTGGCTTTAACCCTTCAGGTTAGTTCTGCTGGTCTTCCTGTCTGTGGAACGGGAGGGGTTGGTTGGAAGGATTGGTTTCAGTTTTCTCCCTTCCTGAGCCATACTCTTCGCTGTTGTTCAGCCTTCAGTCTAGTTCCTCCGGGTCCTTCTGCTCCCCACTAGGCCTTTAGTTCACCAGCTGTGCTGTCCTTGAGTTGCACCAATTAGGGGCAACTCACATTCCACCTTCTTGCTCTTTGCTGTTTTAGATGCTAGGGACTCTCGGTGCTGCTTTGGGGTAGTTCAGCCCCCTAGTGGGTCGAGTCTTTCCAGGGAATGCAGTCTCCCCTAGCCCTGTAGCTCCCCTCTGCTGGGCGTTCTGCCTTCCTCCTAGAGAGGCAGTAGGCCCTGAAGGGTTCTGTGTGCAGGGGCTAGGTAGGAGTTTGCAAGAACCTGTGCTTTTGGGTGTGTTCGCCTGCAGGCTGCCAGGCCTTTGATTCCGTTGTGTGGCCGATCTCGCCTTTGGGCCTGGATTGGCTGCCTATCCCCCGTTTTGGGTGTGTGCATGGGGGCAGCCAGCCACTGATCCGGTTGCGTACCCACCCGAGGTTTCACGTGTGGGCGCCCAGCTGGAGTTTTAGGTGTGTGCGCCCACCCAGGTGCTTTTTGTCTGTGGCCCAGGCAGCCGGGCCGCTTATCAGGGCGCGCGCTCACCCGGAGTTTCAGTTGTGGGCCCCCAGTCCTCTAATCTGGGTGTGCCCCAGCCGGCCTTCAGGTGAGAGCTGGGGCTGCTTTCCCAGTGTTCACAGTCCAGGGGCTGAGGTGGGAAGGGGCGCCAGTAGCTGCAGCTGCTGCGGAGAGTTCTCTAACTAGCTGCTGAGTGCTTCTATTTTCTTTTCCTTTTTGAGAAATTCTTCCTATTCAAGACCCCCTGGTCCAAACAAGCACCTGGCTGCTCACACAGCCCAGCCTGGCTCTGTACCAAGAATCCTGCAGCAGACCCTGTGCCCGGGCTGGGGCTTCAGCCGCCCTGGTCCCCACGCTGGTCCCAGGGACCTTACTGTCCTTAAGCACTCTTCTTACCGTCTGATCTTTCAATGTCCTCTATCTTTGGTCTCCGATCTTCATATATGCTGGAATACTGTTGGCTGTTTGCTCTGCTCCTCAGATCAGCTAGGTATTTCACTGGCATTGAGGGGAAGTGGACTCCGCTCCCACCTATCTCGCCGCCATCTTCTCACTCCAAATAGGTTTTAATGTGAATGGTGGCCTCTGGGATACTTCTGGTTGGCGGCTTGCACAATAGTTCCTCCAGGATAGAACTATTATCACCATGGTTGACTTTATTACTATTACAGTCAAACAAGCAGGGCTACAAACAAGTAGGAGTAATTACAGAAGTCTTTTGTCCTTACCTATAGGCTGGAGTAGGTCAGCAGGTCATCACAGAGAAATATCCAAACCAGAGGGTGACTTCTCCTTTAAAACAATAACCACAAAAAGATCTTTAAAGCAATCGTAAAGAAGGAAAGTACCTTTGAGCTTGAGCTAGTAGAGTGGCCAGAGCAAAACTGCATGTGGCTTTGGGGCTTGTATTTCTGTATCTGGGGGTTATTGGGTCAGTAAGACTGTATGGACCAATTGGCAGTAATACAAGCCATTGAACAGTCAATGCTAGATCTCTTCCTTTTCCCTAATGTTCCTGTCAGAGGGCAGTCAGGACACACATGGACCCCTGTACCAGGTCTTCTGAGTAAGAGAAAGGCCCCAATGCCAGCCTGAAGTACATTTACCAAAATTTTCCAGAAAAACAGGTTTTTAGGGTTCTTGTCTTTCTGGTAAGGTTTTGCTTCAGTTTATGGAAGTATTCATGGTGGAACCAGCCAGAAACCATAAGGTAAATGGCATTGTGTTCTCAGTTTTTAAAACAATTGTATCACTTTGGACTACTTGCATGATTCTGGAGTGGAAGTAGTCACCTCCTGAGAGTGCCCTGCAGATTTCTGAAGTTCCTAGGATTCCAACAACTAATTTCTTTTTCTGCCATTGAAGGTAACTGCATTACACCTGTGAGAACAGCTGGGTTTGGGCTCTACTATCCAACTACTTCTGGGGACAAGAGAAGAGAAATGAGCTTCACTGAGTACTTGCTATACTGTGTATAGCTTGTACTGCCCAACCCTGCTTTTCCAGTTATTAGAGAGTCATTCATTTAAAGGGTAATCCTCCATCATTTCCTCTTACATTAAATGCTTTCAACTTTACTGACCTCTCTCTGTTTAGGAACATTTATTGGAATTCAAACCTACATGTCAGCTTAACTGTGGAGAACAATTTAAAATATAAAATGAGTTTCAAAGGGAAGTGGGCAGTTTGGGTGTTTGTGACAATGACATAGTTCTATGAAATGTCAAATTTATGCTCAAGGGTCTGTGGTACCAGAGCCTCAAGGTACCTATTGCTGTTTGCTGTTACACAAAATGGATTTTATCTCCACTTTACATTGCTACCCAGAGAATAATAACAGAGAGCTAGAAGTTACCCTAGCAACATCCAGGTCACCAAATGCAAGGCTTCCTCTGAGAGTGTCCAAAAGCACTAGACTCCAGGCAGCTATTTTGCCTACACTATGCTACAGTTTCTGCCAAGTTACCAATGGCTTGTTTTATTCATGCACTCCTTTGAACAGTGAGACAATATTAATTGAGTACTATAAATCCAAGTTCTAGAGACAAATATGATTAACACCCTGTCCTATAGTAGTTTATTATCCATAGGCATGGGCATAAAAATTACTGAACAAAGTGACAAAAATACAGAGAAAGAATTGTGTGACTGCCCTGGGGAATTAGGGAGGGCTTCCACAGAGGGTCACACCTGAGCTGCCATGATAACAGAGAGAGATTTTCTCTGTGGAAAAAGTGAGGTGAATGGTTTCAATTGGTAGAAGCATTGTGAGAACAGTCTGCAGACATAAAGGCTGTTTGGGAGCTCAGGGCAGTTGGAAGGCAGGGTATGTGTGCAGGGAGATCAGGCGGTAGTGCCTGGATAGTGCATAGGGTAGCATACCAAAAAGTCCTTGGTGTTTTATTCTTCAGCTTTGGTTACTTTGTTGTTCCTTCAATCCAAACATACATATAATCATGAAGGAAAGGTGGGCAAATATGTGAGACAGAAAAGAACATATACCAGAGAAGCTGGTGTAACCAAAGAGAATGCTAAAGTGAAGAGTCTTGCATTGTTTGAGAGCAAGTAGCTCCAAGTCGCAGATGTCTGAATAATAACATTGAACAGATCAAGTTATATATATACACACATATACAGATATAATACTTTTAAAAAATATTATCTTAAAAATATTTTAAATTTTTTCAATTACAGTTTACATTCAATAATATTTTATATTCGTTTCAGTAGTATAGCATAGTGGTTAGAGAACCACATACTAATATTATAAAAAATGTTCCCTCTGATATTTTCAGTAGCCAACTATCACAATATTAGTTATTATAATATTTTAAGCTATATTTATTATGCTGAAGTTTACATCCCTGTGACTATTTTGTAAGTATCAATCTGTACTTCTCAATTCCTTCACCTTTTTCATCCAGTCCCTCAACCCCCAACCCTTTTGGCAACCATCAGTCTGTTCTCTGTATTTATGGGTCTGTTTTTGTTTTGTTTGTTTGTTTATACTGTTCTTTAGATTTCATATGTAAGTGAAATTATATGGCATTTGTCTTTCTCTGACTGACTTATTTCACTTAGCATAATACCCTCCGGGTCCATCCATGCAGTTGCAAATGGTAAAATTTTGTTCTTCTTGTGGCCAAGTAATGTTCCATTGGGTATATGAACCACTGATTTTTCATCCACTCATCTATTGATAGACGCTTGGGTTTCTTTCATAGCTCTGCAGTAAACATAGAGGTGCACATATTCTTTTGAGTTCATGTTTTGGGTTTCTTTATTTTTTTAATTTTATTTAATTTTAAGAGAGAGGGGAAGGGAAGGAGGAGGAAAGGGAGAGAAATATCAATGTGTGGTTGCCTCTCGAGCCCCCGCCTGGGGACCTGGCCCGCAACCCAGGCATGTACATTGACTGGGAATCAAACCTGTGATCCTTGGGTTTGCAGCTCACACTCAATCCATTGAGCTACACCAGCCAGGGCTGTTTTGGGTTTCTTAAGAGATATATCCAGAAGTACAATTGCTGGGCCATAAAGCAGTTCCATTTTTAACTTTTTTGAGAAACCTCCAAACTGTTTTCCACAGTGGCTGCACCAGTCTGCATTCCTACCAACCATACACTAGTGTTCCCTTTTCTCCACATCCTCTCCAACACTTGTTTTTTGTTGATGATAGTTATTCTGACAGGTATGAAGTGATATCTCATTGTGGTTTTAATTTACATTTCTCTGATAATTAGTGACATTGAACATCTTTTCATATGTCTATTGGCCATCTGTATGTCTTCTTTGGAAAAGTGTCTGTTCAGGTCCTTTGCCTATTTTTGTTTGGATTTGTGTGTGTGTGTGTATGTGTAGAGTTGTATGAGTTCTTTAGAAATTTTGGATATTAACCCCTTATTAGATTTATCATTGGTAAATATGGTATCCTATTCAGTGGATTCCCTTTTTGGTTTGGTGGTGGTTTCCTCTGTGGTGAAAAAACATTTCAGTTTAATGTAGTCCAGTTTATTTTTTTTCTTTTGTTTCCTTTGCCCTCAGATATATAAGAGAGAAAATCTTACTAAGAGAAATGTCCAAGGTTTTACTGCCTATGTTTTTTTTCTAGGAGTTTTATGGTATTGAGTTATGTTTAAGTCTTTAATCCATTTTGAGTTCATTCTTATATATGATATAAGAAGTTGTTCTAATTTCATTTTTGCATATATTTGTTTAATTTTCCTAACACCCTTTATTGAATAGACTTTCCTCATCCTATCATACTTTTTATCCTTTGTCAAATATTAATTGACCATACAGGCATGAGATTATTTCTGGGCTCTATTATATTCCATTGATCTATATGTCTGTTATTATGCTAGTACCATGCAGTTTTGATTACTATGGCTTTGTAGTATAGTTTGATACCAGGAAGCGTGATTCCTCCAACTTGTTCTTGATTATCAAGATTGCTGTGGATATTCAGGGCCTTTTGTAGTTCCATATAAACTTAGGATTATTTGTTCTAGTTCCATGAAAAAAGTCATCGTTATTTTGATAGGGCTTGTGTTGAATCTAAAGATAACTTTGCGGAATATGAACATTTTAAGAATATTAATTCTTCCTATCCATGAACCCAGGATATACTTCCACTTACTTGTACCTTCTTGAACTTTTTTCTTCAGTGTCATAATTTTCTTTGAATTTTTGGTAAAATTCACCTGTGAAGCCATTTGGTCAAAGACTTTTGTTGAAAGTTTTAATTAGTGTTTCAATTTCACTAGTTGTAACTGGACTGTTCAGATTTCCCCTGTCTTCTTCATTCAGTTTTCAAAGATAATATATTTCTAGGAATTTATCTATCTGTTCCAGATTGTCCAATTTGTTGGCATGTAGTTAGTTTTCATAAGACCTTCTAATAATCCTTTGTGTTTCTGAGCTATCAGTTATTACTTCTAGTCTTTTATTTTTGATTTTATTATTTTGGGTCCTGTTGCTTTTTTCTTTTTTTTTTTATTCCATTTTTTTAATTGTTGGTCAAGTACAGTTGTCTCCATTTTCCCACCACCACTTTCCTCTGCTCCACGCACCCCCACTTCCTTCTCCCCTTTGGCTTTGTTCATGGGTCCTTTATACATGTTCCTTGACAACCCTTCCTTTTCTTTCCCCTGTTACCCCCTCCCTGCTGGTTACTGTCACTTTGTTCTTTATTTCCATGTCTTTGGTTATATTTTATTTGCTTGTTTGTTTTGTTGATTGCCACTTTTTTTGTTGTTGAGTCTGGTTAAAAGTTGATGCATCTCACTTAGGTTTTCAAATAACCAGCTCTTGAGCTTCCGGCCAAGATGGAGGCGGAGGTAGACACACTGTGCCTCCTCGCACAACCAAAAGGACAACAACAGTTTAAAAAGAAAAAGCAACCAGAATTGACAGAAAATCAAACTGTATGTAAGTCCGATAACCAAGGAGATAAAGAAGAAACATTCATCCAGACTGGTAGGAGGGGCAGGGACGGGCAGCCGAGTTGGAGAGGACTGGCAGAAAGGCAGTGGCTGGCAGACCTAGTAAGGTGGTGGATTGTGGAACTGGGCAGGCCAGGCTGCAGCTAGCAGACCCCACAAGGTGGTGGCTGGCAGACCCTGCGGCCCCACTTTCGCATATAGATAAACTGGGAGGAATGGCAGGGGAGCAAAGCAGACTGCACAACCCAGGGCTCCAGTGCAGGGAAATTAAGCCTCAAACCTCTGATTGAAAACACCCGTGGGGGTTGAGGCGGCAGCAGGAGAAACTCTCAACCTCACAGGAGAGCCTTTCCAATTCTCCTTTCCTTGATTACTTTGATGGCAAGGGATATAAGTCTAGCTAGGGTTTTTCACAAACAATTTGTTAAATTTATATCAACCAAAGCCCATGTATTGAAAGAAATAACAGTGACAGGTTCTTCAATTTTTTCAGCTCATTTTCACCCCTGTGATTGTTGATGGTAAACCCTTGGAACTGTAACATGTTTCCTAACCATATTCCATATTTCCTCTCCTTGTCACACATAGAGGTCCTTGTTTTCTGTAATAACTTGTTCCTAAGTCTGTTACTGAGAAGGCTGACAACAATATTATAGAAAAATAAGCATGGGCTTTTTCTTTTTTAAATAAAAGGAGGCATGTATAAAAGGAGGTAGTGAAGTATTCAGAGGCCTGAAACTCAGTATGTAATCACAGGGTCTTGACTTGAGCTTATATTTTTGGAGGGCCTCTGTGTGGCCCACTGATATAGGGCTGTGTTATTCTCCCAGGTCTAGGAGCAGTCAACAGATAGAACCAGTTGTTATGCAAAGATCTGAAGTTGCTGACTAAACAGATTACACTTTCAGAGGGGCACTTAATTAAACAAGGGGATACAAGAAACTCAGAAAATATGGGGGTTTCAAGAGAATAAATTCTAACCACTTGGCATTTTCCCAAGAAAGCTCCTGCCAGAGTTGTTCTAAAACAGAAGCCTGATTATGTTATGCTCATGTGCACAAAGCTTTAACTGCCCATTGACTTCAATATAAAATTTTAAATCTCTTTTCATGGATTAGTGAAACTCATACATTTACATTTAATTCTGAGAACCTAAGACATATGAGATAATTACCAATTTTAACTCCCCTAAACTTCTCTGGGTCTCAAAGATATCCATGTAGGGCTGAAGCTAGAAATAGAACCCTTGGTGATGCTAAGAGAAAGATCTTGGAGAGGACAATTGCTCTCATGTCATCAGGAGTGATATTCTTGTGGTTGTTTCATGAGAGTGACCTGTGAAGAGTTTCAAATACTCTGCAGCAATTGGTGTGAGGTTCTTAGTGACCCAAGGAACTGGGACTGAGATTTGTGTATTCCTTCTCTCAGGCCTGAGAACAAGGCTGGCCAGCCAGCTTGTGTCCAGGTTCCTGTTTACTAAGTACTGGTCTGCTGACCTCAAATTATTACCTCCTCTTTCTCATACCCTGATCAACTGCAGGGAAATAAATTTTGAGTAGAGAAACCAAAACAGTGCTTTGGGTTCTGGTTTTCCAAAGACACTCTGTTATTTCTCTGGAAATGGTATATTACAAACATTTTTCAGCCTTAAACACATTTCATAATGGATATTGTGGAGAAGTGGAGGAAGCACAGCCATTTTTTAAAAGCCAGAAGTGGGCAGTGGTCCAAGTCAGGAATTGGTGGAAGATAAAACAACATTTTCCTCTCAGTTCATGAACCACCTGGTGGGAAACAATGTCCTTGACCAGTGGTTTCCAAAATGGGTAATAAACACTCAGGGGGTATTCAAGATCATTTATGGCAATATGGATAGAAAATATTAGGGCTTCTATTTTTATGTTTTTAACAAAAATAATGAAGTTTTACTAAATTTTAGTAAATGGATTAACACTGTTATCTTTATTTAGTCCACATGTTAGATGGTCCAACCTCAAGTGTAGCTAATGAAATAGCAGGGTTACAAAATGGGAGCAGTAGATAGCGCTACATTATACTTTATTCACTTTCTGTAAATGGTGACATTTTATAGTTTCTGTCTGCCTGATTAAATGGATTTATCACTCATCAATTTTTAACTAAACTAGCTTTTTTATAAAGGACAAATGGTTGAAAAATTCCTGCAAAGAAACTACAGATTGAGTACAGTATAAAGTACTCCTTAGAATGCGAGCAGAAGAGAATGGTAAGAAAATGACAATGCAAACATTTCCACTCATAGAATAAAAGTGATTGATATTGAGAGGAAAAAGCAGTGGCAATATAATAAGATCTGAAAAGAATCAGCCAAGAAATCAGAGTTATCTATCAGGTTATTTGAAATATCTTTAAAAACACTATGACCTGAGGAAGCTTTGCCCTAAGTCAATATTTTACCTTTAGGCACTAGCTAATAACAACACAAAGCCCAAATGATAAATAACATGTTTAAAATATAGTTTATTTCATCTTAAATTAGCCTTTTAAAATTTACATTTCTGTTTATATTTGATAATAGTCATTAACATATTAGTAGAGAAATGCTATATATATATATATATATGGAGTTAAAGTACCTGTGTAAACAAGTTGGAAAAATGCTCAAATAATTTTACTGATGAGGAGCATTATCAACACATTGCCCTAGAAAATTATGATAATCAGAAGAAAAACATCCCAATGTTAATGAACTTTAATTATTGGTAGACCACCACTCCATCCACCTATCATTGTATCATGAAATGATAAGGGAGATTATTTTAATCACTTCGTTCATAAAATATCACAAAAGTTTCATAATTGAGTAAATTAATCTCCAAATGGAAAACATGGACTTGTTATGATGTTTTGGTGTATTGTATTATATGTGGCACAGGACTTTATTTACAACTTGCTGATGGCAGATCAGCAAGTATATCTCACAGTGTATAGGAGATTCCAATGAGATGTGCTAATTGGATTCTAGCACATGCTCTGGAGGAGAGGGGCTTCACTGAAATCCTAGATATTTAAAAACATTTTGTCTTCTCTGGAGACTGTTCTGGTTAAGAGACAAAAGAAATAATGAATTTCACTCTGGATGAATGGAAGGTGTTATGTCTAACAATCCAGATTAAACAGTGAACTTATATCTATAATCAGGAGTGCAAAATGGAACTCAGACCTATGGAGTGCTTGTGGTGACATTAGTTTGATATGCTGGTTCAGACATAGAGTCAATAAAATATGAGGTATTTACAAGGGGTGATTAAAAACAACAACTTCTGCTGTTAAATATAGATTCAGCAAATTCTGGATTGAATACCTGCCATGTGTTTGGATGTTGCAATGATATAGGTCTGCTTACTACAACTTAAAATAGTTCCAGAAAATTTTTAAAAACTACAGAAAAAAAGTAACTAGTATAATGGGGAGAGAGAATTGGAGGAAGGAGGGCAAAAAGTCTAAACTTCCAGTTTTAAAGTAAATAAGTACCAGGGATGTAATATAGAATATGATGACTATAGTTAACACTGCTGTATGATATATAGAAAAGTTGTTAAGACAGTAAATCCTAAGAGTTCTCATCACAAAGACAAAAAAATTTTTCTTGATCTTTTTTTCCTTTTATTGTATCTATATAAGATGATGGATGTTAGCTGAAGCTATTGTGGTAATCACTTCACAATGTGTGTAAATCAAACTACAAAAAAGGAACTAGTATAATCATTGAAAAAAACAAATGAATATAGATCATAAATAATTCTAACTCCTTAGAAAGATGAACGTGGAAAGACAGGTAAGGAATAGCTTGTTAAAGCATTTTTTGTTTGTTTGTTTCTTTTGTTTTATTCATTAATAAAATATATCCAGAGACATTGAAATTAAGAACAAACTGACAGTAACCAGAGGGGAGGTGGGAGGAAATAATGGGGGTAAATGGGGGAAGCATTTTCAGGAACATGTATAAAGGACACAGGGACAAAACCAGAGGGGGGCAGGATCAAGGGTGGGAAGTGGGGATGGCTGGGATGGCGGGGAGTGGTGAGGGGAAAATGGAGACAACTGTACTTGAACAACAGTAAAAAATGTGGAATAAAAAGAATGTGGTTTAACAAGATGAAGAGACGGGAGAGAAGAGATGTAAACTAGTTGAAATGATTATGTGTACAGGGAAACCATGATATTTAGATTCCCCAGGCAAATAGCCCAGTCATATTTATTGCTGAACAGGTAGGGTATCTACAACAAGACTCTGACTCTACATCCCTAGAAGAGCTATGAAATCCTCATATGTGTGTTCTCTTTCTTACAATAGCTTCTTTTTCTAAGCCATTCCTGTCCACCTCATCCTAGTAGTCTCCTTTTTGCAGATGGGATTTGGTCAAGAATAGATAAAGTACTATAAGAATCCAAGCAGGAAGATATTTCATATAGAAAACTACATTAGATGAACTTAAGGAATGATAGGAAAAGCTTATAATGGCTTCTAGGAAATCGATATGTGATAGAATAAACAGAAACCACTACCTATTACCTCAGCATTATGCAGCACTAAAGTGGGTGATTCACTAAAATGTACTTCCAACTCCTGACACACTTTTACCATCTGCTGAAACCCACACATCTGCTCATATCTGTCACAAACCCAATATGACTTCAACTTTTCTTTCATCTTCCATCACTCACATGAATGCTTCTCACTGGCAGAATCTAAAGCAGAAACTGACTGTTTGGAAAATGGAGCTCCTAAGTTTGTAGCCCTTGTAATATAGGAGAGAACACTGAAAAAACCAAATGGTGCTGAATTTCTAACAGATGATCTAACACAGTTATGTTTTCTCACTGGGAGTAATTAACATCTTTCTGCTCCAATGGTATTCCTGGATGTTTCAGTACCAGCTCATTTAACATACACAATTATTTAATATGGGCCTTTGATAGATGTTATATCACTAGTAAACTAATGTGAGCTGATATCACATTTTTAATTGAGTTAAAGTCTAAGGAGAAAAGGCTCCCTCTCTTGCTCTAGGTGGGCTACCCCTTGCTCTATGCTGATGCTATATTGCTCCTCTCCTGGAACCTACTCCACAAACTCTCCTGCTCTCCTCAGCATTGTTTTCTTCTCCATTACTATACACCTCTGTCACTCAGCCACAAGATAGGCTTATTACTAAGACTTCTAGAGTGAAAAACTAGGCATTATACTATTGTATTTGATTTAGTCTTTCAGATTATCTCTGTGAACTTGAGACACCTTCCTTTAGGACTGAAGATGCTATGAAAGAAAATGCCTTGAGCAATGTCCCAAATTACTGATCATAAACAAAAATGGGTTTCCAAGACTTATTCCCCAGGCAGAGTGGGGGATGGGGGCAGTTTTTTTGTTAATCTTAGTGTCTGGACTTAAGAGAAAGATTTTTATTTTCATCCTCTTTGTCAAAGAGTTCCAGACTCAGGGCAGTTCCTCAGTGTCAATTGCTCATTTTCCATTTGCCTCTTCCTCATAAGAGGGTAAATACCATAGTATGAACCAGTCACAAGAACTGAGAAGAACATGGTATGACATGTCCAGGCATACCTGAATTTGAGCTATGGGCATGCAGATTTTCTCTGACATCTACCACATCTCAACAAGGAGACCTACACTGATGTTTTAAAGAAGGAAATTTAAAACTAAAAACCTAAAGGCATTTATTTAAGTTTCACTGTTAGAGAAATTATGCTTTAAAAATTTTTAGTCAAGCTGAAATTATAACTAAAGGCATGGAGCAGTGATGATCACATGTGCCTGCTTTCTCCCCATATCCTAGTAGTCCTGAAGGCTGGAAAGACCTTGGTATCCAGGTAGAATAGTGTGCATGTGGAAACACCATGGGATTCTCCTCATAGCCTTTGCAGATCGGCAGCACTAGAGACCCGTGGACAGAAATGGATGCCATAGACTGTCATATTTTTCTCTGTAAGCCTCTTCATAGAGCACTGAAGAGTAATATTGATCCAAGAAGCACTGGTCACAACTGATATTTCCTTCCACTAATTAAAATAAGAGAGAATTTCCATTAATTGAAAAAGTCTCAATGCATTATCTTGCACTGACATTATTATTTTTAAAGGAAATACATTTTCTAATTGTATCCTGCATATAGATAGCTCCATTATTCCACTCATTTGTTGGAACTGTAGAAAAAATAAGTACCTATAATGACCTATACAGTGACCTATAGGCTGCATTATAATGTCCAAGGAAGGTGATCATGAAATCATATTATCATATTCAAAGTGTCAGAAGGTCAATTTCATCTTTATAATTTCATGATAGGATAAGGAGGGAAGACCATGAAGCTACATTATAAAGTCCAAAGTTATGATCATAATGATATTACAGTCTTACTGGATGTTTATAGAGTCAAATAATTTGAAAGGAAAAAATCAAAAAGACCATATTGTGATAGTCAAGGTGATAACCAGAGGCTGCATGTTATAACACCTTATACTATGACCAAAAAAACATTTTTCTAATGGCCAACTGGTTGGCTAGCTGGTTACAGTATAGTGCTCAAGGATTGTAAGGTGTTGCCCTCTAAGTTTTCTGGTTTATGAATAAAGGCAGAGAATTCACACTATGAAAATCAGAGCTGAAATCACTTACTTGTTCAAGGGAGGAATTGTTTTGGTTGAAACATCACCTCTGTAAAGCACTTAGAGAGTCTTACAGTGTTGGGGTGGGTAAAAAAGTCAAGGACTGACAGAAGGTCTGGTGACAAATCTTAGAAGCCATGTGTGCTCGTCTTCTTGGCTGCCATGCCAAATACCACAGGCTGGGTGGCTTAAACAACAGACATTTATTTTCTCACGGTGATGGAAGCTGGAAATCCATCTAGTGAGGCCTCTCTCCCTAACTTGTAGTTGGCCACCTTCTTGCTGTGTCTTCATCTGGTCTTTCCTCTGTGCTGTCATGGAGTGAGAGAGAGAGGAGAGATGAGAGAGAGAGAGGAGACAGATAGGAGAGGAGAGGAGAGGAGAGGAGAGGAGAGGAGAGGAGAGGAGAGGAGAGGAGAGGAGAGGAGAGGAGAGGGGAGATATCTTTGATGTTCCTTCCTCTTCTTATAAGGACACCAGTTCTATCAGATTAAAGCCACACATTTATGACCTCACTCAAACATAATTACCTTATAAAGATTCTATCTCCAAATATAGTTTAGGACTTTAACATATGAATTTAGGGGTGAGTCTATAACACAATGTATCACTGACTTCATACATCACTCAGTCTTTGGTTGGCCATGTTAGAAACTGGTTTTATTAACCCTCCCACACTTTAGGAAAATCAATTCTCTCTGAAGTGGACATAAGAAGGATTTGAATAGAGGGACAAGTATGCTTCTGCTCTAATTCATAACATTTTATTCAATCCTCTTATAGCATTTTGACTAAGGGAACTGTTCTCCACTGGAGTGTGATAGAAGTTCAAATAATAGTGTCCAAAAATGTGTGGTGAAACTGAGCATCATGTAGGTTGTGACAGATCCAAGGGAGTAAGAGGTCTTTCTGGAACCCATCCATTTCAGGACAACAGATTAGAAATAAGCCTGTACTACTCAAATATATTAATGTAAAAATGTTCCAGTGATACTAAATATATATTCTCCATGGGATTCAATAACGCTTTTTTAAAATTTTGAATTGTGTGCTGTTGTCCATAAGAACTCCCCCTTTTGTCCCAAAATTTGCCCACCATTTTTCTAAGTTGTGTTAATCAATAACAGTCAATACTTAGTAGTCTAAAGCTTGGACATTAAGGCCAATAGAGTTATACTCTAATAAAATACTATCTTTCAGGTAACCTTGGTTGTGTAACCTTAGCCAAGTTATTTTACCTCTTTAAACATTAATTTTCTCATTTATAACTGAAAATATTTTTAGTATTTATCTTGAAGGGTTGCTATGAAGCATGAATAAGATTCCTTTTGTAGAATGCTTAGCTCAGTTCCTTACATAGAGTAAGCTTTGGAATAGATGTTGGCCACAATCCTCCTCCCACCAAAGCAGTTTACCATCAAGCAGGGGGCACTGGATAATCCTGGGTAACAAACCCGCCTTAGGAGCCTTCTCATATTGGCTAGCATAAAGGATGGCGTTCAGCCTACACAGAAAGGAGATGGAAAGAGCTGTGCTGAATACTAGTGACATCAAATGGGGTTAGAACCCAGACATATTCAAGTTCCAGGAAGTTGCCTGGATTAAGAAGTTGAGGATGGTAGCTCACCTCAGCAGGGCCAAGGGGTAATGGTCATGGTAATTATATGGTTTAAGTATGGCTACCCACTCTGGTCAGGATTTATTCTGGAGCTAATGGCAGGGGACATCATGGACAGTCCTGGGAACTGAGCATAAAGTTGAGAGCCAAGAAATTTGGGCCAATTCTTCTAGTTCTAATATACTTTTCACTGAGAAATAGTAGAGTGAGTATAAGAACGCATGGTTTCAGAGCCTTCAGGAGAAGACACAAACATATTAATCAAATAGGGCATATATTACTCTATAATTAGGTATTTTCTATGTGATATTAGATGTTAAAATATGTTGGAAATAATTTTCTTTTTCTAGTCCCAACTGATAGCTGAAATGTGTTGGGTGCATAATATGTGCCAGTCATTGTGCTATTTTTTTACAACTTATTTTCAAGATAAGTATGTATTTATCCAGTTTAGAGATGAAGAAACAGGTACATGGAAGGTAAGTGTACTGCTAATTTTTACTTAGCAAGTCAATTTCAGGGCCAGAATTAAATCTGAATCAGCTCTTATTCATTATAAACCTTAATTATAAGGATTAAACATTTAGACATAGAGAATAACTTTGTAGGTGGCATCGTTACAGACAATTAGACCAACTCTTTATCTATTTGCTTCTGTTTCAGAAGCAAATGAGCCCTGACTGGTGTGGTCAGTGGATTGAGCACCAGCCTGTAAACCAAAGGGTCACTGGTTCGATTCCTAGTCAGGGCACATGCCTGAGTCAAGGGCCAGGTACCCCATAGGGTACACATGAGAAGAAACCACACATTGATGTTTCTTTCCCTCTCTTTGTTCTTCCCTTCCCCTTGTCTAAAAATAAATATACAAAGTCTCTTTTAAAAATAAAATTATTTTAAAAGAAAAGAAGCAAATGTTTTGGAAAGGCAAGTGGAGCTGGATTTTACTCCTGGCTTATAACTTCTTAGATGTTTTACCTTAGTTACTTCATTTCTTTGGTGTCAATGTTCTCATCTATAAACTGGAAAAATAATGCCCAACTCTTTGATACAGGTGTTAAATGATATGAAAAGACTTAGCATAGAAAAGGTACTAATTTGTAACCATTCTTAATTTTTTTTTATCACATTCCATTCCAAAAGGTCATCCATCATCTTGGATACACTTGGTAATAGAGACCTCACCACTTCCCTGTGACTCTTATCCTGATCTATTACAAACAACCTTGATTATTAGAGAGCTAGTCTTTTTTTCAATGTGGAAAACAGTATGGAGATACTTCAAAAAAATTTAAATGGATCTGCCTTTCAACCCAGTGATCCCTCTTCTGGGAATATATCCAAAGGAACCCAAAACACTAATTCAAAAGGACATAAGCACCCCTATGTCCATTGCAGCATTATTTACAATCACCAAGATATGGAAGCAGCCCAAGTGTCCATCAGTAGATGAGTTTATAAAACAACAATGGGACATTTACACAATGAAATACTACTCAGCTGTAAAAAAAAAAGAAGAAAATTTTACCATTTGCAACAGTATGGATGAAGCTGGAGAACATCATGCTAAGTGAAGTAAGCCAGTCAGAGAAAGGTAAATACCATATGATTTCACTCATGTATGTTATCTCTTGAACAAACTGAACTAACAAGCAAAACACAGACAGACTCATAAATCGAGAATAGATGACAGCTAGTGGCAGGGGGAGGTTAGGGGGTGGAGGGATTGGGCAAAAAGGAAAAAGGACTCATGCACAATAGTGTGGGGGGAGACGAGTATAAGGGGGACTAAATAGTAATGAAAAATACACAAAAGATTAAATAAACTATTTTTTAAATGTTAAACATCGTAAAAGAAAGAGAGAGAGAGAGTTAGTCTTTTATAATAAGATGCTTGCCTGAAGTCAGTTCTCTGAGTTGACATATCCTATGTCTAATCCTATTTCACATTATTGGCTTTTTCATATTATAAAGATAATTCTCATGGACTCCTAGTTTTTCATCTCTAAAGTGAACACTTATAGTTACTTCAACCTTTTCACAAGTGAGAAGCTTGTGAATTCTATCCTACTTATCTCTTTTATAGTGACATTTGTTAATTTCTCTATAATTTTATTTTTATTTCCCAAGAAGCAAATGTCCACTATAGAAAGAAAAAAATACAGACATAACAAAATGAAAATGATTTCTTTTTTTCACTTTACTGAAGTGCTTGAAACATTAAAAAAATTGTATTATTTGTATTTTATTAATTGTATTATTAATTGTGTAAAATTTTATTAATTGTATTATTTCCATTACCATTTAGCCCCTTTATACCCATCTCCCCTCTGCAGTCACCATGTTATTGTTCATGTCCATGAGTCCTTTTTGTTCTTTGCTCAATCCCTCGACCCTCCAACCCTCCCCCCAATATCTTTCATCCTGCTGTCTATTTGTGATGTGATTTATGATGCAACATTTGCTCTTTCACATCTATCCTGGGGATCTTCAAGTCTTTGCTATCATGAGTTATCTGCAGTCTACTCTGACATGCTGCTGGTACTATCTCAATAGAATAGTTGTCCTGACCTGACTGATACTAGGTGACAAAATATAAATCTTCTTAAGTTACACATTAGATATAATTGAGAAATGGATGAAGAAAGCAGGCTAAACCCTGTAGAAGAAATAGGTTAATCTGCCTCATTTGGTGCTACCATTATCTCAAATTACAAATTCACTGTGGTTTTATCATATTTGTACAAAGAGAAATTGCCTGCACAGAGACTTCAAGAAATTGGATGGGACCCGTATAATCGGTCCACAAACAACATCCATACCCCAAATCTTGGGTGATAGGAATCAAAACCTATTCTCTAAAGTCCAGTAATTAGTTTATCTAGTTGTCACTTCCCATGACAATCTTCTCTAGAACTTTCTATTGGTATTCTGGGAATTGTCTTGTTGAAGTGTGAATGAAATCATGACTTCTTTACTTGTCCTAGTGCTTAAAATTGTAAGTTTATTCATTTTCTAGCTTCCAATGCCAAGTTCTCTCATGGTTTCAAATACCCAGAATATCTTGGACACTTAGAAATAAAGCTCTGCAGCCACTGTGGTCTAGGAAGATGGGCACTCCCAAAGGCAGAAGTAGTTCTTCAGATTCCATCCATTAGATGCAGTTTTTACAGTCTTCCATGTATTCTCTAAAATATCAGTGCATAATATACAATGGGAAAGTATGTATGGTCTGTATTAATGTCTTAGCTGTCTTAATGCATATACATACACACAAAAACAAAGAAAAAATATAGAAAGCATTGATTCTGAGGTCTAGCTTTGTTATTTCCCTCTAGATTAAATTATTTCCTGTTCTTTCCAACCACAAGTTCTTTTGGGGAGTGGGTAGGGGGGACCTAAGCATTTCCTGTATTCACTGCTAGTGGCTTGGATTCTAAGTGTCCATTGAGTTGATCATAAATTTCCAGATTTGTAGCTGACATGTGGGACAGTCCTCCTACCATCCAGATATGTAAAGCTCCAGCATTTGGCAGCTCAGCAATTCATAATAAAAGGATGAGGACTATATGGATAGAGCATAGAAGAAATTCAGAGTGAGATACTCTTGGATATTTAAAATTAGACCCAACTCATGGGGTAGCATTTTCCTCCTGAGCTTTTGCTTATTTGTTTGTTTTCTTGGAAAAGGGTATGGAAGTAATGAGAAATTTGGATTCTTGGAAGCTAGGCATTGGGATAGATTCACAAAACTTTGCAAAATAAATTCAAACTGCTACTAGACTATAAGTTCCATGGAGGCGAGAGCTTCTATGCAGCTCACTATTGTATCTTCAGCTCCTGAAACTTAGTAGTTGCTCAATAAATCTTGTTGAAGAAATAAAGCATTTAATAATGAATGAAAGTTGAATGACTTTCTTTGCTTTGTATATTTTCCATGTTTATTTTCTTTTTTTCTTCTTTCTTGTTTTGCAAAGTCTTTTTGGAAATTCATTGCTGTTTCATTTCTTAGGGTTTAGGTTTTAACTTGCATCAATAGTTGGGCCAGGAGTTGAAAGTAACACATGGAAGTGACATAAACTTGGAGCCATTAAGGGGATAGAGCGAGCAGAAGTGTGAATGGAAGAAAGTGAAAAAGGCAATCATGAAGTCAAATCCAAGAATCTAGGTTCATCCATGGAAGAATTCTAATCTTTGTTTTAAATAAGATGATTTCTTTTTAAAAATTATTTATTTATTTATTAGTATATTTTATTGATTATGCTATTACAGTTGTCCCAATTTTTATCCCTTTGCCCTCCTCCAGTCCGTATACCTGTTCCCTCTAGCATTCCTCCCCACCTTAGTTCATGTCCATGGGTCATGCATATAAGTTCTGTGGCTTCTCCATTTCCTATACTATTTTAAAAATCCCCCTGTCTATTTTTCACCTACCAATTATGCTTCTTAATCCCTGTAAATTTTCCCACATTCTACCCCTACCTCCTTCCTGCTGATAACTTTCCAAATGATCTCCATATCTATGATTCTATTCCTGTTTTAGTTGTTTATTTAGTTTGTTTTTATTTTTGAGAGTTGGTTGCTGACAGTTGTGAGTTTATTGTCATTTTAGTGTTCATAGTTTTGATCTTCTTTTTCTTAGTAAGTCCCTTTAACATTTCATGTAATAAGGTGATGATGAACTCCTTTTGCTTTACCTTGTCTGGGAAGAACTTTATCTACCCTTCAATTGTAAATGATAACTTTGCCAGATAGGGTAATCTTGATCATATGTCCTTGCTTTTCATCACTTTGAATACTTCTTTCCAGCCCCTTCTTGCCTGCAAAGTTTCTTTTGAGAAATCAGCTGACAGTCTTATGGGAACTCCTTTATAGGTAACTCTCTCTTCCTTTCTCTTGCTGCTTTTAAGATTCTCTCTTTATCTTTAACCTTTGGCACATTATTATGTGTCTTGATATGGTCCTCTTTGGGTCCAATTTGTTTGGGACTCTCTGTGCTTCCTGGACTTGAATATCTATTTCCTTCACTAAATTATGGAAGTTTTCTTTCATTATTTTTTCAAATAAGTTTTCAATTTCTTGTTGTTCTTCTTCTCCTTCTGGCATCCCTGTGATTTGGATGATTCCTTTATATACAAAACATTCTGCAAAGCTGTCTTTGTTTACATGAAAAATCAGAGGAAGAGTGAAGATTGTTGAAAACTAAGCTGCCAGAATCTAAGGCTGATAAAAGGCTGACAAGTCAGAAAATTCTGTGTAAGGAGAAGGAAACCACTTCAGGAAAAACAGTACTTGGAGCCCTTATTCACCTTGCTGACCCTGCACTGGATCACACAGGCTCCAGAAAATATTCTGCTTTCTGAGTTTTAAAACTATAGTTTGCAAAGGGTTGGCCCTCTAGGAGTCAATAAATAACACTAGAAAAACACCTCAGAAAAGAATGAGTAAGATTTACCTTAAATCTAACCGAACTACCTCATTCAAAAAAAAGTGTTTTGTTTGTTTGTTTGTTTTCATGAGGTTGTGACCTGTGTGTTTAATGGGCTCATGAAAAATGCACATGTCACAGAAGCTCCCATTACATGCACAAGGACAGATACTGGATCTGGTCACCTAGACTCTATCTGGGGTCCCAAATGTTCTATCTTAAACCTCAAATACATTTCTTTCATTTTCACACAGAACATCATCCGAAGGGTATTCTTAGCTGAAGAACAGCAGACACGGAAAGAATCAGTTTGGCCCCACCCCCACCACCTCAGTGCTGTGTTCTTCAGTCCCTTGCCTGTTCCCTACTCCACATCATGCTATATGGTTCCATTTGTGCTGATTGACTCCAGGTTTATATCCATGGGCACAATCATAGTCTTGTCCAATGGCAGAGATGAAAATGAGTGTGAACAGTTTGCTTCTCAGGTATAAGAAGGATGGGATATTAGGCTACTAGTGTCAAAGCTCTGCAGGACTGGACAAAGACTCTGCTAGGGAGGTCAACATCCACCTTTCCAAAGCATGTTAAGGAAGACCAAAGAAAAGTCCAGGCAGAATTAAAGTGAAATGCCTTGGATAATTAGCATGAAAGGTAAAGGGTTTATGAAATATTTCTTATGTCTTTCTTTTTTGAAAAAGATAACAGCCTTTAAAACAAGCAAGACTTTCTTCCAGGTCTAAGAAGCCCCATGATCTCTCTTTGAGCTTTCAGTGGCAATAACCCTGTTGCTTATTTCAATGGAGGCCTTCAGAATTCATTAACTTAAGGGGAAAAATATATCATGGGGAAAGATGAAAGGATAAGAGAGGCATGATCCACCCCAAAATAGCCGAACGTAATTTCTTTATCTTGATGTTTATGAAGGAAAAATATGTAACTGCTTGATATAAGATAGTTCATGAAGTCAATCTTTGAATCATGAAATGGCACTGTTTTATTACTCATTTTAGTGGGAAAAAATTCTTAAATAATAATCATGGGAGAAAGAGAAACTAAATTGTTGAAACTGAAATACCAAGTGCCATTGCATGAAGCAGCCTATTACTGTTGCACCAGATCAGGTCATCCCCTAACCCCTCGCCAAACATTTTAGCCTTGTCCCCTTTCTGCTCAGGGGGTTTTTACAAATGTGCCTATTCTGGTCTTTGGGGATATAGGGCACATGTTGAAGTGTTAGGGAATCTTCAGAGGCACCAGGTCCATTCACAGATTGATTGGTTATACAGTAAGATTTAGACAACAGGGCAGTTGATTGCTTATTATGAGATATGAGTTGTTATAGTGATGGCAGGAGAAGAGAGAATTGGAAAGAAAATGGGGATTTTATTACAATTTGAAACATAGCCCAATTCCTGCATTCTCATCTAAGATTGGTTCACCACAGAGCTTGCTCCTATATGTTGGTAGACTTAAACTAGTTGACAAGGTATACTGGTTTCTGATACCCAAAATGTTCTCTTTATTTACTTCATTATACCAATGCTTCATATAGCTGTGGCAATTAGAGTACAAACTGATGATGGAGAAAAGCTTTAAGGTAAAGTGATTGTAGAAATTCTGTCAGGAATAATGTAGCACTCCATTCCCTGGTGAGAATGCTTCTCTGGTTAGCAGATAGAAATAGTTCTCAGTCTTGAATGATTTATCTTTCATTACCTTCTTTCCTATTTTTATCGCTATTTCCTTCATATTGCAAGTCTCACAACAGAGAAAGAGAACAAAATCAAATGTGGAAATAATGAATCTGTACTTGAATAGGAGAGAGACAGAGTAAGTGAGAGAGGAGTTCCTGATCTTAATCAGGGTTAGCAGGCACCAGGGTTTTGGCTGCAAACTTAGAATCCCACAGTGAGGTAGTTATTATCCACCTAGATGTAGGTTCCTCAACTGCACAGACCATGATGCCTATGTGGACATGGTATGTGCGTCTTATGATGGGATTTGGATGACAGAACAAAGATGCTTGAGAAGTTCAGACATAGGTCTGAGGGTGTTTGAACCTGAGCTCAAGGCCTCCTTCTCCAGGTGCCCTGTTCACATTTTGTGCAGTTGGGACGGGGTACTTTTTCCAGGCTGTTATACAGGACCCACAAACATCCTACAGAGGATACAAGATCTTTCCAGAAGTCATTCCTCCTTCATGTGGGTGGGACTTGCTTGGTAGAGATTAGACACAACTAATTTATCAAGTGTTTCCAGCCATTTCTCTCTGCGTTTTCTTCTGTGAAACATTCTCATGAGTTCCCCTCACCCCAGCAAAGAGGAAAGCCTTGCGTGCATGCAGAAAAGCACCTTCTAAATTTGATGTAAGGAAGGATTTCTTAACTAGGACACACACACAAAAAAATCATAAAAATAAAGTGATAATTTTGATAAATTTATAATTTTTATTTATTAAGAAATATACACATATACAATAAAAATTCAAAATCTATAAAAATATATTTGCAACACATATTAACCACTTCCCCCCAAAGAAATAATATACAGGATAATATAAAATTCTACAAGTCACTAAGAAAACAAATAAGCTGGGTAGAGAGGATATCAGCAAAAGTATAAATAGAAAGTTCACAGAAGAAATCTGAATAGCCAGTGTAGATATGACAAAAGGCTCTATGTCTATAGTAATCATGGAAATTCAAATTTAAATCACAAATTTCACAATAATCAGGCTAGCAAAAACTTAAAAGTCTGATGATACAGTGTTGGCAAGGATGTGTGGAGTCACAGGGATACTATACTTTGCTGGAGAATATGTGTGTTGGTACAGCTTCTTTGAAAAACAGTTTGAGCCCTGGCTGGGTGACTCAGTTGACTGGAGCACCATCCTGTACAGAAAAGGTTGTGGGTTCAATTCCCAGTCAGGGCTCGTACGAGGGGCAACCGATAGATGTTTCTCTCTCACATTGATGTTTCTCTCCCTCTCTCTCTAAAATCATTAAAAACATCCTTGGGTGAGGATTTAAAAAGAACACAATTTTACGATAACCAATAAAGTCAAAGTTTCCAAAATTCCTGAGCTGGTAATTCCACTTCTTCATTCACTGAAGTATTCTTGAATGTATACGCCTGCAAACATGTAGAAAAGCACTCAAAGCAACATTACTCTTAGCAAGATCTGGAACCAATGCAAATGTCTATCATCTTTTTGAATATACTATAATTAAATTATAGTATATTCATAATTGAAGTATGATACAGTAAAAAACTAGTATACGACACAATAAAATAAAAAGCACTAGAAAAATAAAAGCACTAGAGCTACATATATCAAACATAATTGAGAAAAAGGTTGTAATAAACATATGACTAAATATGTAAGAACTACATATATATTTTATATAATAAATATATTTATATTTAAAACATGCAAAACATACTGCTTGGAGAGTCATTAAAACTTTAGTTAAAATATGAATACACACATAGGAATAAAGTTACTAAATTCAGGACAGTGTTTTTCTGGGAAAGGAAGGAAAAGAACTGGGAAGAGGTCCAAAGAGGTATTTTGGACATGTCTTATTTCTGCTAACAATGTTTTATTCCTTATTAGAGGTATGGATGCACAAATATTCAATATATTGCTTTATTATATATTTGTATGTCTTAAATAGAGTAAATTACCTTTTTAAAAAACAAGTCATAGTAGCCTGTGGTATCTGGTAATTCCCTTTTCTTCAAAGGAAAAGATCACTCTTAAGAACATTCTCCAAACTTTTCTCAAAGCTATATAATCCACTCAAAGAATTTACAAGAAAAAAGAACTGGTAAGACAAATAAAAACAACAAAAACTTGCACACTGGGAAGATGTTGGGAACCGCCCTGCCTGGTTTCAGAAGCTGTAACCCCCATGATTAAGGCTGAGTCAGAGACCTTGGGACCATAAGCCATTAAGGAGACAAAGCTTATCTCCCTGGCAGGGGTGCCACCTCTGCCCACTTTACTTTACCCTGCTTGGCCCTGAGCCTGACCAGTTAGCCAATGGTGGGTAAGATTCCTCAAGGGAGGGACAACCTAAGACAGGCATGGTCATGAAGAGGCCCACAGGGAAGGACTCAGGGGGCTATAGGAAAAGGGGGTGATGGACCCTCACCCCTCAGCTTTGACATAGCCTGAGTCCTCATTCTGTCTGCAAGAAGTCTCCTAATCTCTTGGCTGCCTTACTTCCCCTGCCTGACTTAAGCCTGAAACAATGACAGAGGGCAGTGCAGTCCTGTGCTGGAAAGGGCAGATTCCCTGGGGAGATCGGGCCTAAGAAAGAATGCATAAAATCCTGTGAAACCTGCTTTGTTTATACCCTCAATTTAAATGATAAGGGTCCAAGCCTGAAATAAGTATGTTTCCCAAAATCTTATAGCCCTTTAGCTAACTAACCCTAACTCAGAATAAGCCCTCAGCATTCTTTGCATGTTATCTATTGTTTGATCCTTACTGCCTGACAATGATTGATGAGCTTTACCTGTATTCCTGTGCAAATTGAACCCAATAAAAGCCCATGGAGGAAAAGGCTCTTGGCCCTTCTCCTTTGAGAGATCGGCCACCTTTCCTCCCCAAGCAGATCATGTCTTGGTAGACTTATTCTCATCCATGGTGGCCAGGGTTGGGGGGAGGGCCCTGCGGGTGGAGACCCCCCCAGGAAGACATTATATCATGGCTAAGTGGGCCTGCCCACCATATAAAGAGGACATTTGTTTTTGTCATGTGTGTGTTTAACTACCTTCCATCTTTCTTCCATTTTTAAAATATCTTAATTTCCCTCTGAAGGACTCTCCTACCTCCATTCACCACCATGTGTTTGTATAGTAGAGGATGTGACAAGTCAAAGCTAGTCACCAGGCTATAGTGACTGATTCAAGATTATATTGGCTAATAAAAGTCAACGAGATTGAAAAGATTTTGCAGGGTGTCATCGGAAAGTGACTTTTGTCCTTGTTTCTGCACTAGTAAGACCAAGAAAGAATGTGAGCTCCAAAATGGCCTTTAGGCTCTTTGTGACTAGGAGGCTCTCTAGCCCATCTGAGCATAAATTCTGTGTGGAGCAAATCCAAATGAATAAACAGAGTGGAAGAAACTAGATTCTGGTGGATCTGTCAAACTTTCCAATCAAGCTGTGTTTGACAGCAGCCCCACCTCTGAGCTCTGCAAAACTGGAGGTTAATTACAGACTCTTCATGAATATGATTTGACCTTTTTTTCCTTTTTTGAAACCAAAATGACCCTGACTGCTAAATCTTTCATTAGCAGTAAAACATCAAAATAAATTCTCTTGTAATACAAGTGATCACAATTTTGACTGAAAGCAAAGCACTCTGCCCTCCATGCCCTCCTACCTCCCACCTGTCAGGTCATTACTTCCCCTGAAACCATTCCTAACCACCTCAGCAGCTAATAAGAGAAACACAGCCAGATCCACTCAAATTAAATACCTAGCCCCTTTGTCACAGAACTGCCTAATTAAAACAACTGAGATTGCCTTCCAGAAATTAAGCCCTTCTTTTGACTAGACACTTATCCCAGCCAAAAAACACTTGCTGAAAACCCAGCGAGGGGGTCATTGTTATCTTCACTTTGAACATCTGAGAAAAATGAAGGAAAAGAAGATGAGTCTGTGAGGAGGTAATTTGTTTCTTCTGTCAGATATTTCAAAACAGAGGTGATGGTCTAAATTTAAAGAGCCTTGAAACAGCATGTACCCAGACTAATGAAATCAAAGTTCAAGGACTTGTTTCAATTCTGATGAACAATCCACCTATTTGTAAGGATTTATTGACTAGCCAGGGAATATTTAAAATTTGCATTTCACTTGCCACTTTAGGATTTTTCCAAGAGCATTTAATCTTCTTTCCTCTTTCTCTGCTCTTTAAAAGGTCTTGACTTGCTATTCTTAAATGAAATTATCCTTGTCTGCTTCCTCTTCAGTGAAATGAAACCAACTTTAAATAACTCTCCTAGATGGCTGAATTTTTAAACTTTTTGAACAAATAGTTTCTCTCAAAGTCCCTATATGTTGTGATATATTCTATTTTATCCCATTCTATTCTATTTTAAAATATCGTGGTTAAGACCCACTAAACTGGCTACTGCTGAAATTATTTTTCCTTCTAGAGTTGCTTGATATTTGTTTAGAAAAATCTTTGAATTGGCAAAGTCATTCCTTTCTTTAACTTCATCTTTTATCTAATTGAAGAATATTTTCAATCAGTGAATGAAGATAATGGGATCTGGGAGTCTTGTGAGTTCTATCAGTTTCCCTGCACATGGCTGCAAAGGGATTTTTCCAGTGATTTGTCTTTTACATTTAGGTGCATCTAGTGTCTGTCTTCTGGTGTGCACAAGAAGACTGATACTACATTTCTCCACCTCTTTTTTCAACTACCATTAGGTTTATCTAAAAGACATTGGAAAATAAGTGGCAAAAGGGGAGGGGAGATCACATTTCTTCCTCTCTTCTTGGTACTGGCTATCTCTGCCATGTGATCCCTACTAGCATTAGTCTGATTGTGTTGTCTGAGACACTAGTCTCCTAAGCGTCTGAAAACACCTCCTCATATCGTTCTCTTGTCCTAGGAGTAAAAACAGCCTTTTTGTTGTTCCAAATCTCTGTATTGCTTTCTCAGCCCCTATTTGGTTTTGTGATGCTCCCAATGACTTTTTTAACTAGTTCTCATAGTAAATTCTTTCCATGGAACTCCTTGGCATTCACTTTTCTTTAGATTGACTCATTACATTGATATATGTTATTAATTTGACCCACATCTTGAACTTTAGTTCTGGGAATGGGTGGATTTGTGGGATCAAAATTCTGGAGAGAACAGTATCATAGAAAAAGTAAGCTCACCATTCTGCATGAAGTTTTCTCTTGAGGAATTTACAAATTCTTAAGAGGCTGAGAAACCAAACAGGTATTTAAGATGTTAAAAAGCTAAGTGGATGTTCCAATTTTCCCCCGTTGCTCTCCTCCACACCATCCACCCCCACTCCCACAGTCATTTAACATTATTCATTTAAAATTAATGAATAATTGGCCCAGATCTGAAAAATGTTGACAAGTAAACCAGTGTTCCCAGCAGGATACCAGAAAGAGGGGCTGGTTTAGTCCTTTGTGTCTGACCCCATGCCAATGCCAGCCCTCAGTCCCCTCTGAGCACTCAGAGAGGTTTCTTGTCTCTGGCACCCCCACCCACCTCACACTCCTTGGCCTCCAGCCCCAGCCCTGGCACCCTCACAGAGCAACAGAACATCCAGGAGACAGCCTGTGCACCTGCCCAGGTGAACTCAGGTACAGCCCAGGACAGACAATGACTTCTTTAAAAAGCTTCGAAATCATTGGAAGAAAACCACAGCTGGAGTTTGCCTGCTGACATGGGGAAACCATTGGCTGTATCGAAAACACTGTGATAATCTATAAGGAGAGCAGCCTGTAAAGAAGCTCAGGTATTCAACTCAGGCAATCAACTCAGTCCTCCCAATGCACAAGTGGAGAAGGCAACCGTCTCCCTCAACCCCGCAGCTTGCAAAGGCAAAGCAAGGACTCCGTTGGAAAAAAAAACGCTGCCCAGATCTTACACTTGTCCGGCCTGGATGTGACTGTCGTCAAGACAGATTATAAGGGCCAGGCCAAGAAACTGCTGGAGCTGATGGAGAACACAGATTTGATCATTGTGGACGGAGGAGATGGGATGTTGAAGGGGGTTATTACTGGAGGTCTTGAAGAGCAAATGAGGCTCCCTTCAGTAAGATCCCCATTGGCTTCATCCCGCTGGGACAGACCAGCAATTTGAGTCAGACCCTCTTTGCCAAAAGTGGATACATAGGCCAACATATTACTGATGCTATACTTGCCATTGTGAAAGGAGAGACAGTTCCACTTGATGTTTTGCAGATCAAGGATGAGAAGGAACCGCCTGTGTTTGCAATGACTGGCCTTCAGTGGGGATCCTTCCGAGATGCTGGAGTGAAAATTAGCAAGTACTGGTATCTCAGGCCTCTAAAAACTAAAACAGCTCATTTTTTTCAGCACTCTGCAGGAGTTGCCTCAGTCTCATCAAGCCTCCCTCTCATACACGGAACCTAAAGCCAGACCTCCCAGCGTGGCCGACAAGACCCGCTTTCCCCCAACAGGCCCTCTCTGTACCGGAGAATACTACGAAGGCTTGCATCATAATGGGCACGGAAGCAGGACGCCCTTTCCCAGGAGGTGAACCCCGAGGTCCGGAGAGACGTGCAGCTGTCCACAATCGAACTGTCCATCACGACACGGCACAGTCAGCTCGACCAGCACAGAAGACTTTATGAACATCTGCATTGAATCCGACAACATCAGCAAAGGAGACTTCATCACTATAGGAAGTAAACAGGTGCTAGACCCCAAGCTGCACACCAAGGGCACTGAGTGTCTCCAAGCCAACCATTGTGCCCTGCTCCTCCTGAGGGCACAGGGGGCGAGGAGCAGCTCCTTCAGTGTGGACAGCGAGGAGCATGAGGCGATGCCTGTGGAGGTGAAGCGGCTGCCCCGGAAACTGCAGTTCTTCTGTGACCCTAGGAAGAGAGAGCAGCTGCTGCCACGCTCAGCTCGGTGAGCAACAGAGGATGCCACTCGAGACTGTGTTCGAGGCGGACGTGGTACCAAAGGGAACAGATGCCTCACCCGTCCCCACAGTGTGCCTGCTTCCCATTAGCACCTGCTCTGATTTCTGTGTGGCAATTGCTCCCTCAGGCTAGTTCAAGGACGTTCTCACACTCAACGGGATGGGGAAGGGCTAGACCTCGTTGTCTCTCCCAAAAGCAACCACTGGGGCAATCAGGATCCTAGCCTCGCTCCGCCATCCCTGTCTGTCTGGTGCCCACCCCCGCCATCCGCCCCCCCCCCCCCGCCATCCCCCCCCCCCCCCGCCCCCGCCAGGACTTCCTGCCACCTTGTTCTGGCTTCCCCATGGGTGCTGCTTCTTGGTGAGCTCTGATTCTTAGCTTGTTTCAGTTTGAGCCTCAATCCAAAAGTGTGGGTGATGTGTTTCCCTCTTCAGCCATGGCTGAAATACTATAAAATACTAGTTTGTTTGTTTTTTTAGGTAGTGGTTCTTAAATGTTCGTTTGTATGTTGAACCATCTGGGCTGCCTGTCGAGAACTGACGGACTTGGGGTCCAACCCAAACCTAAAAAACTCAGTCCGGGTGGAGTTCAGGAATCTTCATCTTCCCTGGAAAGCAGCGACGCTTCCCAGGTGATTCTACTAGGGGCGGTCCCCAGCCTCACCCGGACAATGCGGTTGTGAGAGAGGGCTTCCTAGAAGTCGTCTGGAAAACCACGTATCCCAGCATAATTTTAAGTTGACATCTAAAATTTTTCATGGGAGGTTAGAGCTGTCAAAGTATGCACTTTCTGCTGTCCTGTAAATATTGATATTTTAAAATAAAAACTATGATTTCACTCTTTTAAACATATTCAGTGTAATTTAAATACACAGCAATTTGACATCACCCATTTACCAAAAAAATAAATGGATAAGTTAAAAAAAATTAAAAAATGAAATAAAATTAATGAATAATTAATTGGATCTCATAAGGGCCCAATAATTATGTTTTCCTTTTTAAATATTTTTTATTGATTATGGTATTACAGTTTTCCCAATTTTTTCCCCTCTATGCCCCCTCTACCTTGTCCTCCCACCCTCCAACCTTCCCCCTCTTAGTTCACATCCATGGATTGTACATATAGCTTCTTTGAGTCCTCTGATTCCCATACCATTTTTAATCTCTCCTTATCTACCATATGCCTACTAACCATGCTTTTTCTTCCCAGTACCTTCCCCCCATTCCTCCCTTCCCCTCCCCACTGAAATCCCTCCATGTGATGTCCATTTCTCTGATTCTCTTCCTGTTCTTCTTGTTTGCTTAGTTTTTGTTTTTGTTGTTTTTTCTTTTAGGTATTTGTTGATATCTGTGAGTTTGTTGTCATTTTACTGTTCATGTTTTTGATCTTCTTTTTCTTAGATAAGTCCTCTTAACTTTTCATATAATAAGGATTTGGTGATGATGAACTTCTTTAATTTGACCTTATCTGGGAAGCACTTTATCTGCCCTTCCATTCTAAATGAAGGCTTTGCTGGATAGAGCAATCTTGGCTGTAGGTCCTTTCCTTTCATGACTTTGAATACTTCTTTCCAGCCCCTTCTTGCCTATAAGGTCTCTTTTGAGAAACCAGCTGATAGCCTTATGGGAACTCCTTTGTAGGTAACTCTATCCTTTCCTTTTGCTTCTTTTAGGATTCACTCTTTATATTTAATCTTGGGTAGTCTGTGAGCATTTTAATTACCAGGGCTTTAAAGTCTCCATTGGATAGGTTGGCAATCTCCTCCTCACTTAGCTCTCTTTCTGAGGCTTTACTCTGTTCTTTCATTTGGGCCATATTTCTTTGTCTTGGCACAGCTGATAGGTTGTAAGGGGGCAGAGCCTTAGGTATTCACCCAGGCAGGGCAACCCTCTTTGCTGTGCGCAGCACTGCCTGTGGGGGAGGGGCCAGAGAGAGAACAGTGCGGCTGGCCTGCTCCTCTCTAATGCACTTTTCAAGGGACTCTCATGTGAGACTGGGAGCTTCTCCTACTGACACAACCACTGTAGCCCACAGCCACCTCTGAGTCCCCTTAAGTCAGTCCCTCCTGCACAGCCTGCTGAGCTTGGCAGCCAGCCCCCAAGGTCCGGGTCACCACTGCTTTTCTGAGTGGGCCCACTGCCTTACTGGTCTGGTGGTTCTGGTTGATTTTTTAATTTCTTTGTTGGCAGAGTTCCATGCAATTTGATTTTCTGGTGCTTTTGGTTGTTTATTAATTTCAGATTGGTCATTATCCTCCTTTTAGTTGTGCGAGGAAGCGAAGGGTCTCTACCTACACCTCCACCTTGGCTGGAACTCCCAGTACTTATGTTTTTTATTTTAAGATTTTTTGTTTTTCTATTACAATTGTCCCAATTTTCCCTCTTTTCCCGCCTCCACTCATCCCACCCCCACTCCCACAGTCAACCCACACACTGTTGTCCATGTCCAATTGAAAAATAATAAATTTTTTTTAAAAAAAGCTAAGCAGAGATTTCCATAATCTCAAGGCATGAGAGGTAAACAAGTTTTCTTAATTCCTGATTAAATCTAGGTAGTTTTCCCAGGTAGTCTGTTAAAAGAAAATCAAATTCTATGTGGAAGAATATAAATCATTCAAAGTCTCCTTTATTTAAAAAAAACATACAATAAAACTAAGTAACTGTATCAGAAAAAAAAGACCAGATGACTGAAAAATTAGAAAAGAAATAAGAGAAAAGCAACACAGATTTAATGCAATAAAACTTTATATATGCAATGTAACTTCAGAATTTACAGTTATCAGACAGGTACACTTTTAAGAAAGTATAGTTCACATGTTTATGAAAATTAATAAAAATTTCAATGGAGAACTGGAATCTATAAAAAGTAAAATGGAAATTCTAGAACTGAAATAATTCCAATAGATGGGTTCAACAGAGGTTTGGTTGCAACAGAACTGAGTAATAGGAACTAAAATCATAAACTAAAATATATAGTAGAAAATATGTAGATTGACTCAGAAAGAAAAAAGTGTAAAAGAAAAAAATTGGCCTATGCCAAACAGTCTAAATATGCTTAATTTAAGTCTCAGAAGGAAAAAAAGATAAAGAAAAAAGGCAGGGTGCAGAAGAAATGCTTGGGCCGTTACAGGCTAAGAATTTCACAAAATCTAATGACCAACCTCAAGACTAAATTCAAGAGGTTCTACAAATTACAAGCAGCACAAATACAAAGAAAGTTATACTTAGACACATTATAGTAAAACTGCTATAACCAAAGCCAAAGTGAAAAGTGTAAAACAAACCGGAAGAAAGGAAGATTCATTAATTTTAAGGAGCAACCATAAGACTGACACAAACAACATAAGGTAAAACATGACCAAGTTTTGAAAGAAATATTTGCTAAGCTGGAGTTCTGTACTTTCAAAAGTTATGGTAAAAACACTTTTCAGACAAACACAAAAAAGAATTTATTGTCAGTAGTCCCATACTAAAATAAAGAATAAAAATATAGAAAGATATATAATAAGTATTAAAGATTTTATTCAAATTATAAAGACGTAAACTTGTCTTCACTTAATAAAATTAATGATATAAGTTTAAATACATAACTAAGTCAAAATGATATGTGTAAAAGGATACCAACAAATCCAAAATCATAGTTGGAGATTTTAGCATTTCTCTTAGAGTAACTGAAAAGAAGATACTAAATGAATGAAGCTACAGAAAAATTTCACAATACAATAAACAAAAATCATCTGACATTATTTATACCTATCTATCTATATACATACATATATATATATAACTATACCTAAAACTTCTGAAATTTTTTTGAAGTTTTACCAAAGTAGTCCATAGGATCTGCCTTAAACCCACCTCCAAAAATTTCTAATATTTGAAATCATACAGAGTATATTCTTCAACCATAGTGTAATCCATCT
The DNA here is from genome assembly GCF_022682495.2 of Desmodus rotundus. Taxonomy (NCBI): domain Eukaryota; kingdom Metazoa; phylum Chordata; class Mammalia; order Chiroptera; family Phyllostomidae; genus Desmodus; species Desmodus rotundus. The sequence continues at coordinate 62,920,383 of NC_071390.1, forward strand.
AGAAATAAAATCTCTAAATACTTCAATATTAAGCAAAAACATATCTGAATAAACTGTAGGCCAAAGAATAAATTTCAATTAGAAAATATTTTGACTCAAATGATGATAAAAATAAAGCATATCAATTCTGTAGGGTGAAAAGCTACGCTTAGAGAAAACATATAGCTTAAGTTTATATATTATAAAATAAGATGACTGAAAACAGATGTTTAGAATAGCTTATAGCGTGAATTACAAGAAGTCAGGATATAATTTACAGACAAAACACTGAGTGAAAGAAACCAGACACAGCAGTATGTGTTATATGCTTCTATTCATATAAAGTGCAAAAAACCCCAGAAGAATAAACTATGATGATAAAACTCAAAATAGTTGTTATTTTTAGATGTGTAATGATGTGAATGCTATGAGTGAGACTTGGGGTAATGGCAATATTCAATAACAGGGGTTGACACATTATTTGTAAATGATCAGATAATAAATATTTTAGGCTTTGTGAGACATAGGATCTCTTGCAACAATTCAACCCTGCCCTTGTAGTGTAAAAGCAGCCATACACAATACATAAAAAGAAAGTATGAATATTTATGAACACTAGAATTTGAATTTCATAGAGTTTTCATGTGAATTTTGTGAAATATAATTCTTTTTGATGTTCCCAACCATTTGCAAATGTATAAAACATTCTTTAGTTACAAGCTGTAAATAACAGGTGGCAAGCCAGATTTGACCCCAGGCTGGATGCTGGTTTTTTAATCTAGTTTCTAGTTAAGTGGATATGTTCATTCTGTAATAATTTATTAAGTTGAAATTTAAAATTGGTATGTCTTAATGCTGTATAGTGTACTCCAATAAAAATCTTTAGTAAAAAATGCTGAGAAAATCTAGGTGACCTTGGGTTTGCCAGTTAGTTTTTAGATACAACTCCAAAACCACTATCCTGGAAAGAAAAATATTGACAAATTGGACTTGATTAAAATTCAAAACTTCTGCTCTGTGAAAATCAATGTGAAAAGACACATCACAGAGTGGAAGAAAATATTTGTAAAACATATCTGACAAAGAACTTATGTCCAAAATATACAAAGAAACTCTTAAATTCAGCAATATGAAAACAAACCACCCAATTAAAAATGAGCAAAAGATCTGAACCAACACCTAAGCAAAGAAAGTATATAAATGGTAACTTAGCACATTAAAATATGCTCCATATTTTATCGTAGGGAATTTCTAATTAAAAGAAAAAGGAGGTACCACTATACATGCATTAAAATCACTAATATTTAAAAATGATGAAATCAAATGCTGAGGAGGACATGGAGTAACAGGAACTCTCACTCATTGATGGTGGGAATGCAAAGTAATACAGCCACTTTGGAAGACAGTTTGGCAGTTTCTTATAAGCTAAATGTAGTCTGGCAATACAGTCCAACAATCATACTACTAGGTATTTACCCAAATGAGTTGAAAACTTACATCCACACAAAATGCCTTTAAACAAATGTTTATAGTATTTGTCAAAACACACTGTAGCACAAAAATTGAATTTCAATGTACTCATAAGCACATTAAAATATTATTTGGGTAGTCACAGGTTCTCAGAATTGAATTCAAACTATGAGAAAAGGATCTTACTGTGTTACAAATATATAATATATGTATATATATTATATAGATACACATATATAATATGTATTTAATGACCTCATTGTGGGGAACAGGAGAAGTGTTCCTGACACAAATAACTTTGGAAATAACTATAACCTATAAGACTAAAGGAAAAGGAAATGTGTGTAAATGCTGTACTCTAGCTGATAAAGATCCCCACCCCCAACACACACACAGGGGTATATTTAACTAATATGAAAGTGCTCCTCATGTATACTGGAAAGGAAAATTAAGTAAAAGAATGGCAGATGCTGAGAACCAGGTTCCTCACTGTAGGACTGGGAGGTTACAGATAAGTGTGAAGAGAAGTCATAATGTGTTTTCAGACATACCCCTTTCCTTTATGCTTCTGGGTAAATCACCATAGATGGTAATAGGCATATTCCTGGAAGCCATTCCAATACAAGGTGATAATCAATAACAAGTTAACAAAGAAGGTACTGAATTCAAATGAAATGTATTCCTAACTCAGTGTTTTTTAGGTGGAATCTCAAGGAAATATAGAATATCTCCAGAGGCATTTGATCTAAGAACAAAAGCAACTGAGATAAAGATGATCTACAACCAAATACAGTTAATAAATACAACTTGATCTTATGAATTTTACAGAAACATTTTCCATGTGAACATATTACTATGACCTTTACCAAAGCCTTGGAAAGACCTGGGAAAGTATAAATAAGCTTAATAAGTTTTATGATAAATCCAACTCTGTTATCCTCTCTTATTCTGTTACTTGACTTTTGACTCTTGTAGTCATACCTTTGGAGGAACAGAAATTCTTAATTTTTACATGATCCAAAACATGCTCAATAAGCTCAGGCTGGTGTGACTCAGTGGACTGAGCTCTGCCTCTGACCAAAGTGTCACTGGTTTGATTCCCAGTCAGGACACATGCCAGGGTTGCAGGCCAGGTCCCCAGTAGGGGGCATGTGAGAGGCAACCACATATTGATGTTTCTCTTCCTCTCTATCTCCCTCCCTTCCCCTGTGCCTAAAAATAAATATAATATTTTAAAAAATATTCTCAATAATCAATAATTTCCTTATTTGTTATTGCTTTTTGTGTCCTGCTTAAGGAATATTCACCTAGTCTAAAGTTATAAAAAAAATTTTGTATGTTATCTTATTCTTTAAATTTTGACAGATTTGTTCCTTTTATATTTTGATGTATAATGTGTCTGAAATTGATTATTATAAATGGTATGAAATAAGGGTTGAGATTTATTTTTAATACAAACATTGAAAATTGTACATATCATTCACTGAAGTGCATGTGAAAAACAAAAATATACATAATTATATGAAAATATGTGTATTCATAAATGCATGAATTAAATGTATAAAAAGTACTTTTTACCTGTATTTATGGTTATACACTGTCCTATAATCATGACTTTTTTAAACTATAAACCTTTAAAAAATCTTAATATACCTACTTTTATCATAATTTAGTTTTAAATATTTTAAAATTTTTCTTTTGTGATTTCTTCTTTTGCCTTTGGAATATTTAGAAGAATATTACTGTATATTTGAAGTCAGCAGCCATTCTTATTGTCATTCCCTGGATGTAATGAGTCTTTTTCATCTGGGTAAGTTTAATTTTTCTATTTTTCTTTGTTTTCAGCAGTTTTGCTATCATGTGTCCTGGTTTGGTTTTATGTTTATTCTGGTTCATTTTTTTCAACACTTCTTAAATCTAATGCTTGATGTCTTTCATATATTTTAGAAAATTCTCAGTAATCAATACAATATCAACACTAATCAACGCTAGTCACCTATATAGCTTCTGCCTCATTGTCTCTCATCTCTTTGTAGGATGACAATTACACATATGTCAAAACTTTTACTTTTATCAGGTTGCTTTTTCTTTTTGTTTTCTATCCTTTTGAATATTAGTGAACCAATTACTATAATTTATTTTTTACCTTTCTTTTCCCTAATTTAATCTTTAGTTATATTTAATCTGATAGTAATTCTATTTGTTTTTTAAATTTTGAATAAATATTTTATTAATGTTGTATTCAGTTGTCCCAATTTTTCCCTCTTTGCACTTCTCTGCCCAGCCCTCCCCTCACTCCCACAATCAATCCCCATCCTGTCATCCATGTCCATGGATCATTTATACATGTTCCTTGACTAGTCCTTTCCCCTTCTTTCTACCATTGTTCCCCTCCCCCAACCCCTCCAGTCACTGTCAGTCTGTTCCTGTTTCCATGCCTCTGGTTTTATTTTGCTTGTTTGTTGTTTTGTTCATTAGGTTCCCTTTATAGGTGAGATTATATGGTATTTGTCTTTCACCGCCTGGCTTATTTCACTTAGCATAATATTCTCCAGTTCCATCCATGTTGTTGCAAAGTGTAGGAGTTCCTTCTTTCTTTCTACTGTGTAGTATTCCATTGTGTAAATGTAGCAGTTTTTTGATCCACTCATTTTCTGATGGGCCCTCAGGCTGTTTCCAGCACTTGGCTATTATAAATAACACTGCTATGAACATAGAGGTGCATATGTTCTTTTGAATTGGTATTGGTTAATCGCTGGGTCAAAAGGCAGTTCCATTTTGAGTTTTTGGAGGAAATTCCATACTGTTTCCCACAGTGGCTGTACCAGTCTGCATTCACACCAAAGGTGCACTAGGATTCCCTTATCTCCACATCCAGGCCAGCACCTGTTTTTCACTGATTTGTTAATGATGGTCATTCTGACCAGTGTGAAGTGGTATTTCATTGTGGTTTTAATTTACATCTCTCTGATGGCTAGTGATGTTGAGCATCCTTTCATATATCTATGGGATGGCCCTCTGTATGTCCTCCTTGGGGAAGTGCCTGTTCAGGTCCTTTGCCCATTTTTTAATTAGATTGTTTATCTTCCTGGTGTTGAGTCATATGAGTTTTTTATATATTTTGGATATCAAACTCTTGTCTAAAGTATCATTGGCAAAATATTATGGAGTTAAAACGATTTTCAAAGTTTGCTGGGTACTAAATTAATACTCAATTGTGTGTTTCTATTATGCTGAGTAAAATAAACCAATCAGAGAAAGACAAATACCATATGATCTCACTTGTATGTGGGATTTAATGAACGAAACAAACTGATGAACAAAATAGAAACAGGAATGAATACATGGAACAGACCGACAGCTGGTAGTGGAGAGGGGAGGGAAGACTGGATGAAAGAAGGTGAAGGGATTAACCAAAGAACATATATGCATGACCTGTCGACACGAAAAACTGTGTGATGATGGCCAGAGAAAAGGAGGGTGGGGGCTGGGTAGAGGTGAGCAAAAGTGGGCGGGATAGGGACATCTGTAATAGTGTCAACAATAAAAATAAAGTGAAAGAATTGTGTTTCTACAGACCAGAAACAATTAGTAAATATAGAGACTTAGATGTCATTTAGAATATATTTTTAAAAAGGCGATATCTAGAACTAAACTTAGTAAAATATATAAGAGCAAATTATACACTTTATTATAATAAATTATTAATAAATTTATTATCAATAAATTATTGATAAATTATTAAAAATCAAGTGAATTGAAATATATATAAATTATTCTTATTGAAAATCAGGTTAAAAAATCAAGGTCCCCCAAATAAATTTGTAAATAAGCAAAAAAAATGTTTTCCCATACAGCTTTTCATTTTGATAACATTTTCTTTAGCTATACAGAAGCTTTTTAGTTTGATGTAGTACCATTTGTTTATTTTTTCCTTTATCTCCTTTGCCCTAGGAGATATATGGGCAAAAACATTGCTGCATGGGATATCTGAAATTTTACTGCCTGTTTTCCTTTAGTATTCTTATGGTGTCATGACTTAAATATAAGTCTTTTATCCATCTTGAATTTATTTTGGTGTATGGTAAAAGCTGGTGGTCTAGTATCATTTTTTTGCATGTACCTGTCCAGATCTCCCAACAATTCTATTTCTTGAGTTCATAATTTCAGTTCATATATTTTGCTTCTGATTTTTATTTGATGTTGTCTAATATTACAAATTATATCTCAATATTTTCCATCTTTCTCTTTAATTTCTCGATTATGTTAACCTTGACTATAATAAAATACTTTAATATCACTCAGAATATTTTGAATGTCTTTAATTTCTTAGTTTTGATTATATTTTTTGGATGCCAAGGAATATATAGAATCAGTCATTGTATATGATAATTGTGAGTATTTAGATGACATGTTTGTCTTTTTCTCATATTCTTTTCTACTCTCTGTATTATTGAAATAACAAAACTTAATTGTCTTGGTAATTGTCTCATTTCATCAAGCAGATTCTTAAATATTTTTTCAAGATTTTCTAGATATTCTGGATGGAAGTATTGATGCAAATCCAGTTAATTCCTCATTACTTGTAATTGAAGTAAGGTGATCTACTAATAAAAATTGGATGTAGTTCTTTTTTTTTACAATTTAAGTTTTGTTATTTCAAAAATCAACATTACTAATTAGTATTGGTTTATAATATGCTTGTGTGGTAGATGGCAAAAATGGCCATAAATTTTTCTGTTTCTGCACTTATGGCTTTTTGTCACTTTGAAGTTCTTCTCACCCAGAGATGAAATATATGTTTACGTGCTTGAATCTGGGCTTGGCCATTTATTTGGCTAATAGTACATTAAGAAACAATAAGACATTAAGGGATTTAAAACGCATTTGTGCGTTGTAACTTTTTTTTTTTGTAAGCATTATTATTCACCATTTGATTGAGTCTGAGATATTTTACTGAATAATTGGGGTCACGACATGTATCATACTAGACAATATTGAGTCAGTGATCAGATATTTGAATGTGACCAACTTTGTCCATGTAGTCCCAACTATCTAAGAAAATCATGGGGAAAAAAAGCATATTTGTTGTTTTAAGCCACTAAGTTTCAGGCTAGTCTACTATTCAACAAAAACTAACTTTAACAGAAATCAGTGCCTAGAAGTAAGTGGCTAAGATAATACAAACATAAAACAATTAGCATTACTTTTAAGCTTTTGAGCTGGGTGATAGCAGGAGGCTAAAGAAAATGATATGAAGCCAAGGATGAAAAGCTACAACAGTTGTGAATAAATCGTTAGTGGAGATTGGGAAAAATACAATGAGAGGTGGCTATAGCAAATTAAAGTAAGGTGATATGTTTTATGTAGTAGCTTAAAAATTGTCAAAACTATCATTTTGGGTAATTACAAGGGAAAATACACTTAATAGAACTAGGGATTTGCTCATGGTCAGTCAAAATGTTGAAATAGTAAATTAGCTTATTTTAGCTGCAGAAGATAAGTTATGGGAAGAGAGATGTAAGCTAAAAAGCGAACTAATCTGTTTGCAAGAATTTAAAGGACATGAGGAATCTTGCTGGTTTTGAAAATAAAACTGTTTCTGATTTCCAATTTCTCAGGCAGCAAAATAATCTCAAGATGAAAAAATATCTCCATGGAAAGATCATATAAATTATAAGACCCTATATTAAGATCTTAGATATTGTAGATAAGGTGGATCTCTCAGCTATACCAAAGACCTTCCAAACCTTGTTACAGAACTGTTCACAAAATTCTCTCTCCAAAAGAAGAGAGAAGCCTGTGGTGTTATTGAATGTAATGATTTCAAGTTAGACACAGGAAACCCATGAAGTTGTTAACATAGTTAAAATAAGCAAATCACTGATATTTTGAACTCTAAGGGATTGTAATTATTCAAATTATAGAAAGACCCCTGGGCCTTCAACTTTCTACAAGTAACAAAAAAGCTAAAAACCTATTAACTTCAAATAGAGGCCTTTATGTATTAAAAAGGAAGACCTTTCAGTTAGAACCAAGTGATGAGGACAATATTGGAATGGGGAGCTGCTGCCAGGGAGCAGAACTGGGCTCTTGCAGTTACTGTTTCTCCTTCTGAGATCCACCAACCCCAATGAGCTCATTATATTCTTCTCATCCCTCTTCAGCCTCTAACCAACCTTACGTCCATGAGGCTTTTGGTGGGAGACCACTATCTCCCATCATGTTTCTTCTATATATGATGCTATGTACTGACACCATTCCACTATTTAGGAACTAGTGCTGCTGCAAACCCAAAGCAAGGCTTTGGCCCTAACTTATTCCCCCTTTATAATCTCTTCACATTGTTTTCCCAAGGTAATGAACAACAGACTCTCTGTGCTTGTTTGGACAGGGAAAGAAAAGTAAATTACCTAAAGAAATGAAAAATAATAACTCAAAATTATTTTTTAGTCAAATTGACTTGTCACTTCAAAGTAAAATTGGCTTATCACTGTATAGTTTTAATCCTTGTTTTATATCTTCCAAAATATTATTGGAGTTAATATATAGAGTTTATAAAATTTTATAAAGTTTAAATAGAGTTCTAGTTGCTTAGTTGATAATATCCTTATATGACTGTGATTCAAGAACTGGAGGAACATCAACAAACAAAGCCCAAAGGAAGTAGAAGGAAGTAAGTAACCAAGATCAGAGCAGAATTAAATGACATAGAGACTAAAAGAACAATTTTAAGGATCAATAAATTGAGGAGCTTCTGCTTTGAAAAGATAAAAAAAATGAAGAAGCTTTTAACTAGATTCACCAAGAAAAAAAAAGAGAGAGAGGACCCAAATGAACAAAATCAGAAATAAGAGGAGAAATTACAACTGATAAAAGAGAAATACAAGAGATTGTAAGGAATCACTATGAACAATTATATGCCAAGAAATTTGAAAACCTGAGTAAAATGGATGAATTTATAGAAACACATAATCCTCCAAAACTGAACTAAGAAACAGCAGAAAGCCTAAACAGACCAATTACAGCTGGAGAAATTGAAGCACTAATCAAAAAACTCCTGACACACAAAAGACCTGGACTGGACTATTTCAAAGAATTTTACAAAACATTTAAGGGAGAGCCAACCCCTATACTACTCAGAATATTCCAATAAATCTAAGAAGAGGGAAGACTTCCAAACTCTTTTTATGAGGCAACATCATCCTAATCTCCAAACCAGATAAAGAAATAACAAAGAAACACAACTTCAGGCCACTATCACTGATTTTAGACATTAAAATCCTCAACAAAATATTGACAAACCACATCCAGCAATATGTTAAAAAGATCATACACCATGACCAAGTGGGATTCATCCCAGGGATGCAAGGATGGTACAATATTTGCAAATCAATAAACATATTGCATCACATAAAGAAAACAAAATACAAATATCACATGATCATAGCTAGATGCAGAAAAAGCATTTGATAAGGTACAACACCGATTTATGATAAAAACACTTAGCAAAGTGGGAATAGAGGGAGCATTACTCAACATAATAAAGGCCATGTATGAGAGACCTACAGCCAACGTCATACTCAATGGGCAAAAATTAAAAGCTTTCCCACTAAGATCAAGAACAAGACAAGGATGTCCTCTTTACCACTCTTATTCAACATAGTATTGGAAGTCCTAGCCACAGCAATCAGACAAGAAAAAGAAATAAAAGGCATCCAAATGGGAAACAAGAAAGCAAAACTGTCATTGTTGGCAGTTGACATGATAGTGTACATAGAAAATCCTATAGACTCCACCAAAAACCTACTTGACCTAATAAATGAATTTCGCAAAACAGCAGGATATAAATTCAATATTCAGAAATCAAAGGCATTTTTATACACCAATGATGAAACAGAAATCGGGGGAAAATCCCATTTGATATAGCAACAAGAAAAATAAGTACTTAGAATAAATCTAAGGATGTAAAAACTTGTACTCAGAAAAATATGCAACACTGAAGAAAGAAATTAAGGAAGACAAAAACAAATGGAAGCATGTACCATGCTCATGGGTTGGAAGAATTAACATCATCAAAATGTCCACACTACCCATAACAATTTATAGATTCAACACAATCCCTATTAAAGTACCAATGACATATTTCACAGATATAGAACAAACATTTCAGAAATTTATATGAAACCATAAACGACCCCAAATAGCTGCAACAATTCTGAGAAAGAAGAACAAAGCAGGAGGGATCACAATACCTGATATCAAACTGTATTACAAGGCCACTGTCATCAAAACAGCCTGGTACTGGCATAAAAACAGGCACATAGACCAATGGAACAGAACAGAGAGCCCAGAAATACATCCAAGACTTTACGGTCAATTAGTATTTGACAAAGGAGGCAGGAGCATAAAATGGAGCAAAAACAGCCTCTTCAACAGATGGTGTTGGGAGATCTGGACAGCTACGTGCAAAAAAATGAAACTCGATCACCAACTTACACCATACACAAAAATAAATTCAAGGTGGATGAAAGAAATATGAGTTGTAACACCATAAAAGTCCTTGAGGAAAACATTGGCAGGAAAATCTCAGACATTCCATGCAGCAACATCCTCACAGACACATCCCCTAAAGCAAGGGACATAAAGGAAAGAATAAACAAATGGGACCTCTTCAATATAAAAAGCCTCTGCATGGCTAAAGAAAACAGCATTAAAATGAAAAGAGAACCAACTGTATGGGAAAACATATTTGCCAATGATACCTCAGACAAGGGCCTGATCTCCAAAATATATAAAGAACTCACACGACTGCACTCCAGGAAGACAAAGAACCCAATTAAAAAATGGGCAAAGGACTTGAACAGACACTTCCCCAAGGAAGACATACAGAGGGCCCAGAGTCATATGAAAAGATGTCCAGCAGCACTAGCCAGCAGCAGATGCAAATTGAAACCACAATGAGATACCACTTCACACCAGTGAGAATGGCCTTCATAAACAATTCAACAATAAGTGCTTGTGGGGTTGTGGAGAAAAGGGAACCTTAGTTCACTGTTGGTGGTAATGCAGACTGGTGCAGCCTCTGTACAAAATAATATGGAATTTCCTCAGAAAACTAAAAATGGAACTGCCTTTTGACCCAGCAATTTCACAGCTGGGATTATATGCTAAGAACCCTGAAGCACCAATCCAAAAGAACCTCTGCACCCCAATGTTCATAGCAGCACAATTTACAATAGCCAAATACTGGAAGCAACCTAAGTGCCCATCAGTAAATGAATGGCTCAAAAAACTACAGTACATTTACACAATGGAATACTATGCAGCAGAGAGAAAGAAGGAACTCCTACCCTTTGTGACAGTATGGTTGGAGTTGGAGAGCATTATGCCAAGTGAAATAAGCAGGCAGTCAAAGACAAATACCATATGTTCTCACCTTTAACTGGAACCTAATCAACAAAAGAAAAATGCAAGCAAAATATAACCAGAGACATAGAAATTAAGAACAATCTGAAAGTAACCAGAGGGGAGATGGGAGGGGATAATGGGTGGAAGTGATTTCTGGAATAACTATAAGGGACACGTGGATGAAACCAAGGGGTGGGGGATGGAAGCAAAAGAGGGAAGTGGATTTGACTGGGGAGCGGGGAGAGTGGTGGGTGGTAAATGCAGACAACTGTAATTGAACAACAATAAAATAATTAAAAAAAAAAAAAAAGAATACCAAGGTTTTAGGCAAGACACTTTTAAAAATTAACCGAGACAAATACATTCTAGTCTTATCCAATCTGTGTATTAATTTAAAATAAAACTATTAAAAGTTCTAAAAAAAAAAAAAGAAAGACTACAGTTGAAGGGCAAAAGCAAACTGCCTTGGGACCTTTTGCAGATATTGTTCCTTTGTAGGTGAAACAAGTGACAACACAAGTGAAATGGGACTAACCCAAAGCTCAGGATAAAATAATTTTAGCAAGTGATAGGAGAGAATAGAAATACAGCATTCCAGCATTCCTCACACATCATATATAGATTTATGACAACTATAAAATTAAATTTAAGACGAATTTATTTGATTTAGTATTAACAATTATTTTATTGATTCACTACTTTGTTTATATATCCAAAAATGTATATTAAGCCTCTATTATATGACAATCAGTGAGGATGTATTGGTATACAAAGAAAGCATGATCTTTATCTCCATGGAGAGTCTAGTTGAGAAAGCATACACTAAATAATCTAAAAATACCATGAAGTTATCAATTTTGATAAGTACTATGAGAGAAACTCATAGAGTACAATGACAAAGATTAATGTGAGCTACTCCAGCAGGGTCCACAAAAGATTTCTTGCTGTGAAGATAAGACCTGAGTGATAGAAGAAACCATCAGAAGAATGATCTAGGCAGGGATACAAGGTTTATGGGGATGAAAGTCTAGAAGTGGGAAAGTGTGTATGGCCTGTCAAGAATTAAAGGTGATTGTGCTAGATCATGGAGCACAAGGAGGACATGGCAAAGTGAGCTGGAGGAGATAAATCAGGACCAGGGAATGTAGTATACCTGTGGGCCATGTGGAATGTTTTGATTTTATTCTCAGTGCAGCAGTTAGCTATTGGAGGCTCCTTGAGAAAACAGTGTCATTTTCTGATTTACATTTAAATAGTCATTTGTGGATGAGTGTTTGATCCTCAGCAGTTTTCTTAAGGCTTAAATAATAATGAAGCTTAAATAATAATGAAATGTACTAGTGCTCTTTTCTGCAGAGCCAATAATGTAATATAACTTATTTCCTTTTGTCTCTTCCACATTCAGTTAAATTCCTGATGAGCAAGGTAACAACAGGTAAAGAAATTCTTGGTTACCAATCAACTCAAGTTCTGATGCACAGTTCTGCTGTAACCAGCACTAACCCAACCACCTCAAAACATGGAGTCTCCTCAAAACACAAGGTAGTGAGCTGAGCGTAGATGGGTGGAGACTGAGGGAAAATAAAACTGATAGGAAGTTAGAGAGAAGATAATCCACATCTTACAAAGTTCAGTTTCAGTGGGGTTAATATATGAAAAGTATGATCCAGAGTAGAGGTCACTTGTTCAGTGTTGAGTGGTCTCGAGTCCAGAGAGAACTGTCTATTCATTTTATGATATGAAACCCATTTCTGGGTAGCAGTAGCTGGCAAGAGCAAGGCTGCCACTGTAGGTCAAGACTTACAGCCCAGTGAGTGCTGCAGTGAACATAGGAGTGGGGCAGACGGCCATTCTTATAGATGTTTTTTGCATTTGGGGGCAATTCCTGCATCAAGTCCAAGCATGTGCTACTCCACTGACTTGTATGCAGGGAGGTTTCTATGTACTTCTAGGCCAGGGTCTGCTTGGGTCAATGTTGGGCCTAGAATGAGCCTGCAGGTGTTGAGGTTAGCTTTGTTGACAGTTGGATGGGACTGGCAGGATTTGGAAGTGTTCCTCAACCTTTGTCTTTTTGAAATGATTTCCCTTAAGAGGATCTTACTGCTGCTATCAGACAAGTGAAGATACTGGTGCTTAGCTCTGTCAACGGAAAATATAATAACACTGTGGTTTGGTAGATGTTGTGGGACTTTTTGTTTGTTTTGGTATTTTAAATAGTGTTCTTTGTCCTCCTCCTTCTCCTGTTTCTGCATTTTCTTTCTCTCCCCTTCCCTATCCCACTTTTTATCCCCTTTCAGTCCTACTTTCCCTTCATCTCCTTTCCTCCTCCTTTTCCATATTTGGCTTCTGCTCTTCCTCCTCCCCTCCTTTTTGTTCTTATCTCCTCTTCCTTTCTGCCTTCTCCCTCCTCCTCCTCCTCCTTCTTTTTCTTCTTTAATTGTTTGTTATCTGTCCACCCCCTCCCCCACCAAAGTGAAGGTAACAAGGGTAATACATTGATTCTTTGTGTAGATACATACATATGTCCTTTATTTGGAAAATTTATTCTGTTACAAATTTTAACCAATCTCAAAAATGGACATTCCTGAGAGGAGCTGTTAAGGCTAAAGAGGGCTCCTTGGAGCAGAGTTTATCACTGGTTCATAAAGTCATCTTGCACTTATACTCTAGATAAAGTCCCAAAATCTGCAAAAGGTCTGTGGGTGAAAATATTCACCACTTATGAGCCACTAACTACATTGGGTACCTTTCCCCAAATCACCTTGCCCCAGGGAAGTCAATATTAGAACCCTTCTTAACATGTCTTCTTAACATGTTACTAATTAAAAACCAAAGTCAATCTAGGGGAGAGGGAGCTGGCTGAAAAGGACCCATGTGAAGTTGGTATCAGAGGTTATTATTCTTGGTTAAAGGTTAGATAGGTTTTGGGTTAGGGCCAAATTAAGGTCTAGCTTAACAATCAAGCTGTGGGCAGAGTTAGGGGATACTCTGAAACCAGAGTTTAAATGCTCTGTGTTTTGCTGCAGATTCACTCTCTTTAGACATGTCTTCAATGTGTCACAAAGGTGAGAGGTTAGTCTGGACTGCAACCTTGAAGGCTGTGAGATCCAGTGACTCTGACAGTAAGACAACACTGCTCTGCCTTGGTAGGGGATCCAATGTCTGCTTTTGCTTAACTGAGACATTTTAAAGTGTCAGTTCAGAATGTCTCAGAGGACAAGAAACTGATGATAGCTTTTATTTCCCCCTGTGGTGGTGGGGGAAAAAAGTGATAATCCTGGGTGTGCTCAGCAAGACATGGATATTGGATGGGTTATTTCCATCTGGTGCTTCTCTGCCTAAGGTGCAATAGATCCCGCTGCTCTGTATGTGTGGAGTAAAACCTGGAATGAGGAACAGCACGGTGCTGACATGTCATTGTGAAACCCCAATTCCCCAGCTACAATCTTTCTGCTCAGGAAGAGGCAGCAAGTTATCTTGCAAGAGCAGAGGACCCAAGAGCAGAGGCTCTTGCAAGCTATCACAGGTTCTGCATGGTGCTATATGGGACAACCAATGAAACAAATAATCATACTGCTGATTTTTTTTCTTAAATTTCCTTCTCAAAAAGTTCCATCCAGGACTGGCCACTGCTCATAAAGCAGAGGATGAGACAAGTAAAAAGAAGCCCTCAGAAATTATAAAAGCCACAGAAAAGAGATCCCTAATAATCAAAGTATTCACTAGAATAAAAAGATAATCCTGGGGCAATGACAGCACAGAACAGAGGGACAGAATGGAGACTGAATCCTGACCAGGGCCCAACATGCTTTCCATCCCACCTGATGGGAAGAAGCTGAAATATCAAATATAGCATATTCTATCTCCAGTTAACTGTTGTGTTACTAACCAACAATTGTTAAGATTCCAGATTCAAATAAACACAACAGATGTGGTGAGAATAATAAAATAGGGGGTAGTGGGGACTTTGAAGAATACATGTTAATCTGAAGTCCAACAATTAGCTATTTAGTTCTGGTAAACCGTTGCCATGTTAAAATCCAGAGTCAGTATTAGCAGATCTTTCAAGGTTTAAGAATAGCCATGTATCTAGAATTTAAGTGGCCTATCTTGTTTTTCTTTCTTTTTTTTTACATTGTAATTTATCCATATTTCTTGTTTTCTTTATTTTTATTATTGGCACTAATACAGATGCTCCTATTCCTCCCGCCCTTTGTCCATCTCCACCAGCCTCTGCCTCCACTTCTCTCTGGCCATCACTACAGTGTTGTTTATGTCCATGGGTTTGCATAATCCTTTCCCCTTCTTTCATTCAACACCCCTGCCCCCCCCCCATTACAGCTGCTTGATGTATCCATGCCTCTCTTGTTTTAAAAATTTATTGTGTAATTTTGTTGAAAAACATGGTGCAGAATGAACCTAACACATCTATAGTGCTGTACCTGTCCTGGGGCTATCATTTGTAACCTGGAACTTTGCAAAGATAATGGTTATGTATGGTGGGTCTCCTGCTCACTCTAATCCAGTTGAATTCTCTGTGGGACTCTGGATCTGCTGGTAAGAACAGAAACAAAGTCAGTTTTATGTACAGCAAATGAAATTGTGAATAAATGACCTGGCTGTAAACTCCTTAGATACTAGAATAATGTGACAGACTCTCATCCCTGGAGAGAGATCTATGGAACTATGGTGTTTTTTTTCACTGGGGCTTTAGAGATCAACCCATAGCTCAAGATTGACCATTCACAAGATCTTTGCTTCAGAATTTACAAACACCCATGTATGATGAGCACAATCTAGTATGTTCTCTGTATCTTAGCCTAATCTGATCAAATCCCCTGTGTTCCTCAGCCAGGGCTGTAATTGCAACTGACAGGTGATACAGTTTCAAAGACAGTAGCTTTCACAGCCTGGAGAGGACTGAGCAGACAACCAAGCAGCCATGCCATGCAGGGACAATGGTTCAGGAGGCAAAGGTTAGACATCACACCTGGGTCCCAGCTACAATTTCAGTCTCTGTGGGTCCCAGAAAATAGCTCTTGACTTTACCAATTCATTGCATCTCACTCCTTTGGGAAATTATCTCTAAATATCTCATAGGCAGCTCAGCCCTCCTCAGAGCCTCCACCAGAAGCTCAAGTCCTTCCTTCTTGTTTCATTAATTCATAAAACATACTTTGTTTCATTTTATGAAAAATCCCTTTGTTAGAAAAGGAGAAGAAGCATTGTTGTGTCAAGAATACAGTGCAAAGCCTTGCCCCAGTATCTGTGTGAGGCCAGCCAGACCTCATGGAATGGCCAGCAGAGAGCGAGGGCTGTAGCATCCAGCTCCACCCTGTGCTCTGTCCTCTGCAGGTCAAGAGAAGCTCTAGAATGGAGGGGTAGATATCTCCTAGTACAGAGACTGTGTCCCAAGGGCTGTGAATTGGAGCTGTGGAAATCTTAAGTCTAAATCTTAAAAGTCTGCTTTGTAAAGAAGTCCAGGGAAGAGATACAGCCTCCCACCCCCAACACACAACCAGAGCCCATGCTTTGGAATGCTGTCTGTGGGAAGCTGTGCTCAGTTCAGTGTTTGGTGACTATATCCCTTAGTCATGAAACAGTAGACACAGATGAAATTCAGGGCTGGCCTCGCCACCTGTCATAAACTCTGTTTATCACTCTTCTCTTGGGAAGCTCCCAGGCTGTTGGGAGCATTTCCCATTCTGCTCTGAATCCCTGACAGAACACCTGGGCCAGACTAAGGGCACAGAGATTATCAGCTGACTCTTGCCTTTCCCCTGCCTGTCTCAGAATCAGCAGTTTTGAAAATTATAACCAGTGCATTTCAAATGTGTGTCAACATCAGTGACCCTGATTCATATCATAGAAAAGTAAAATGGCCACATGATACCCATACAAGATTGCAAAGTCCCTATTTGTGGCTCTTTTTCCTGTCCCCATTAGACTGGAGACATAGGAGATCATCCCTGGAGAATTCCTAACTAGAAGGCACACACACTCACCAAGGCCAGAACACAGCATCACAGACACATCCATGGGCCAGTGAACATCCACCATCCCCAATTTCCATCAGCCAAGTGTTGGCTATCTTATGCTGCATAACTCACGGCCCCCACATCTCAGTGGCTTACAACACACAACACTTATTTCTCACTCATATCCCATGTCTTTAGTGGATGGAGTGTGGCTATGTCCCAAATTTTTCTTCATTCTAGGACTGAAGATGAAGAATCACACTATAGCTCTTAAAGCTTCAACTTATGGGTGGTATCAGTTACTTAAACACATAGTTTGTTAGCCAAAGCAAATCACCAGGCCAAGTTCAAGTTAGTGAGAAAAGGAAATAAAATTATCTTCTTTGAAGGAATAGAAACTGCTTGGGAAGGATAATACACTATTTCAACACCTACTGTTTGCAGGGTTTATACTGGCTTGGATAAGGGAAGAATAAAGCTCAAAAATCTATTTATTATTTTAATATTAATTGAGTATCTGTCATATGTCAGTTAATTCTAGTCATAAAGAACAAAACAAATCAAGACTAATTCTTACTCTCATGAAGTATATATTCTAGGGGGGGAGAAGGAAACAAAGAAACATGTAAGTAGTTTGTATGTTTGTGATTAGTGCTATGAAAAATAATACAGCAAAGGGAAAAAAGTTCCAAGACATGTGTAGGTGCCTCTGTGATGTTTTAGTTAGAATTTGGAAGCTACTGTCTGGTTTTAAGTGAAGGCATGTTGTGATCCTGCTGATCCTACTGATATCCACTGACTCTGGTTGCTGTCTGGCAGAGGCAGAAGCCAGAGGACAAGGTGGATGGAAGATTTTGTGCTAATTAAGGCTCGAGTTGATGGTGGTTTGGATAAGGATGGTGGTGGTGGTGGTGGTCAGAGGGTAAGAGAAGTGGTCAGATTCTGAGTATATTTTGAAAATAGAGAATGGATTTGTTGATGGATTGGATTTGGGGAGTATATGAAAAAGATAATTTGAAGATGACTTGAGTATTTTGTTTTGAGCAGCTAGAACAGATGGCTTGCATTTATTGAGATGGAGTTTTAGAGGTGAGGAGGTTTAGAGGTGAACCCAGAAGTTCAACTTTGGTCATGTGACATTTGAGGCTCCTGTTAGACATCCAAATGTAGATGCCACATAACAGTTGCAGATGTAGTTTTGGAAGTGAGGGAGATTTCAGACCAGAGATTTAAATGTTTGAATTTAAAGCCAAGAGGCTAGATGAGATGATTCAAGGGGTGATATGGGCAAGAAAAATGCCCTGAGGTCAGAACTTGGGAGGAGGGGGGACAGTGAAGGAAGCTAAGAAGGAGTCCAGCTATGTAGGAGTGAAACAAAGGGAGTAGTATTATGGTGATATGTTTAGAAACACAAGGGACAGCGAATGCCCAACAGTGCCCAATGGAGCCAGAGGGAGCTGAGTATGGCCACAGCTTTTAACCAAAGATAGCAAATAGAAGCTGCTGTGCAGAGAGGATTTCTAGGGGAAGATGGGGCAGAGGGACCCCAATTTTCTGAACCCTTTCAGCCATAGTCACTGAAGAGTCTCAGCTTTCAGGCTGACCACACTTGAGCCACTGTTAGCCCAGAACTGCAGGCTATCAGCTGGCTCAGAATCCATCCTGTGAAGTTCTGAGACCCCCTGTGACTGTTGGGTCTCAGGAACTCACTAATTTACTGAGTGATGCTTGTTTGATCATGTGTAATCCACATAAAACTGGTCCAAATACAGGGAGATGCATTTAGAAGCAAAACACAGATCACATCCAAAGAACATTGATAAGCAATTGAATTCCTTATTGAGGGGTCTTTAAGAAGCACTAAATGGGAATTACTTGCTAACCCAAATCCAAAATTCTGAAACCCCTTTTCTGTCTCTTTCCTACCCTTTCATTTATAAGATGCTGAAACTGCATCTCAATCTCTCCTCTCACATCTGCAAACTCTCATAAGCCCTGCGTAAACATGACCTGGGCTGGCTCTTTACTCTCTCCCCCTCTCCTCTTGTCTCTTTGGGTCTGTTGTCTATTTTCTTTCTTAGCATGCATAGCTTGCTACCCTTTCTAATGTAGATTAACTTAGCCTTTCTGGTGGTCTTTCAATTTTCTTCTCTAGCATTACAAGATCACTAAAGTAAAGGCCAGAAAGCTGCCCAGGCAAACAGAGAAATCACCTCAAAAGGTAAGGGAAGTAGGAAAATCATGCAACATGATTACTCATTACAGTAAGTTTATTTGTTCTGCTCCGATTCGCTTGTGCCTTCAACTCAGTTTTTGGCCCAGGAGCCACACAGGAGCCCACACACCCCTCTCTGGATCCTCATGTCTACCCAGGTCCATTGATGGTTCTCTAGCTAAAAGCACAGACCCTCTTCCTAAGCCCTGCTTGCTGCTAAGGAATTAAATTTTGCTTCTGTTTTGACCTATTTTTCCTCCTTCTGGGACACTTGGGTTAATTTCCCCCTTTAAGGATTTCCCAAAAGCAAAAATAACAACCCCAGCTGCCAGTCACTGAGACAAGAGGAGATTTATTTGATTTATCAGAAAGTACATAGTGCCAGAGAGATAAAAACACAAGGTTAACTTCAGGTCAGACAGTCTCAACTCCCATCCAGTCAGGCCTTCCCAAGCAATAATTTTTCAGGTCCTGTGGCAGTCTTGCTAGGTCTGGCATCTGATCCCTGAAGAGCATCCAGAAAAAGGAATAAGAGGCTCCTGAGGAATCAGAGCTGCAGTCCTTGGAGGCTACCCCACTTCTCTGTGCACAAGTCTGCTTTAGAGCATTAGCAGGATGAGGGGCTACTGCCTTCTCCCACCTCTGCTGCTTGGTCTATTCAGAGGTGGTGAGAGTGGGAGGCTGGTGAGCTTCACTCCTGCTATTAATTACAAGGTCACTGTAGGGGTGACATTGTCAGCTTTCAACTGGATTTAAGGAAGTAAAGTGTCGGATCTCCTGCTGGTGATTCATGTTGCCTCTTTAGTCCCCTGTGGGAGGAATAGTGAAGAGTTGAAATTGAAAGTTCTACACAAGCAGAAATCAAAGCTTATTTAATATCTCCTTAAACATACAATCTCACAATACCTCCTTACACTGAAAACAACAGCCATTTCCATGATTACAGAGACCTACATTCTGGAAAAAAAATGCAAGATATTTCAAAATGAATGATCAGAAGAGAAGTCTGCATATATGTGTAATTCCTGTGTGTGTATTCTGCCCCTTTGTGCCCTGAACATTTCCAGTATCCTATTCCAAAGCAGAGCTGAACATCACCCTTATAACTCAGCAAGCTCGGGGAGGACAGGCATCATGTTTATTGTGTTCACTTCCATATCCTCAGAGGGGATCCAGACCAAAGTTAGGTGTGTTGAATTGACAAAAGCAGAGAATCATCAGGGTCACTGCAGTTCCATCTGCTTGAGTAAACACATCCACACTCCCTCATGCATAGCTCCATATCAAGTGCCTACAGGTAATTCAATGCCAGAACTGAATTTGAGTTTGCAACACCTCCTGGAATGCTTAGACTTGAACCACCCACCCCACCAGCCTCACAAAATATATGCTGAAAGCAACCCTTAGCTCGTGACCCATGGATCTTCACTTTTCTCTTCTTCAGCAATAGTTTGAAAAAGAAGCATAAAAATGGTGAGACTAAAAAAGTGTCAATTACAAATATGTCTTAAAACATGTCAGTATTCAAGATAAGAAATGACTGTGCACTGGATCATGGGACTCCCCTTCCTATGATAATCCTTCCCCAGACTCCCAAAGCTGGTCCTTACTTTATTCTTTGGTATAATATGGACTTAGATGGGGTGGTAGCCAGAACATGACAGGACAAGACAGGTGAAACATGTCTACTTCCTTTTGTGAGAGGCAATATTGATGAGGAGTGAGATGGGTGCTATAGAGTGTTCACCAGGAGGCACAAAGAAGCTTTCCTGGGAATTTCAAAGCATGTCTCTGAGGAGTGCAACCAAATACCAGACAATTGTACAATAAGGTATCAGGGATACAGAGGTAAAGACCTCTAAGAATTCAATTAGGAATTCTGCCATCTTTCTGGTTTGATTTTATGGAGCATCATTTGTATGCTTTGCCCTAATACTGGTCACATTATTTTATACAGATATATAATATTCCACTGAGTGAGTATACTTTGATTAATTTAGCTCATTCCTTATTAATGGACATTTAGATTATTATTGTTTGTTGTTACAAACAGTAATATAATATGCAAGTAGCATTATAATTTGTGCTGTTGTTTCTTAGGTTAGATTTCTAAAGTTTGAATCATCAGGTCATAAGAGAAGACATTTTAAATTTTGATATCACAGTTACAACTGAAAATGTTATAGCAATTTAAATTCGCATCAACCAATAAATGAGAGATCTCCATAGTAGTTACGAACAGTCACCATTATAATTCTTTCATAGTTTTACTTGTCTATGTGATAATCAATATCTAATTACTTATGTGCTTATTTATAAATAAAATATACTATTTTTTCACAATTTAATAATTCTTAGTATGCCTTTTTGTGAAACTTTTAATGAAATTGTTGACTTTTTTATTATTAAATTGGTATTGGTATTTTTTATTTGCAATAATGTTTCACTATTATGAATAAGAAATTTGTGTCTTTGTATATGTTGCAATGTTTTTCTAAGACAGAAAGCATGTTAGTTTTGCACATGATAGTTTTTCTATCATTCATGTGGTGCTAGCCCAGAGTGGGTAGTCAATAAATAAGTGGAACCTAATAGAAAAACAAACAAGCAAGCAAAATATAACTAGAGACATTGAAATTAAGAACAAACTGACAATAACCAGGGGGGGAGTGGGAGGGGATAATGAGGGGGAAGGGTTTTCAGGAACGCATATAAAGGACACATGGACAACAACAAAGGGGGTTAGGATCAAGGGTGGGAAGTGGGGATGGCTGTGGTGGAGGGACTAATTGCGGGGGGAATGAAGACAACGGTACTTGAACAACAACAATAACAAAAAGTTTTAAAAAATGGGCTTCTGGCCAAGATGGAGGCATGGACAGACACACTGTGCCTCCTCACACAACCAAAAGAAAGACAACAACAATTTTAAAACAAAAAACAACCAGAACTGACAGAAAATTGAACTGTATGGAAGTCCAACAACCAAGGAGATAAAGAAGAAACATTCATCCAGACCAGTAGGAGGGGCGGAGACAGGCAGCCAGGGTGGAGAGGACTCACAGCAAGGCGTCGGCTGGCGGACCCAGGGAGGTGGTGGACTGTGGAACACAGCAGGACAGACTGCAGCTAGCAGACCCTCCAGCCCCACATTCGTGCACAGATAAACCAGGAGGAATGGTGGGGGAGCGAAGCAGACCACACAACCCAGGGCTCCAGTGTGGGGAAATAAAGCCTCAAATCTCTAATTGAAAACACCCATGGGGGTTGAGGCGGCAGCAGAAGAAACTCCCAGACTCACAGGAGAGGTCGTTGGAGAGACCCACAGAGGCCTAGAATGTACAAAAACCTACCAACCCGGGAAGCAGCACTAAAAGGGCCCAATTTGACTGTGGGTAGTGGAGGGAGTGACTGAAATCCAGCAGAGAGTGGAGCAAGCACCACTGCTCCCTCTCAGCTCCTCCCCCACATACAGCATCACAGTGCAGCAACCAGAGTTACCCTGCCCTGGTGAACACCTAAGGCTCAGCCCCTTTATGTAACAGGCACCCCAAGACAAAAAAAAAAAGGCCCAAATGAAAGAACAGATCAAAGCTCCAGAAAAAATACAACTAAGCAACAAAGAGATAGCCAACCTATCAGACGCACAGTTAAAAACACTGGAAATCAGGAAGCTCACAGAATTGGTTGAATTTGGTCGCAAATTAGATGAAAAAATGAAGCCTATGCTAAGAGAAACAAAGGAAAATGTACAGGGAACCAATAGTGATGCGAAGGAAACTGGGACTCAAATCAACCATTTGGAACAGAAGGAAGAAAGAAACATTCAACCAGAAAACAATGAAGAAACAAGAATTCACAAAAATGAGGAGAGGCTTAGGAACCTCCAGGACATCTTGAAACATTCCAACATGTGAATTATAGGGGTGCCAGAAGGAGAAGAGGAAGAACAAAAAATTGAAAACTTATTGGAACAAATAATGAAGGAGAACTTCCCTACTCTGGCAAAGGAAATAGATTTCCAGGAGGTCCAGGAAGCTCAGAGAGTCCCAAAGAAGCTGGACCCAAGGAGGAACACACCAAGGCACATCATAATTACATTACCCGAGATTAAAGAGAAGGAGAGAATCTTAGAAGCAGCAACAGAAAAGGACACAGTTACCTACAAAGGAGTTCCCATAAGACTGTCAGCTGATTTCTCAAAAGACACCTTACAGGCAAGAAGGGGCTGGCAAGAAGTATTCCAAGTCATGAAAGCCAAAGACCTACATCCAAGATTGCTCTATCTAGCAAAGCTATCATTTAGAATGGAAGGGCAGATAAAGTGCTTCTCAGATAAGGTCAAGTTCAAGGAGTTCATCATCACCAAGCCATTATTATATGAAATATTGAAGGGATTTATCTAAGAAAAAGAAGATAAAAAATATGAACAGTAAAAATGACAGCAAACTCACAGTTATTAACAACCACACCTAAAACAAAAGCAAAGTAAGCAAACAACTAGAACAGGAACAGAACGACAGAAATGGAGATCACATGGAGGGTTGTCAACAGGGGAGTGAGAGGGGGAGAGAGGAGGGAAAGGTACAGAGAATAAGTAGCATAAATGGTAGGTAGAAAATAGACAGGGGGAGGTTAAGAATAGTGTAGGAAATGTAGAAGCCAAAGAACTTATATGTATGACCCATGGACATGAACTATAAGGGGAGAATGTGGGAGGGAGGGGGTGTGCAGGATGGAGTGGAGTGAAGGGGAGGAAATTGGACCACTGTAATAGCATAATCAATAAACATTTTTAAATGAATAAATAAATTCACTTATCACAATCAATCAATCAATCAATCAATGTTAAAGGAATGAATGAAGCCTTGGATGGGTACCTCAGTTCATTAGAGCATCATCCCGATATGCCAAGGTTGCCATTCTGATCCCTAATCAAGGCACATACAAGAAGCAATCAATGAGTGTATGAATGGGTAAAACAACAAATTGATATTCCTCTCTCTCTCTCCCTTCCTCTCTCAGTCTTTAGAATCAAAAAAAGAAATGAATGGGTGCTTATAATCATAGAGGTTATGAATGCTAAGACCCTTGCTTGAGTTGTAGACTTTCCTCATTAACTTAATGACAAATATCAATCCACTTGACTTCTGGCCAAGATGGAGGTGTAAGTAGATACACTTTGCCTCCTCACACAGCCAAAAGAAGGATAACTACAAATTTAAGGACAAAGAACAACCAGAACTTCCAGAAAATTGAACTGTATGGAAGTCTGACAACCAAGGAGTTAAAGAAGAAACACTCAATGAGAGTGGTAGAAGGGGCAGAGATGGGAAGCTGTGATGTAGAGGACCCATGGCAAGGTGATAGCTGGAGGACTGAGCTGGTGAGGTGGCAGATGGTGGACCAGGCAGTCCCACATTCACATGTGGGTAAACTGGGAGGAACAACTGGGAAACGAGATAGACCATGCAACCCAGGGTTCCAGTGCAGGGAAATAAAGCATAAAACCTCTGGCTGTAAAACCCTCTGTGGGTTGCGGTGGCAAGAGAAACTCCCAGCCTCACAGGAGAGTTTGTTGGAAAAACCCACGGGGTCCTAGAATGTACACAAACCAACCCAGAAGTCAGCACCAGAAGGACTCAATTTGCTTGTGGGAAGCAGGAGAAGTGACTGAGAGCCAGTGGAGAGCACAGCAAGTGGCATTGTTTCTTCTATGACCCCTCCCACACAAACAGCACTGAAATGCAGTGACAGGGATTGCCCTGCCCTGGCAAATACCTAAAGCTCCTGCCCTTACTACATAACAGGTACAACGAGACAAAGAAATATAGCTCAAATGAAAGAATAGGTCAAAACTCCAAAAATAGAGCTAAGCCAACTTATCAGATGCAGAGTTCAAAACACTGGTAATCAGGATGCTCACAGAAATGGTTGAATACGGTCACAAAATAGAAGAAAAATTGAAGGCTATGAAAAGTGAAATAAAGAAAAATACACAGGGAACCAACAGTGAACAGAAGGAATCTAGAACTCAAATCAATGATTTGGAACAAAAGGAAGAAATAAACATTCAACTGGAACAAAATGAAGAAATAAGAATTCAGAAAAATGAGAGGCTTAGGATCCTCCAGGACAACTTTAAATGTTCCTATATCTGAAACATAGGGATGCCAAAAGGAGAAGAGGAAGAGCAAGAAATTGAAATTTTATTTGAAAAAATAATGAAGGAGAACTCCCCAATATGGCAAAAGAAATAGACTTCCAGGAAATACAGGAAGCTCAGAGAGTCCCAAAGAAGTTGGACCCAAGGAAGCACACACCAAGGCACATCATAATTACATTACCCAAGACTAAAGACAAGGAGAGAATCTTAAAAGCAGCAAGAGAAAAGGAGACAGTTACCTACAAAGGAGTTCCCATAAGACTGTCAGCTGATTTCTCCAGAGAAACCTTGCAGGCAAGAAAGGGATGGAAAGAAGTATTTGAAGTCATGAAAGGCAAGGAAGGACCTGCATCCGAGATTACACTAGCCAGCAAAGCTATCACTTAGAATGGAAGGACAGACAAAGTGCTTCCCAGATAAGGTGAAGTTAAAGGAGTTCATCATCAAGCCCTTATTATATGAAATGTTAAAGGAACTTGTCTAAGAAAAAGAAGATGATCAAAAACAATGAACAGTAAAATGACAGCAAACTCACAACTATCAACAACTGCACTTAAAAAACAAAAACAAATGCCAACTAAATAAACAACTAGAATAGGAACAGAATCACAGAAATTGAGATCACAAGAAGGGTTATCAGGGGAGAGGGGGAGGGAGAAGGATTGGGGAAAAATACAGGAAATAAGAAGCATAAATGATAGGTACAAAATAGACGAGGGAGGTTAAGAATAGTATAGGAAATGGAGAAGCCAAAGAACTTGTATGTATGACCCATGGACATGAACTAAGGGGTGGGGAATGCTGGTAGGAGAAGGAATGCAGGATGGAGGGGAATAAAGGAAAGAAAAAAATGGGACAAGTGTAATAGAATAATTAATAAAATATACTTTAAAAAATAAAAAAGAAGACCTCATGAAAATAAACCCACACAAAAAAGAAAAGAAATATTTTGAAGTAGAGACACTCTTAATTTTGATAGTACCCAATTTATTATGATTTTTAAAATACATAGATAATGTTCATGGTGTTTGTGTTAGTTTACTGGTACTGATGTAACAATGTACCATCATGTCACTTCTGTAAGCTACATAAACTGGGTGGCTTACAAAAGCAGAAATTTATCATCACCTAGTTCCAGAGTCTTGAAGCCTGAAATCACAGTGTCACCAGGATTGCTTCCTATGGGGAGCTGTGAGCGAGAATTTCTTCCACACCTCTCTCAGTGGTTTGTGGTTTGCAAGCAATCTTTGGCATGTCTTAGCTTGGAGTTGCATCACTGCAATCTTTTGCTTTCATGTGACATTCTCCCTATGCCTCTTCTCAGCGACTTCTTTCTGTGCATGTCTGACTCTTTGTCCACACGTATCCTTTTAGTAAAGGCATAAATTATATTGTATTAGCACCCATCCTGATGGATCCATTTCAGCTCAATAACCTCTGGAAAGGTCCTATTTCCAAACAGGATCAAATTTTGAGGTATTGGAAGTTAGAATTTTAAAATATCTTTTTTTTTGTGACGGAACACAACTAAACCTATAACAGTGTAGCATCTAAAATACCTTTGCCTAACCTAATTGCACAAAATTTTTTCACTCTTTTTTTCTAGAAATTTAACTCTTTTAAAATTTTTCAGTTTTTTTTAGTTTTTAGTTTTTGCATATGGTTATCCAATTTTCCACCATTTCTTCGAGACGCTCCTTCCAATGATAGGTGAGATTATATGGTATTTCTCTTTCACCACCTGGCTTATTTTACTTAGCATAAGTCTCTCTAGTTCTACCCATTCTGTTGTGAAGGGTAGGAGCTCCGACTTTCTTTCTGCTGTGTAGTATTCCATTATGTAAACATACCATAGTTTTTTGTGTTTTTTTTATTTTTATTGTTATTCAATTACAGTTGTATGCCTTTTCTCCCCATCCCTCCACCCCACCCCAGCTGAACCCACCTCCCTCCCCCACCTCCACCCTCCCCCTTGGTTTTGTCCCTGTGTCCTTTATAGTAGTTCCTGTAATCCCCTCTTCCCACTGTCCCCGCCCCCACCCCGCCCCCCCCACCCTGGCTATTGTTAGATTGTTCTTAACTTCAATGTCTCTGGTTATATTTTGTTTGCTTTTTTCTTCTGTTGATTATGTTCCAGTTAAAGGTGAGATCATATGGTATTTGTCCCTCACCGCCTGGCTTATTTCACTTAGCATAATGCTCTCCAGTTTCATCCATGCTGTTGCAAAGGGTATAAGCTCCTTCTTTCTCTCTGCTGCGTAGAATTCCATTGTGTAAATATACCATAGTTTTTGGATCCACTCGTTTGCTGATGGGCACTTAGGTTGCTTCCAGTACTTGGCTATTGTAAATTGTGCTGCTATGAACATTGGGGTGCACAGGTTCTTTTGGATTGGTGTTTCAGGGTTCTTAGGGTATAATCCCAGCAGCAGAATTGCTGGGTCAAAGGGCAGTTCCATTTTTAGTTTTATGAGGAAATTCCATACTGTTTTCCACAGTGGCCTCACCACTCTGCATTCCCACCAACAGTGCACTGGGGTTCCCTTTTCTCCCCATCCTCTCCAACATTTGTTTGTGGATTTGTTTATGTTGGCCACTCTGACTGGTGTGAGATGGTACCTCATTGTGGTTTTAATTTGCATGTCTCTGATGGCTAGTGATGCTGAGCATCTTTTCATATGTCTCTGGGCCCTCTGTATGTCTTCCTTGGAGAAGTGTCTGTTCAAGTCCTTTGCCCATTTTTTAATTGGGTTGTTTGTCTTCCTGGAGTGGAGTCATGTGAGTTCTTTATATATTTTGGAGATCAGGCCCTTGTCTGAGGTATCATTAGCAAATATGTTTTCCCATACTGTTGGTTCTCTTTGTAATTTGGTGCTGTTTTCTTTAGCCATGCAGAAGCTTTTTATTTTGATGAGGTCCCATTTGTTTATTCTTTCCTTTATGTCCCTTGCTTTAGGGGATGTGTCTGTGAGGATGTTGCTACGTGGAATGTCTGAGATTTTCCTGCCAATGTTTTCCTCAAGGACTTTTATGGTGTTACAACTTATATTTAAGTCTTTTATAAATTTGCCATTTATAAAAATTTGTCATCTATAAAACAAGGATACCAATGGTATGCAGTCCATGGGTGTAACATACTGACTAATTAGAAATCAAAATACTGAAAGTCCTAAAACAATAAACACTCAGTAATTGCTATCTTTTATTAATATCAAAAACTTTGTTGAATGAATTGAGCATTCAACATATGTGAGCATATGTCAGACAATACCAATGATTAGCATGTGACAAAATATCCCTAGTTTAGCAGAGAATATATCAATTTATCTAGTTAATTTTATAGAAAAATTATGAGGTAGGTGCTGTTATTATTCCCATTTACATATGAAGAGATGAGGCCTAGAAGGAGGTTATTAAAATTGTTCCAAGTATTAAAACAGTTATGTGGGGAAGTGGTATTTGATTCTAAGGAGCCTGACTCCAGAGCATTTACTCTTAACCAGTAAACCCTCCTCAAAACACTTTGTTGTTTTCCCAATGCATATTTGTTGAATAACTACATTTTAAAAATAATATGTAGATTTCCTCTGTATAGACTATACAGACCTAGATATATATGATGTGAGGAATTATAGAAGTATCCTGACACAAAAGATCTTGGGAATTTGTAATTTCTAAAATTTATTGATTTCAGTATGGAAACTTTATAGTCATGGACATAGAGTGATGGTTTGAGTATAACATAGATAAAAAATATGTGTGTTATAAAGTTCCTGGGGAAGGGCCATATTCCTGGAACATGGGGTCAAGACCCATGGTGAAGGGAGACTCAAGGGGCAGCATTGTGTAGGCAAGCAGACCTAGGGATAAGGAAGATCTTGTTTTTCATTCTGCTTCTGCCATGTATTAGCTGGCTCATTCAATCAATAGTTTATCAACATCTATTTAATGCTTTCTCTACTCCTGGAATGTGTCAGAAACTACCACTTCTTTCTAAACCTCAACTCCCAATTATGTAAAACAGTCATGGTTGTTTTTACCTTGAAAGATGTTTAAGAAGATTAAGTGATAAATATGGAAATGTGTAACACAACAACCTTCTATGTGTGATTTTCTCACCCCTTTTCCACACCGCCCCCAGCCAATGGCCAAAGTATGGATTCAGTTATACATAAGGAGTCAAGAAAGTGATTATAAACCCCAGAAGGAGAAAGTAGGATCATCAAGCTGAGGTCCAGGAGAGACTATGGGGCAAGTCAATGGAGCCAAAGACAGATATCTAAGTCAGGTGAGGAAGCCAAGGGTATGAAGCTGGGCAACAAAGGGAAATCATGTTGAGATTAAGTTAGAAGTGGGGCAGAATGGATTCCTTATTTTCACTTTGATCACTTGCTAGTTCTTGAGTTTCATCTGTATGTCTGGCTAGAGTCTGAGAATGCATGCTCTTAGAAGAGAGAGTCTTTTCTTCATTCTTGGTATCTTTGAGGGGATTTTCCCCAAAACCACTTCTGGCCTCCTGACCCACACTTTCTTCTACCTTAAGATGAAATGAATTACTTTAGTAGAGGACAGCAACCACTGGTCCACATTTCTCAATACATAATCTATCTCAGTAAGTAATCTATCGAAGATTCTGAGCATGGGGTGTGGGATTTCTCCTGTACATTGTCTGATGATTAGCCACATCCCTAGCCTCTAGATACCCACAGATACACAATAGGTACCCATAGCATCCCCACAGTTGTGTTGACCAAAAACATTTCTAGACATAGCAAAATTGCATCAAGAACCACTGCTCTAAACATATGTGGGGAGTTGACAGACCATTTGGACCTCACACTAAATTGTGTCATTTCATTTAGCTTCATGAACAATAAAGCTGATATTTTGAGCTCCTTTTTTATTCTTCCTTTAAACAATGTGCTACTTACTCAGAACCTAGATGAGGGTCTCTTCAGGGATCTCAAAGAGTTGTTTAACTTGGGTGTGTATTGTATGTCTCAGTTGGAGTGGATCTGTCATGTGAGTGATTCATCCCTGGTGTAATTATTTCCCTCAGACAATATTTGAACAGTTATAAAACAGAAGGCCCCAAGACCTGCCACTGACCTGAGGTATAGCTAAATTTCCAGGGGAAGGCTCTATTTGGTCTTTAAAATATTCAATTCAGATGAGCCATGCATTGTTGAAAGCTGGGTCAAAGGCAAGCACTAACCCATTAGCAGGTTGGCAGCCTCATCTCAGCAGAGACAGCTCTGGTAGACCATTGACTCAGGTCCTAGCTACATTTTCTGGAAAGGTAGAGGTAAGATTTTTTTTTCCCCTATTTTTGTCTTCTTAAGTTGCATTTATTGGGGTGAGACTGGTTAATAAATTTATATGGGTTCCAGGTGTACAATTCTGTAATGCATCATCTGTATAATTGTATAGTGTGTTCACCACCCAGGTAAACAGCTAAGATGTTTTTTGATGCTGGGGAAATTCTCTGCAGGGTTTTAGTGAGCAGTGAAAGCCAATACTGGGCCTGTTCAGTTTAGACTGGGCATTCTGGAGGCTATTTGCCAAACTTGGGCCATGTTCCTGGCTGAACATCACCCACAGTCACTGTGCCTCAGACAGACCCAATCCATAGAGCAGAAAAGCTTCATTTTCAGATCTGCAGAAGCAGAAGCCTTTAGGCTAATTAATAAATCATTGATGCATTTGTGGTATGAAAAATGAAATATTTATGTTCGCCAGAGTAATATTTCTGTCTTGTAGCCTTGTGCTCTGTTGATGCTTGATGGAGGATGAAGTAAATACCAGCTGGTGTAGAATGAATGGAATATAATTAATCCCTACAAAGTTAAGTGAATATTAAAACACAGAAATCACAGGCACTGGCAACTTATCCCTCCCCAAATCTACTGTCTAGTAAATGGCATCCTGACCTGATGTCGGCTTTCCTACAACTTCAGCAGGGGTTTCAGTAAAGGGCTTTTTTTGTCAGTAGTGTGGAAGCAGCTGGAACACAGGCTGCTGAGAAACGTAGGGAGTCTGCCACCTTCCAGGATCATGGGGAGATTTCTGCCACCTTCCAGGAGCATGGGGAGATTTCCCTGATGCCTGACTGACAGTGTGATATTGTGAAAGGAATGTGGCTTTGGAACTAGAAAAACCAAGTTCTTCACCCAGCCTCTGAAATTTATAAGCCATGTGACCTTGGTCAAGGTCCTTCACTTCTCTGTACCTCAGTTTACTTAGCTAGTGAATAAGTATAATACTGCATATGTAATGAGAGAACTGTGTGACTGAACTTAATAGACAAAGTTTTATTTGATGATATGGCAATAGAGATGAAATGTGAGGAGTACTGTAAGGGAATTGGGTAAATAATCCACCATTGGTGAGGTTACAGTGGTGGAAAAGCAAAAGGCAAGCACACTTGTGAAAGGCAAAATAGCAAGTGATTTAATGACTGGAGAGGCAAAATTGTGAACCTCATCAGCTGGAAAAATGGAAATGACCATGAGAGAGATTGGGACATTCAAGAGAGGAAGAAGCAGAGATTAGGCTGTGTTTGGTGGTGGTGAAATTGAAGTAGATAGTCTAAAAAGAGCAAGTAATCAGTGATATTTCTCCAGCCTTGGAAAAATGTGTGTATGTGTGTTCTTGCATTCATGTGCCCAAGGGTTTCTAGCCTCTCCATAACTCCACCCACCACATAAGCACAATCTCTACTCAGCAAAATTTTCATCATGCAAAGGCTACATGGTTCTCTCTATTCTTTTCTAAGCTCCTCTCTGTCCTTTATTTCCCATGTTGAGTTCCTCATAGACAATCCAGGTACTGCAGATTAGGCCTGTTTATGTTTTGGGAGACTCATCCTCACACTGCTCATTGTTTTCTTTTCAACTGAGTCTCACTTTGAAGGCCCATCCTTACCTCAGTGCTGAATCACTGTGTCATCAGCCCTAGCCAGTGTCCAGGGCAGCAAGTGCATGGTGTCCACTGAACCTAGATGTGGTATAAAAAATAATCATATTTTAATGGAATGCCACAGGATCCCCAAGTCCCTGCCCTTAAAGAGCAGAATGTGTCTTGAAGATAGAATATAACATTCATGAAACAATTAAAGTACCAAAAGTGTGTGCAGTTGAGTGTTTTAATATTTAATAAGCTGCAGGTATTATAGGAAGGAAGTATTCACTTTTCTTAGCACTTACTTTATGCAATCACTATTATAAGAATATCACATAAATGATCTTATTTAATCCTTACAGCCATCTTGTAAAGCAGGTGTTTTACAGTTGGGAATGCAGCCTCAAAGACCCTAATTTGCCTTCAATCAAAAAGCACGGAAGTAATGACAACATGATTCAAACCCAAGCTTACTATCTTCAAGTTCTACATCCCTTTCATTTGTCCTTCGACATTCATTCTTTTCTTCCTTCAGTTGTTTCCATTCCTCTCCTTTCTACCTTCTCTTTTTATTTATTCTCGAAGCATTTTACAAGTTGACAATATTGTTAGCTGCTTACCACTAATTATGTTCAAGTTGGTAATGTGCCAACTTAAAAAAATAGATTCCTTGTAACTGAATGTCGCCATGTGACATATACCAGCCAATGATATATCACTGGAAAGGATGAACTCAGATTCTCTGGTACCTGGCTGTCCTTCCTTTCCCTTCCTTAAAGGAAGATTTGATGCTCAAAGTAGAGCAGCTATCTTATGAGCTGTTCTACTAGGTGATGGACCCATAAGGCTACCTGAGATGAAACATAGGACATTGATCCTAGAAAACATTGTGGATCTGCCATACTGTCCCTAGACTGCCTGCTTTTGGACTTGCTCAAGTTACCGTATTCAACGTAATGTTACTTGTAGTGGAATGCAATTTCTAACTTGCTTTAGTTAGATGCACTTTAAAAGAAGCTCCCAAACTCCCATCCTCTACTCAAAAGCAACCAGTGGCAACAGAAGATTGGTATACATCTTCCTATACTCACTCCATGCTTGCTCCATTTACAAACATATATATGTCCACATATATCTTTTAAGTATAGTAATGATGTGTTCTACCTATTTTTCTGTAACATGCTCTTTCCCCAGAAAAATTTTAATTTTGTAAAACTATGTTTTGGAACCCTACTATTTAGAGCATTCAGATATTTATTAGGCAATATCCCCTGTATGTCTGTGGAACACTGAGTTTTAAAATAAATGGGAAAAATGTTATCTCAGTCCCACACCTATAATGTACAAACAGCCTTGCAGAACAATGGATTTTCCAGCCCCAAATGTCAAGATTCACAATTGAAATGTCAATACCTAGGTTGAAAGACTTTATGATAGAGTATTACATAATATAGTTGTATCATAATTTATCTAAACAACTCCTACTAATCAACACTAAGATTATTTTTTGACAATGCTGAAAATACCACCATTGCCCATATATATTTGAAATTATATATACATATTTTATAAAAAAGCATTTTTATGCATGGAATTACTTGGACAAAGAATACGCATAGTTAATATTTTGATACTGCTGCCAAATCACTTTGCCAAAAAAGGTTTCCTTAATTTACACACCCATCAAAATGCAATCGTGATTGTCTATTTCCCTGAATTTTCACTAGCATTAGATATCATCAATCTTTTTAGTATCTGTGAACCATTGGAATTATTGTTACTTAATTTTCATTCTCTGATATGAATGAGGTTGAACATCATTTTGTCTGTTAACTGGCCACTTTATTTCCTTTTATGTGAAATGTCTCATCTATATTCTTTACCCATTTTCTCTCATTATTTTCTTTTTTATTATTGATTTTTAGAAGCTCCTCTTTTATATTAAATATTAAGTTTTTTAATTGAACATGTTAGAGCCATGGTCTGTCCACATTTTTCTACTGCCTAATCATTTAGGGGAAAAATAAATGAAAGTTTTAGAAGTTAGGAAACATTTTGTTTGTAATTATTAATTAAATCTGGTTTGTCTGAGTGCCTCACATAGGTCATGCAGGTACTATGGGAAATGAAATAGCAGGAGAGCCCAACCCTGCCTTCCAGTAAATCAGTTGAGCTGTGGATGAAAAAACATGCACATATTGCCTTTACTTTAATTCTTATTGGGCATCAAAGGCGTAATAATAGCACCTCTTCTTCATGCACAGCTAGGTGAATCTATCGAACACTAAGACAAAAATTAGCAGAAGGGATATCAAAATAGCTATTCATTTACCTATCAGTAGCACTGGTCCCCAGGACTGGACAGAGAGAACTGCTCACTTGTTGTTTGGTTGGCCACATGGCAGAGAGCAGTGGAGAACATGTGCTCTATGTTGGCAGGGCCTGCTCCTAAGAGAGAGATGGAGGCTCTGAGTCACAACCTCTCAGTTTATTCTTTTCATCTTCACCGATCAGATAAATCACTCCATACACTATGGAGTAAGAGAAGTAAGAGTAACAGCAAGTGAGAAGACAGAGAAAGGCCAGGAGTGTTATATGAATGATGACTTTTTACCTGAAAGGAGAGGAAGGGAAAAGCAATGAATACCACCTACCTCTCTGTTATAGAAGACTTCTATAAGACCTTTACTTCCTGCACTATTTTATTTTCAAACAATTTGTCTGACAATGTGTCTACTTGTTTTTACCATCTCTGCTTTTCGATGTATCACATATTATTTCTTCCTTCCACCCTTTGCACTGGTCTTTGGGATGTGATAGCAGCTTCTTTATGTTCAAAGTTCTCACATTTCCATTTCTGGTTTCCCTTGATTATCCTCTGTCTTCCTCCTTCAGCTGTCCAGGCAAGATGTTTTTATATACACAAATATTTAGGATAGCTAGTAGACCTTTGTACTTTTGTTTTGTTCATAATTTATTAATACTAATCTCTCTCTGAGTCAATTTCCATTGCCCCTTCCACATTCCAGGAGATATGTTATGTTTATTCACCATTTATTCTAGATTTTTTTAATAATTATTTTTTATTCTCTTTCTGCTCCCTCTCACTATATAAAGTGTTGGTATTCTCAAGGGTACCATTTTAGCTCTTTTCTCATTCTGTATGCCCTGTAAATTCATGATTTTGCTGCCCAATATATAATGACACTTCCAAAATTTATGTACCCTCTAAATTAAGCCACACACAAGCACAAACACACACACGCACACCTGTGTACTTAATGCATTGTGCATATTTATACCTGGCTGTTACACTGCTATTTTAAACTCAACATCACCAAATCTTATTTTTCATTCTATATTTGTCTCAGTTAATATCATTAGCTTCTGTTCAATTAAAATTTTACGTATCATGTACAATGAAACTTTATTTTATAAAGTAAAGGTTTGATCATTATTTGGTTAAAACTTTCAAGGGCTCCATGTTACCCAAAAAATAAATAACAAAATCCTTGGAATTCTAAACATCTTCTTATAGACCTTTAGACAGTTAATTTTATTTGTCAATTGGCTGGCTACAGTACCCAGATATTTGGTGAAACATTATTCTGGATATATTTGTGAAGGTGGGGTTTTTTTGGGGTGAGATTAACATTTAAATTTATGGACCTGGAGTAAAACAGATTACTCTACATGATTTGTGTGGTCATCATTGTGGGCAATAACTGAAGGACTCATTGCAAGAAAGACTGACTTCTCCTGAGCAGGAAGGCATTCTGCCAGCAGACACCCTTCAGACTTGAACTGCAGCATCAACTCTTCCCCAGATCTTTCTACCTGCTGGCCTATTCTGCAGATTTTGTATTTACCAAGCCTCCACAATTGCATGAGCAAGTTCCTTAAAATATATGTCTCTATGTATGCACATACACTCTGTTGGTTCTGCTTCTCTAGAGAACCCTGACTAATACAAGACATGATCCTCTATCTCTAAATAAGAACATTCACCTTTTGAATATTAAAAAAAATCAATCAAATCATCAAGCAAAAATCCAACAAATAGAAAAACAATTCAAAAAACTCCACCAACACAAACTTGTGGTTCGACTTTTGTCAAAGTTTGTTATTCCAGATCCATAGCACATCTTTAACATCTTTGTGTAGGAATGCATTCTGAACTCTCATATTGGAATACTCTACCATATTCCTTTTACCCAACTTTTCTCAGCTACTCCGGGTGGATTTAGGCATGACCTTCTCTGAGCTCCCACAACACTGTGTTCCTATCTTTATTTGTGCAGTTCCCACACTGAATGGCAATTATTTATGTCTGTTTTCCTCACAAGGGCTTATAGCTTTAACACCTACTTGGTCCTCAGTCAATCATTATGGAACAAAATACCTTGGATCTATGATGAACTCCTCTCCATTAAATTCTTCTTGTATGCCATAAGTATAATCAATTCCTTAAGAGAAAATAAAAATCTGCACTCCTGCTACTGAGTCCCTGACATTCAAATGGTGTCTGCCTTATAAATTCCTCCTACATTTGGAGTATTGTCTTAACCTCCAGTAGGAGTCCCCAGAGACAAACACAACTGCCTGGGAACATGGAAGATCATGCAGTCCACTGACATCCCTCAAGGACTCACAACCCACAAGAGCAACAGTTAGTGCTGAGCATAAGCAGGAGGCAACATTGGAGTAGGCTGCTTCTTCTTGCTCTACAGAGATCACTATACTAATATCATCCCTGACTTTCTGTATACCTGGGAGAAGTGGCCAAATCCTTTTTGTTAGTTAATTTTATTGGGGTGACATTGGTTAATAAGATTATATAGGTTTCAAGAGTACATTTCCATGATGCATGATCTGTATATTGCATTGTGTGCCTACCACTGAAAATCAAATCATCTCTGTCACCATATATGCAGCTCCCTTCACCCTTTACTACCCCCAAACTCCTTCCCTCTGGTAACAACCCATACTGTTATCTGTCTGTGCCTATGAGTTTCAGTTTCATATCCCACATAATGAGTGAAATCATAAGGTTCTCAGTTTTTTCTGACTTACTTATTTCATTTAGCATAATATTTTCAAGGTCCATCCATGTTGTTGCAAATGGCAGTGTTTCATCTTTTTTATGATTGAGTAGTATTCCATTGTATATATGTAGCACATCTTCTTTATCCAATCCTCTATGAAGGACACTTTGGGTATCTCTATATCTTGGCCACCATATAAGGTTACAGCAAACACAGGGATGCATAAATCTTTGTTAGTAAATGTTTTCAAGTTTTTTGGTAGGTAACCAGAAGCAAGGGAAGTAAAGGCAAAAATAAATGAGTGGGACTATGTCAAACTAAAAAGCTTCTACAGAGCATAAGAAACTGACAACAAAACAAAAAGGTACCTAACCAAATGGGAGATGGTATTTGCAAACAATAGCTCCGACAAGGGATTAATATCCAAAATATATAAAGGACTCACACAACTTAACACCAAACAAACAAATAACCCAATTAAAAAAAAATGGGCTGAGGACCTGAACAGACACCTTTCTCAAGAAAACATACAAACAGTCAACAGATACATGAAAAGATGTTCAATCTCACTAGCTATTAGGGAAAGGCCAAGTCATTTAATTATAGGCAAGGGGCTTCTTGATGGCAAGGGCTCTTTTCCTTTCCTGACTCCCTCTTGTGAGCAAAGCTGAATAGGTGAATAGTGTATGTTTCTTAGTAACTGTGAGCAAATATTGCCTTGAAGTGATTGGCATAGTAGGGACTATCTCAGTTTGGGAAGCTAGCTTACTGAAGTAAAGTAAAAGTATGTGGTAAGTTATGAGAGAACCTAGGAAAAATCTTGTCCCTTTCCAAAAGTTGTTTCTTATAGGGAACCAGTCCACATAGCAATGGTAAATGTAGCTCAGCCCTGGTTCAAAAAACCAAGAGGTGCGAGGCAGCACACAGGAGCCAGGCCCACAGATCAGCTTTTCCACGGGGAACCAGGCCTGCATTATATCTAGGCTGCTTTGAGGCTTGCTTTTGCTAAAACTCCCTCACCCTGAGTTAAGACAGCATATGTTTAGTGTATATCTCTGAAGCAACTCCCTAAAGTCTGTGCTAAGCTGTCCCAAGGATGGAGTATAACCAGATCAATCACTTTTATCATTTCCTTGGATTTGCAACATTCTTTTCTTTGTTACCTGTAAGAAGTAATCACTTAAAGTAAACCTGAGCGTAACGAATGAGAACCTTCTTTGACGTAATGCTACTAGAAAGCAATAAAAGCCTGTTCAGGCAAGAGTCGGGGCATGCTCTCACTTAGAGTAGCCATGCTGTCCCTTTTCTCCAGAGGACTTCTGCAGTCCCTGTGAATTTGTTTGTCGCATCCTCAACACTGTGGACACCACTGGCCAGAGTCCACATCAGTTTCTATGCAATTACAAGCTATTACCTCATCAGACATTATAGGATTTAACATCGGATGTATAAATTTCTATTTTGACTTTAGCCTTCTATGTGATATTAAGCAATAATTGTCCCTCTTTACTTCCAATTTCCTCATCTATAAATTATGTCTCACAAATCCCTTCTTACACTTGTGAAGAGTATTTGAATTATCAGATGTCAAAATGTCCATCACCAGAAGTCCCTCAAAGAAATGTTGAATCTGAGTCTTCAACACACTCTTTATTATAGGCAATCAGGTTTTTACCCCACTCTCTGTGCTGTAAACCTTGCCAAAACACTCAGAATATATTAACCTTGCAGTAATAAAGAAAAACAGCAAGATCACTTGAGAAACTTCCAACAGCAAAAGCCATCTATTAAAATTTGAAAATGGCATAAAAATTATATGGCCACAATAGCCTCTTTCCATTATCCTTGGGAACCAGAGGTTAATATTATATTCCTAGTTCTTGGCTTTTGTTGTTGGCTTCTCCAAGAAACAATTTAAGTGCTGGTTATTAGAGGCTGTCAATAAATTTCATAACTGAAGCAAATCTCACTTAGCTAACAGCTACAAATTAATATTGCTTTTTAAAAAACTACACCTAATGTTTGTGCAGCTAAGCCTCACTGCATGTGCTCCTGTGGTCTAATGCTGCATGGTCTGAATGTCACCGTATAGTGCAGATTGTTTGTCTTCACTCAGCTTCTTAATGGGGAACACAGTGCAGTTTGTCAACAGACACCTGGGCGATAGAAGCCCGCAGTTCAGAATTTTGCTGTTGAGAAAAAATTTGCGGCTGTGCTAGGAAATGCTTGCAGCAGAAATGGCCCCACCCTTGCAGAGGCTCATTCAGTTCTATTTGTGATTTCTTTTTGCATTCATTCAGCAACAGTTGAACAAACACTATGTTAAGTGCTGAGGATGAAAAGAAAAATGCCACTCAATCAGTTGCTACAAAGAAGCCACAGGATAAGAGCAAAAAAGATAAAAATAAGGACCATCTGTTGTAATTGTAGCTGTTAAGAGGCTGTGGGGACATAAAGGAGAGAGTGATTATTTTATGGGCAGAGGTTGGGGTGTAGTGACAAGCATAAAGTAGGAAGTGCTTTCCCCAAAAATGTCATGTTATCTTTTGGTATTTGTTTTCTTTTTAAGTATACAACTAAATGAATTTTTACATATGTGTAAACTCATGTAATTACCATCTAGGTTAGGATATTAGAGGGGGAATTTCTATCTTCCAAAAACAGTTTTGGGTTTTTTTTTTTTTGCTTTGCCTCTTCCTAGTCAGCCTCCCCAATTTCAAGAGGTAACTAGTGCTTTATCACTATGGATTTATTTAGCTTGTTGTTGAATTTCACATAAATAGTTTCATATATTGTGTTTTCTTCTGTAACTCTCTTCAACTCCATATTTGCCTGTGAGATCTGTCCATGTGCACTGTATACTTGCAGCTCGCTTCATTGCTGTGAAGTCTGTCATAGACCTTGGTATTTGAATTTGGGATCCAAATTGCTCTCAGGTGGACAGTTAGGAGGAAGCATAGTATAAATTTAAGCATGGTATATTTGGAGGGTAGCTGTAGTTATATTATAGGGACTTGGGGGTTCATATAGAAAGCTACACTGGAAAAAATATGGGAGCTACACTGAGAAGAATGCAGAGTATACAGGAAAATGTTTGAACTCTGTTTTCAGAGATCATCCCCCAACATCTTCAGAGGTGTTTAAATGGTATGTGTAATGTAATCAGATCTAAGCCTTAGAACCATTATTATGACATAAACATGACAAATGCATGGAAACAGGGAATCCAGCATCAGGGAACCAAATGATAAGCCACCATAGTAACCCAAGGGGTTTGACTTGGGTTCAATGGAAGAAGAGAAGTGGAATACTCATAGTGAGAATAACATGTTCCAAGGTGCCCAGGAGGGAGAGAGAGTGAGGAATCAAAGAAAACACTTTGATTTCTGCTTGAAAAACTGAGTTGTAGTATGCAAGGCATAAGCAGTCAAAAAAAAAGAGAAATAAGCTCCTACTTTGGCTTTTCATCTGAAACTGGGATGTGAGATTGAGCCAGAGCATGGTGGGTCTGCCGAGACCCCTCTTCTTCCCCTGCCCTCCACCCCAGCTATACTTGCCCTGACCCAGGCTGACCTCAGCAGCACAACCTTAAGAGGAGATGGATCAAAGCCCCCCCCCTCCCCGAATTACGTGCATTTAATTTACATCTGGGTCTGAATTCCCTGGGCTCACTTTTGTGTCATTTTGCCACTGCAAAGAATAACATATCAGGGCTTTTTATTCCAACCCTGTGGTGGTGCCCTTTTTGAGAGAATAACCCCAAGTAGTGTTGCCAAGAGCCAGTGACATTTGCCATGTTTGAAAAGGCTTTATTATGAAGAGTGATTACTGATTCCCTTTCACATTTTAGATCATTTCTTTGTTGCTGTCCTTGACTGGTCCTGGTGAGCAACCCTCAGCTATGCTTATGTCTCCTGAACACAACAGTTCACAGAAAATTAGGCAGTGTTCCTCCAAGTAGCATTCACCCTGAGCTTGACCATCAGAAAAGTCACTGTTTCCCTGAATATTTCATCACACAGAGGAGCTTCTTCAAGCCTCAGCAGGGTTGTTGAAATATGTAGATATGCGTGTAAATGAACACAGGTCATGACAGAGTACCCGTGGGTGGAATGAGTGCTATCAGTTCACTTCATTAGTATAAGGGGTAGCAACTTCGGGACTACATCATTGCTGTGGCCTGCAGTTCCCAGAGAGAAATAGGACTGGGAAGAGAGAGTCGCAGAAGTTTGTAGCAGGCAGGAGAAAATTAGAAATAGTCCACTGAAACTGCTCACAAAATACTGACTCCCAAGGAATAAATATTGTAAAGAACCATTGGCTGTGGAGGATTCCTCTTCAACAGAGGCAGTGATTTCTGAATTTTAAAATCAGAAAGCCACTAACCCATATACCTCAGTAATCTTGACATTGCCTATGAGTGTTAAAAGTGAAACCTCACATTCATAGGCAATGATAATTTGGGAGTCTAGTGGAGCAGTAAAAAGAAAGGATAAGAGTTCAAGTCATACTGTGTACATTTAAAATGTGTTGTTTATTACCTATTTCATATGTCCTTTGACAGTACACTGTCTTCAGGGTATCAGCAAGGAGAATGGACAGGGCATTGCATACCAATGAATTTCTAGGACTAAGAAAGAACTTTTATCAAGTCATTTATTTCCTCCATGGAAGGGTTGGTCTAACATCCCAAATAGAGTAAGTCTTCATTTAACATCATCAACAGGTTTTTAGAAACTGTGATACTAAGTAAAACACAATATAATGAAACTAATTTCACCATAGACTAATTGCTATAAAAAAGAGTTAAGTCCTATGGCATAGTTCTGGCCACAAAAACATCACCAAATTTCTAATTAGAGTTCCAGACACTTCTAATATTAAACATTGAAATAGATGTGAGCTATACAGACATTAAAGAAAGTTTAACAAAAACAAGCAAGAGCTTCCTTTCCAACCTGCTGATTCCAGGTCAGGGTTATGGGTGGCCAGAGATTCTCCGGGCAGCTCAGGGAGCCAGGACAGGATCACCCTGGAGAAGATGCCTTTGCATTGCAGGCCCACTCACACTCACACTCACACCCACACCCACACTCACTCAAACTGGGACAATGTAGACACACCGATCAATCTACTTCACATGCACATTTTTGGGTGTAGGAGGAAACCAGAGCCCCTGAGAAAACCCACACAGGCATGGGAAAAGCATGCATCCTCTACACAGATGGTGACCCAAGCTGGAAATTGATTTTTTTTCAATATTAATAAAACAATATTGAATGATGTTATTTAAGGACATGTTATATATCAAATGTGTAAATATGTATCATGTAAATATACATATAAAATTACATATAATTGTGTACTTAGCATTTGGAACGTAAAGT
Organism: Desmodus rotundus; assembly: GCF_022682495.2. Lineage (NCBI taxonomy): Eukaryota > Metazoa > Chordata > Mammalia > Chiroptera > Phyllostomidae > Desmodus > Desmodus rotundus. The sequence continues at coordinate 62,962,934 of NC_071390.1, forward strand.
CTTAAATTGTGAATAAAGTACTCAGCATAATGCATAGAACGAGATAATTATTACCCCACCTTATCCTCAGGCCAACCTTCTGTGGATATGGATGCTTCTGTTTTAGACCTGAAGATCCAAACCTACACCTTTAATGACGTTACTGTTCTGCCAGCACTAGGATTGTTAAGTAGAGAGTCCATGAAACCAACTTGGTTGGCATTAGGTCATTGAAATGTGTCCACAAAGGATGGAGAGCCCCATAGCATTCCATCTTTTTTCTTCTGTGAATATACTCTTTTCCTATGCCAGTGCAATCATGGACCCCAACAGTACTTCTGAAAGGCAGCATCTCCCTCATAGACATTTATTCACCCAGTTAAGAACCTACAGTAGGGTGTGCTGTCTTCGTATGGCTCAGGTATCTGGCCAAGAGTCTATGGTACAAGGACAGGGCCTGTAATATAGGTATCTTCTGTCAGATAATACATGTTTTTCCCATTTAAAATGCTGTATGTTTTCATTTCTTGTTTAACATTAGAACAAAATACTTCCATTTTTATTTTTGTATCAGCCTTTATATTACCTTTTCATGGATGCTTATATGTTATAATTTACAGCTTAATACAGTAGGTCTCAAGTGTTAGTGCACATTATAAGCATGTGGGAAATTGGTTTAACGTACAATGTTCAAGCCAGCTCCAAACTTACTCAGATTCTCTAGATAATGTAATAATAATAATAATAATTAATAATAATATTTTCTGAGGACCACCATAAGCTTAATCAACTTGAATGCTTCTTTAAAATTTACCCTAACTTCAGGCAGACTTCCAGCCAAGATGGAGGCATAGGTAGCCACACTGTGCCTCCTTGCACAACCAAAAGAAGGACAACACATTTAAGACTAAAAATCAACCAGAACTGACAGAAAATCAAACTGTATGGAAGTCCAACAACCAAGGAGTTAAAGAAGAAACATTCATCCAGACCAGTAGGAGGGGTGGAGAAAGGCTGCCGGGGTAGAGAGAACTCACGGCAAGGCAGCAGTGGCTGGAGGACTGGAGTGGGTGAGGCAGTGGCTGGTGGACTGGGTGGTCCCACACTTGCATGTGGATAAACCAGGAAGAACAACTGAGGAGTGAGACAGGCTGCACAAACCAAGGTTCCAGCACATGGAAATAAAGCCTCAAAACCTCTGACTGAAAAAAACGGTGGGGGTTGAAGCAGTGGGATAAATTCCCAGCCTCACAGGAGAGTTTGCTGGGGAGACCTGCAGGGTGCTAGAACATATAAAAAAATCACCCACCGGGAATCAGCACAAAAAGGGCCCAATTTACTTGTGGGTAGTGGTGGAAGTCACTGAAAGCCGGAAGTAGCATCATTCTCTCTGGGACCATTCCCCACATACAGTGCCACAATGTGCAGCAATGTAGATTGCCTCACACTTGAATACCTAAGGCTCTGCCCCTTACTATGTAACTGGAGTACCCATACAAAAAAAAAAAAAAAAAAAAAAAAAAAAAAAAAAAGGCCCAAATGAAAGAACAGATCAAAGTTCCAGAAAAAATACAACTAATCAGCAAAGACATATCCAATCCATCAGATGCACATTTCAAAACATTGGTAATCAGAATTGGCTGAGTATGGTTGCAAAACAGAGGAGACAGTGAAGGCTATGAAAAGTGAAATAAAGGAAAATGTACAGGGAACCAACAGTGAAGGGAAGGAAACTGGGAATCAAATAAACAATTTGGAGCAGAAGGAAGAAGTAAACATTCAACCCGAACAGAATCAAGAAACAAGAATTCAAAAAAGTGAGGAGAGGCTTAGGAAATTCTGGGACAACTTTAAACGTTCCAACATCTGAATCATAGGGGTACCAGAAGAAGAAGAGGAAGAGAAAGACATTGGAAACTTATTTGAAAACATAATGAAGGAGAACTTTCCCAATCTGGCAAAAGAAATAGACTTCCAGGAAGTCCAGGAACCTCAGAGAGTCCCAAAGAAGTTGGATCCAAGGAAGCACACACCAAAGCACACCATAATTACATTATCCAAGATTAAAGATAAGGAGAGAATCTTAGAAGCAGAAAGAGAAAAGGAAACAATTACCTACAAAGGAGTTCCCATAAGACTATCAGCTGATTTCTCAAAAGAAACCTTGAAGTTAATAAGGGGCTGGAAAGAAGTATTCATAGTCATGAAAGGCAAGGACCTACTACATCCAAGATTACCCTATCCAGCAAAGCTATCATTTAGAATGGAAGGGCAGATAAAGTCCTTCCCAGATAAGGCCAAGTTAAAGAGTTCATCACTAAGCCTTTATTATATGAAATGTTAAAGGGACTTATCTAAGAAAAAGAACAAGGTTAAAAATATTAACAGTAAAATGACAACACAGTAGCAACTATCAACAACCAAACCTAAAAAATAAAATAAAATAAAAACAAACTAAGCAAACAACCAGAACAGGAACAGAATCACAGAAATGGAGATCACATGGAGGGTTATCAGTGGGAGGGGAAGGGGAGGGTTGGGGGAAAGATACAGGGAATAAGTAACAAAAGTGGTAGGTACAAAATAGATGGGGAGGTTAAGAATAATATAGGAAAAGTAGAAGTCAAAGAACTTATTTGTATGACCCACGGATATGAACTAAAGAGAGGGAAAAGCATGTGGGAGGCGGTGTGCAAGGCAGAGGGGAATAAAGGGAGGGAAATGGGACAACTGTAATAGCATAATCAATAAAATATATTAAAAAATAAAATAAAATAAAATTTACCCTAATTTCAAGGTTGGAACCAAAAATATCCTGTGATTGGACTAGAATCTGGTTCTCTAAGTTCTTGACCTTTCCGAAAGTTGTTAAGTCTTTTGTCTGCCCGCAGCATGACCGGTCAATTCATTTGCTTCTCACATTCTAGATTATTGGAGGTATGGCTTTCTGGCCTGTCACTCAGTTGACTATTGCACATATCACACTTCCCATGCGCTGGGAAAGAAAGAATAAGCTTGCATATGGTGACTCTGCAGTCCCCGGTGTCACTTACAGGAGGACAAAATCAAGAAACTGATACTTCAGATAAATTACCAGAAAGTGCAAAAGGCAAAAAAACTAGGAAGTATCTCAACCTAGAAATTAGTAATATTTCAGGAATAGTTATTAGAATTCCAAAATGCACCAAAGTAAAAAAGCAACAGAGAAATCACTTCAGCAAGTAGAACAAATATGCCTGTGTTGGATTCTGTTGTATATTATTCACAGGGCTGCCACTCACAGGGTTTGGATTTTCATTTACCCCATGCAGATATTTCCACTTCTTGGATGACTTCAAGATCTCAGAAACCTTATGAAAAATGTATGAGTTTCTTCCTTTTTAAAATATATTAATTGAAGCTATGTTGAATTCTGTAATAAATACAAAGTTTCAGTGCCTTAAGAAATATATTTCCTGCCTGTGAAACAGTACATTGTGGATGTTCGTAGTCAACAAGTGGCTTTTCTGCAGACAATGGTTATGGAATCCACACTTGTTCCAAATTTTGATTTTACCATCTTCTTGGGCCTCAGGTTCCTCTAAAACACCTGCCAGATGAGGAAATAGAGGTTGAAGACAGCATACCCACATCTTAAATAGTTCTACCCCAAAGTAACAAGAAGCACTTCTGCTCATTTTTCTTTGGTGCGGCCTGGACCCAAGGGCTCAAAAAAATTAGCAACTATAATCTTTGGCTGGACATCTACCTTGCATCATCACCTCTATGGCAAAGCTGAATTTTAATCTTTTGTTAGGTGGTTCTAAATCTTGAAACTAGCCTTAATATGAAATTTCCCTTCATATGTATATTGTGTATGTGTACTTACTAATGAGAAAAAGATGGCCAGGAAAGTCTTTTTCTTATGCCACCTCTGTCTGAGTGAACCGTATCTTGTCTCAATAGCCATTTAATCATGGTCTTCCATTGGATATACTACTTTATTATAAGAGTAATTCACTTAGTAACAATAGTTGATATAATTAACATTTTATGTTGAACTTGCTTTTTTTCCTACAAAATTCTCCAGAAAATATACTCTAAAGGGACTAGACATTCTCTGGTACAGTGTAATTTTCAAAACAACAAGTAGTCAGAAATGAAATGTTATGAAAAAATTAAATAATTTTGTTTTGCAAATATAAAGGACAAACTGCATCTGAAATAAATATGTTGAAGAGTCTGAGCTGTAAGTAGCTAGATGTTCATAATTGCTACTAGAATATGACCTACCGGGGTGTGGCATAGTTCTAGATTTTTTTTTTAATATTTAGCTGTGAAGTCAAGTAGATGTATATACCCAGACAATATGTTACCAGAATGGTCTCTTTCCCAAGGTTGGCTAATGATTGGAAGTTGCTACAGTGATGAATAATAAGATCCTGCAAAAGTTCTCCCAGCAAGAGAGACACCATCCATGTTTTAAACAATGTAACTGGGATTCAGGGTACAGCTCTATTTAGAAAATCAGCTCCTCTCTTGGAAGAAGCTGTGTGATGCTACAACCTGTATAACATCTTGCTTCTCAGGCTAAGACTAAAGAGGTAGAAGATGATCTTTCTATGCTATATCAGGGTCAGTTATACTTCTTTTATAATATAATTTATGTATTTATTCATTTAAATATTTTTTATTTTTCAATCCATTTATATACAACTAGCTAGTTTCAGGGATGTAATACAGTGATTAGACATTTGTATAACTTACAAAGTGATCACCATGATAAGTCTAGTACACATCTGATACCATACATGATTATTACAATGTTCTTGACTATAGTGCTGTACTTGGCATCCTCATGACTATTCTGTATGTACCAATCTTTATGTGTTAATCCCTTCACCTTTTCACCCATCCCTTTAACCTACCTCCCATCTGACAACCGTCAAAATGTTCTCTATATCTATGAGTCTGTTTCTGTTCTGTTTGTTCATTTATTTTGTTCTTAGATTCCACATATAAATGAAATCATATGGCATTTGGCTTTCTGTGACTTAATTCACTTAGCACAATACCCTCTAGGTCCATCCATGTAGTTACAGATGACAAGATTTCATTCTTTTTGATGGCTGAGTCATATTCCACTGTATATATGCACTGATTCTTCTTTATCTATTCATCTATTCATGGGCACTTGGGTTGCTTCCATATCTTGGCTGTTGTAAATAATGCTGCAATTAAAATGTGGATGTATATGTCTTCTTGATTTAGTGTTTTGAGTTTTCTTGAATAAATATCTAAAAGAATTGCTGTTTCCTCTTTGCTTCTTATTATTGTCTTTGATTTAAAGTCTATTTTGTCTGGTATAAGTATTGTTACCCCAACTTTTCTTTTCCCATCACTTTACTTTTAGTCTATGTGTGTGTCTTTCAATCTGAAATGAGTAACCTGTACACAGTAAATGTAAGGGGCATGCTTTATTATCAGTTCAGCCACTGTATGTCTTTTTAAAGAAAATTTTATCATATTTATTGGGAGTGACATTGGTTAATAAAATTATATAGGTTTTAAGTGTATAATTTTATACTATATCATCTTTACATTTTATTGTGTGTTCATCACCCAAAGTCAAGTCTCCTTTCATCACTATTTATCCCCTCTTTACCCTCTTTTACTCCCACCACTCCCCTTTCCCTCTGGTAATCACCATACTCTTGTCTGTGTCTATGAGGATTTTTTTTTTTGCTTAATCCCTTCATCTTTTGCACCCAGCCCCACAACACCCTCCCTATCTGACATCTGTCAGTCTATTCTCTATATCAATTAGTCTATTTTTACTTTGTTTTGCTGTTGTTGTTCATTATATTCCATATGTAAGTGAAATCATCTGGTATTTTTCTTTCTCTGACTGGATTGTCTCACTTAGCATAATACTCTCTGGGTTTACTCAAGCTGTTGCAGAAGGTAAGATTTCCTTCTTCCACACTGCCGTGTAGTATTCCATGATGTAAGTGTACCATTGCATTTTTATACACTCATCTACTGATGGGCTCTTTGGCTGCTTCCAAATTGTGGCTATTGTAAGTAGTTCTGCAATAGATGTAGAGGTACATAGATATTTTTCAAATCAGTGTTTCTGATTCCTTCAAATAAATTCCCAGAAGTGGGATCGCTGGGTCCAAAGGCAGTTCCATTTTTAATTTTTTTAGAAACTCCATACTATTTTCATTAGTGGTTACACCAGTTTGCATTCCCACCAACATTGGACCAGAGTTCCATTTTCTCCACATGCTTGGCCAACACTTGTTTGTTCAGTTATTGATGATAACAATTCTAGCTGGTGTAAGATGATATCTTATATGTGGTTTCAATTGGATTTCTCTGATAATTAGTGACGTTGAGCATCTTTTCATATGTATATTGGTCATCTGTATGTCCTTATAGAAGTGTCTTTTCAGGTCTTTTACCCATTTTTAATTGGATTATTTTTGGTGTTGAGTTGTATAAGTTCTTTACAAGTTTTGGATATTAACCCTCTATCAGAGGTATCATTGCCAAGTATATTTTATTCAATGGATTCTCTTTTTATTTTGTTGATGATTTCCTTTGCTGTGCAAAAAACATTTTAGTTTTATGTAGTTCCATTTTTTCTTTTGTTTCCATTGCCAGAGGAGCTATGAGAAATGTCTGAGGTTTTGCTGCCTATGTTTTCTTCTAAGATTTTTATGGTACCAAGTCTTACATTTAAGTCTTTATTCTATTTCTAGTTTATTCTTCAATATGTTGTAAGAAGGTGGTCTAGTTTCTTCTCCTTCTCCTCCTCCTTCTTTTCTGCATGCACCTCTCCAATTTTTCCAATACCCCTTATTGAATAGAATGTCTTTACCCCATTATATGCTCTTTCTTATTTTGTCATATATTAATTGACCATATAGGTGTGGGTTTATTTCTGGGGTCTCAATTCTGCATTGACTTATATCTCTGTTTTTATGCCAGTACCAGACTGTTTTGGTTATTATGGCTTCATAGTATAGGTTAATATCAGGTAGCATGTTCCTCATTCTTTGTTCTTTTTTCTCAATATTGCTGTGGTTATTCTGGGTCTTTTGTGGTGCCATATAAATTTTTGGATTATTTGTTCTAATTCTGTGAAATAGGTCATTAGTATTTTGATAGGAATTGTGTTGAATCAGTAGATTGATTTGGGTATTACAGACGTTTTAGCAATGTTAATTCTTCCTATCCATGAGCTTTGCATATGCTTCCACTTACTTGTATCTTCTTCAATTTCTTTCTTCACTCTCTTATAATTTTCTGAGTACAAGTCTTTTACCTCCTTGGTTAAATTTACTCCCAGATACTTAATTTTTTTAATGCAATTGTAAATGGGATTGTTTTCATAGTTTCTCTTTCTGATAGTTCATTACTGCTGTATAAAAATACAACTAGTTTCTGGATATTTATTTTGTATTCTTCTACTTTACTGAATTTATTTCTCAGTTTTTAGTAGTTTCTTGGTGGAATCTTTAGGGTTCTCTATATACATTATCATGTCATCTGCAAATAATGACAGTTTTACTTCTTTTCCAATTTGAATGCCTTTTATTTTTTCTTCTTGTATGATTGCAATGGCTAGGACTTACAGTAATATGTTGAATGAGTTGTAAAAATGGATATCCTTGTTTTGTCCCTGATCTTAAGGGAAATTATTTTAGTTTTTCTCCATTGATTACGTTAGCTGTGGGTTGTCATAGTTGGCCTTTGTTTTGTTGAGATATGTTCCCCCTATTCCCACTTTGCTGAGAGTTTTTATTATAAATTGGTTTTAGATTCTATCAAATGCTTTTCTTTATTTATTTATATGATCATGTGATGTTTATCCTTTATTTTGTTTCTGTGGTGTATAATGTTTGTTGATTTTTTGATATTGTACTGACATTGCATTCCTGGAAAAAAAATCCCACTTGACCAGGGCATATGATTTTTTTTAATGTACTGCTGGATCTGGTTTGCTAATACTTTGTTGAAAATTTTAGCATCTATGTTCATCAGGGACATTGGCCTATAATTTTCTTTCTTTGTAGTGTGTTTATCTATCTGGTTTTGGAAATAAAATCATGTTGGCCTCATAAAATGAGTCTGGGAGTCTTCCGTCCTCCTGAATATTTTGAAATAGTTAGAGAAGGATATTGTTAGTTCTTCTTTGAATGTTTGGTAAAATTCAGCTGTGAAGCTATCATTCCAGGGCTTATGTTTGTTAGATTTTTTTTTTTTTGATTACTGGTTCGGTTTCATTAGTTGTAATCCATCTGTTCAGATTTTAGTTTGTGGAAAAACCAGAAGTTACAAGGCACCAAATCTTGGCTGTAAGGGGGCTGAGTCACCTGGGTGACTTGATGGTTTGCCAAAAAATTGCATGAGATCTGATGCATGAGCAGGCACATTGTTGTGATGAAGGTGTCAATCACTAGTTGCCCATAGCTGTGGCCATTTTCATTGTATTGCATCTCTCAACCAATGAAGAACATTGAGGTAGTACTCCTTATTAATTGTTGCTCTGGAGGGGTGTAGTCATTAAGGAAAACACCTTCTTAATCAAAATACACAGTTAATGTGGTCTTGATCTTACTGCTACTTTGCCTTCCCTTCTTTGCGTGTGGAGAACCAGGCAACTTCCATTGCGATGACTGGGACTTCATTTCCAAATCAGAGCTGTAGGCCCACCATTCAGCTACAGTTATGACCTTCTTGAGGAAATCCAATTCATTGGTAGCTGTTTGAATCAAGTCATCAGCAACTGCAGCACGATGTCACTTCTGCTCTGGTAGCAGAAGTTGTGGAACAAATTTTGCTGCAGCACATTTCATGCCAAGATTCTGTGTCAAAAGCTTGAACACAGTAGTTTTGGGAATCTACAGATTAGCTTCTGCTTGTAGTTCTCACACTGTCAGTTGCCGATCTTTGTTGATTGCAGCTCATACACACTCATCATAGGTGTTCTGCTTGTTGCTGGCTTTCCAGAACGTGGATCACTTTCAAGAGATTCTCAACCATCTTTGAAGCATTTGTGCCACATTTTATTTGCACCACACTCATTGTGTCATCCCTGAAAGCCTTCTGAATTATACAAGTGATTTCTGCGGAGGAATGTTCAAGCTTAAGGCAATGTTTGATGCAGATTTGTTGCTCTACTCTCTTAGTCATTTTGAATGTAACAGCCATACAGTACTCATGCTCACTCAGTGGTGTCTACCACCCCCACTTACTAGTACAATGAAGTTGTCATTGTTCTCGCATGTGCATTCCAGTCCATCCTCCTTGGCTGCCAGGTTACATCAATGTCATGCAAACCATTCTTGTTATATTAACAATGGCTGGACTTTTTCTGGAAAGACCTTCATATGTGAGTCTGGTTTTCTTATGTGTTCAGTTACCCTATGTCTTTTGATTACAGAAACTCCCCTTCTGTCTTTTTTCCTTTATTCTTCTTAGAGAAAACACTTTATCATTTTTTGTAATACTGGTTTGGTGGTAATGAACTCCTTCACTGACTCGATCTTCTGCTTCATGTAACCTCATTTTTATTTCTTAGTGTATACTTCATTTCAGATAGTGTATTCTTCATGTCTGACTGGTTCTTTTTTATGGTTTCTTTGTCTGTTTTTATACTTACTAGGCCTTTCTTTAAGTTCTCACTTATTTCATCCATTCTTCCCCTAAGTTGGAGCATCCTTCTAACCATTGTTTTGAACTCTGTATGTGGTAGCTTGCTTGCCTCCATTTCATTTAACTCTTTTCTCAAAATGTCTCCTATTCTTTTATTTGGAGCATGTTTGTTTGTCTCCCTATTTTGGCTGCTTCACTGTGTTTGTTTCTGTTTATTAAGTAGATATTAATAAACAGAAAAACATGCTCCCATTCTGCATCTCCACTCCTTCTATTGATCTCCACATGGATGCTTCATTACATCATTAGTTATAGGACTTCTGTTCAGCTAGATTTCAAGTGGTTCTGAATGATGGCTATTCTGTAGTTAAATTATAATATCGATGTGGTTGTGGAAGGATATGAGTACCACATTTACCAGCTCTGTCATCTTGACTAGAAGCAGGATCAGTTATATTCTTTTTTTAATCCTCACCTGAGGATATGCTTATTGATTTTTTTAGAGATAGGGGAAGAAAGGGACAGAAAGAGGGAGAAAAATATCAATGTGAGAAAGAAATATTGACCAGCTGCTTCCCACATGCACTCCAAACTGGGAGCAAACCCACAACCCAGGCATGGGCCCTGACTGGAAGTCTAACCTGCAGACTTTTAGTTTATGGGACAATGCTCAAAAAAAACTGAGCCCTATCAACCAGGGCAGGATTAATTATGCTTTTAATCATCTTTGAGAAAGAATTTTTCTGTCAATGATGTTGACATTGCAATTATATCAATTGTCTTGGTTTTGTAGATAAGTGCAAGGCGTGTACCATTGACATTTACCAATTTCTATTCCACTTCACTGTTAATAGTCATAATCATTAGGCAATTGAAAAATTTTATTGCACATTTACTATGTACCAGGCACTATAATAGATAGGTATCTATGAATACAACAAAATCTAATTTATATCTTATAATAGCCTTTTATGAGGGTAGTATATTTTCCCTATATTACAGAAAACACAGAGGCATAGAGATGTTAGGTTTCTTGTTCACAGTCATAAAACAATTAAATAGCAAATCTGTTTCCATCTCAAACCTGTCTAACCCCCAAGCCTGAGCACCAGCTTCAAGGTGCAGTGGGTTTGTCTTCTCATACATGCTTCCTTACTTATTCACCCAGTGATACTGGGCCACATGCTGGCACTATCACAATAAACCAAAAAAACAAACTCTCTCTCAATTTGAAAAATTCATGTTAGTAGGGACAACTGCAATTAAGTTAAAATTCCATAAATAATCATTTAAATGAATTTGCGATAAGAGCTATAATGAAAAGTTCAGGGCACTGTAGTGAGATTTAGGAGGGGGTTAAGGTATTAGAAGTGTCCTTGACAAGGAGGCACGTCAGCTGGGACCTAAATTTAGCTAGACACTAGCCTCAAAAGAAGGAAAAGAGCATGCTAGGCAGAGGAAGTACTGTGCATGCCCAGCAAGAGGGAATGGATTGTAGAGACCCAGAAATGGGGAAAGCTAATGTCATTGGACTATGGAGATCCAGGCAGAGTGGTGAGAGGAGGATGATGAAGAAGGCAGGGCTGTGATCATGAAGAGCCCAGAATCCACAAAAATGGTGGAGAAAGGTACAGCCCAATTCCCGACTATGAATATTGCCAGAGATTCTGGAAGGTTGAATGTTTCTGTGGGCTCTGGTTTATTTATTTGTTTTTATAAATATAATAATCAATAGTGCATTAACCCTTTGTGACCAGGTACTTTATATAGGATTAGCCTGTTTCATCCTTTCTTATAGAAGTTTAGGGAGAATAAAGTGCTCAAAATGTTATCAATAGTCAGAAAACCAACTAAAGCAGATTTTCCAGAATAGTGAGTAAAGAAATGTAACTTATAGATATTTAAATATACTGCATATACAAGTAATGCCATTTTGGATGGTCAAACTGTAAATAATTTGAATATAATTAAATACTTTGAAAATTAAAACTATAGTAACATAGTTTAATTTTATCTGAGGCTTCCAATTAAATATAGCATTGTACTAGGTAGTTTATATCATTCTCTTGTTCAGCTTCTCTCAACTTCCCACCAAAACACAAATGGTGACATGAGAAAATAAAACACCAAACAACTCAAAAAACTTACATAAAATTAAAAACACCGATTTCTTGAAATCCTGAAAACTGGAATTCTTCCAGATAATAATTGCCCATTGACCACCTACTGAAGTGCTGTTTTAAGCACTTCACATGTGAATTGCTTCATATGCTTTATAAAATCCTCCAAGAACCCTGTTAGATATGACTTTCAATTTTTCAATTTTAAGTGATAAAACTAAATGTTAATAACTTAACTAACTTTTCCAAGATCACATGGCTGGTAAGGGGGTGGAACTGGAGCCTGTGCCTTTAACCACAGCACCTCATTACTCATGGCTTCTTCCACTGAGAAATCTAAGGTGCAATGAAAATCCCCTAAACAGAGACAACGGAGGGTATTTTGGTCCATCTTACTGATCTCACCTATTTCTATTGGGTACTATTTTCACTGATTCTATATAAATGCCAAATTATTCTCCTTAAAGGTAGACTTGTGCATGTGCAAGCACAGGCTATTGCTAACTATTGCTAATCTGCCTTTCCCTTTTCTTTCCCTCTATCCCACCATTTCTAGAAAGAGTTGGTCCACCTTCTCTGCAGGGATGTAGCCCAAATGTGGCCTGCAATATTTCCAGCTGAGGCTCAAGCACTTCCCCCCTCAGGTGTTCTGGATTCATATATAACACTCCCCAGGGTTGAGCCAAGAGGCTGAGTAAATCCCATCTCACCTTCTAACTCTTGGTCATCTTTTCTGCAGTGGAATGGAACAGTGAGTCAGGCTGGGTCCTTGTCTGTCTCATCCAGTTGATTAGCAAAGCTGAAGGAAGCAGGGGATGATTCAGGTGTGGTGAGCTCAGTGCTGCAGAAAGAACATGAAATGATTCCTGACAGGTCCTTGGAGCTAAGGCATCTTACTTAGGTGTATTCATGCCATAGGTGTTTTCTTGTAGGTATGCAAATAATCCCGAATGGCAGGCCAGCTCAGAAGTACAGTGTTGTTCCTGAGTCATGTTCTGTGCCTTTTGCCCCACCCCACACCTCAGATTCTCTAGTGGCTGTAATGGTTCCAAACCTGGTCAATGTTATACCTAGGACATAAATCAGGTGAGTGCATGAACCATATTAATATAGTGTTGTCTCTGTTATATGAGGAGCATTTGGAGATGCAGAATTAGGATAAAAGAGAAAAGTATTAATCTTCTATGGGTAATGTCAGAAAACCTCCATAGAAGAAAGTGTTATGGGACAGTGGGCTTTTGCAGTATGACTGATGGGGCACAGGGAACAAATAGGAAGACAAAGTTTTATAATCATGAAGGAATGTAACTTACTGGGAACTGAACTAACATTGCATTGTTGATATAAATTAACCTGTTGGTATAGATATTGTGGTGAGCATTCCTTGTGGGCACTGTATACGTTCTTTGGATTCCAAAGAGCCATGATTTTAAAAAAGCATGTAGGATTTTTTGAATCACCTAAAACAAGGAGTGAAATCCTTTCCTCTGGGAACTGCTCTGCCTGATTTCCAAAGCTGTAAACCGGTCCCCCCACACCCCACTACCATGGCCAAGGCTGAGTAAAAACACTTTGGGACCATAAGCCACTAAGGAGACAAAACTTATCCTCCGGGCAGGGGTGCAGCCTCTGCCCCCTTTACTTCACCCTGCTTGGCCCCAGACAGGTGACTGGTTAGCCAATGACAGGTAAGATTCCTCAAGGGAAGAACAACCTAAGACAGGCATGGTGATGAAGGAGCCATCAGGGAAGGACTTAGGGGACTATTGAAGAGGGGTGATGGACCGTCACCCCTGGGCTTTGTCATAGCCTGAGTCCTCATTCTGTCTGTAAAAAGTCCCCTAATCTCTTGGCTGCCTGCATCCCCCACCTGACTTAAGCCTAAAACAATGCTGAAGGCAGGTGTGGCCCTGTGCTGGAATGGGCAGTTTCCAGGGGCAATCATGCCTAAGGAAGAATGCATAAAATTCTGTGAAACCTGCTTTGCTAAGAATACCCTCAATTTAAATGACAAGGGTCCAAACATAAAATGAGTTTTTCCCCCAAAGTTTTATGGCCCTTTGGCATCACTCTATCTATCTGACTCTGATTCAGAAGAAGCCCTCATAGTTCTTTGAATGTTATCATTGTTTGATCATTACTGCCTGATAATGATTGATGAGGTTTATGTATGCATCCTGTATTCCTCTGCAAACTAAACCCAATAAAAGCCCATAGAGGAACAGGCTCAAGGCCCTTCTCCTCTGAGGGATTGGCCACCTTTCCTCTCCAAGAAGATCATGTCTTGGTAGATTTTTTCTCATCTGAGGTGGCCTCTGCTGGACAGAGCTCCCCCACACCCTTAAAAGTTTCAGAAAGTAGGAAATCAAGGATGATAAAATGAAGAGGTTATTCAGCTATAATTATGGTCATTCTTTAACAAGAAAAAAACCAAATAACTGCAAAACATTCTTATATAATCTTCACATATTCCTTCTTACTATTTTGATTAATAGCATTCTTGCCCCCTTGGGTTTAATCATCAGTCCCTTCACACCTCATTCAACCCACTGCATTCTGACTTCTTCTCCTTACTTCACATAAACCATTCTTGTCTGGGTTTCTTGTGACTGTCTCATCCCTAAATCCAGGAACCCCTGACAGCCCTATGGTATTGAATACTCTGCAGCCTTTGTCACTGTCAACACTTTCCATCTTTATTTGAAATGATCCTAGCATTTTTGTCCCTTTGCCTTTTATAGCACTCCATTTGCAGGCTTCTCTCTATGTTAGGAACCTACTTGTTGGTACTACTGGTGCTTGTTTTTCCTGAGAGTAGCCCCTCCCTCTCCAAGCCCCACCAACACAGTTGCAGTGGGAGTAGAGTGGCCCTGGCCAAAGTGGGCTGGTCTACTGGTGGCAGTCTGACCCAAGTAGGACCAATCATCATTCTGTGTATTTGAGAGAGCACAGGCACTGAGGGAAGCAGTTTGGGGGCATTTTAATAGAATCTCTCATTGGATATACGAAATCTCAAATACACACTGCAGGAACTGATGGTAAGTTTCATGCCATGTACATTAGAGAAATGAGTCCTTGGTAAGACAGTACAGGATTGAGCAAATGCAGAGAGAGCAGAGACAGAGAAATAACTGCTGGTGTTTGAAACTTGGGTCTGTTCCTCATTTTGAATGCTCTCTGGCCCTTGGTTTCCTATTTCCATAGATAGCAAAGGAAGAATATGGACGTTTTGAATAAATGGGCAACAGGAAAAGCCCAATGTTGCTGCAATCATAATACCTAAGGATTTGGAAAGGAGATCCTTGAAGTCCAGGTATACTTGGCAAAAAAGGTCGAATGAATCCTATGCAAATAGAAACAGCAAATGTGCCCCCCCAGAGAAGCCTCACTCAGATATTTTTTCAGATTTTCTAGAAATTCCTTAATTTTTAATTCAATTATTTATTTATATTTAGAAATGAAACTGATTAGCGAATTCCAGGGCATTATCTTACATACAGATATCATTATTGCTTTCTAGTGTTAGTGCATAAGCATAAATAAAAGAATTAAAACATTTATATAGATATGGAATTAGTATTACCCATGTATAATGCATATCCTTATTTTTCTCTCAAAAATTTGGGCAAAAATGTGCACATTGTATACTACGAAGTACAGTAATTTTGATATTATTGTATTTACTGTATTGCTGTGCAAGGATCAAGCTGTGTTTGCCTACCCCTCCATCTTCTCTCAGATCTGTCAGAAAATGAGTTGAATAGAAGTCCAACAACTACGGAATAAAAGAAACCACAAACATCCAGACTGGTAGGAGGGGTTGGAGATGCAGAGATACAGAGCAAGTTGGTCCCACACCCACATGTGGTGGATAAAAAATCAGGAGGAATATTTTGGAAGCCAGGCATCCCAACACCACACCAGACCCTCAGCCCAGAGTTCCAGTGCCAGGAGTATAAGTCCCCATAACTTCTGGCTGCAAAAACCAGCATGGATTGAGTCAGTGCAAGAAACTGCTGAATTCCCAAGCAGTTCCTCTTAAAAGTGCCCACAAGGGCTTACTCATACTTACTCTAAGCTCCAGCACTGGGGTAGCAGCTTGAAAATCATCAGTAGCATACAAGGAGGAACCGAGATGTTTTACACCAGGGAAAGATCTGGGGGACAGCTTTCTCCCAGACACAATGGCAGGCAGATGTCATTCTTCCTTTTTCTGAATCCCCCCCTTACAGAGTCACAGAGCTGGCAAGTGGGTGCCATATGTGAGATTCTGCAAACGTGGCTAACCCTGTTTGCCTGTCTTGGTGATTCAAAGAGACTTCACCCCACCCAACTGAAGGGCCCACCCAAGCTGTTAGTGGCTTTTCCATTTGAATAGCTTATCTAGTCTCATGCTTTACATCTTCCTAAATCCTCTCAAACAAGCAACAGCAGGCCTCTGTAAGCCACCAGACCCAATATCTCTTGCTAAGTGGCCCAAGGCCCAGCACTAGCAGCAACCAGCCTAGATTCACAGCTTGGTTTCACCTGAGAATCTCCAAACTTAGCACAAGTAGAAGCCATCTCAGATTGCTTTACAACTCATGAACAGTGGCCCTGGTAGAACATAGGTGGTGGCTGAACTTGGCCTGAACCACCCAGGACATCCCATAGCCTGTGTACCCAGTAAACAGCTATAGACCACTTTTGAGGACCACCACCCTGCCCCTAAACACCTGATCCTCTAAGGAGGGTGACAGGTCTGGGAAAATCCCTCCCATGACCTGCCAATAGTAATTAAAGCACAACTGAAGCAGGGTGCAGCCAAGAGGAGGGCCCCAAGAAGGGATTTGTAATGGGGTCCAGGACTCGGGGTGTCCCGGAAACATTAGAAAAATGTATATAGGATGTCCTCACCCCTACAGGCCTGAGCCAGGGGGGATGGGACACATGGAACAGGGCCATTCAGAGCTGTTTTGGGTAGCAAGAGCTTTGTAGCTAACCCCTGGCAGTCATTTAACATATCTATAACCTTTAACTGGTTTCATGGATATGTTAAATAGCTGTGGCCCTGCTTTGAGCCAGGGAGATGGGAGTGGCTTCCACCCAAGATGGGACTGGGAAGCAACTCCCCCTGGTTACAGGGCCTGCGTGAGAGCTTGGAGATGATTGGCTCCAAGCCATGGGGCCACACCTGCCCAGACTTACTATGGCAGCCCAGTAAAGCTGGAAGAATACGGGGATGCTGGCAGGTGTAGCTGACTGTAGGAGGAGTCGGAAATGGGCTGCAAAGGAAGATGGGAACTGGGATTTAAACCTAGGCCCGGGAGCCATAGGAGAAGAGAGACCATGTGGCTCTGAAGGGAAGGAGAGACCATGTGGCTCTGAAGGGAAGAAGAGAGACCATGTGGCTCTGAAGGGAAGAAGAGACCATGTGGCTCTGAAGGGAAGGAGAGACCACGCGGCTTCAAAGAGTAGGGAGGACCACAAGGTTATGGGGGAGAAAGAAGAGACCATGCAGCTCTGAAGGAAGGAGTGAACCACGAGGCTCTGAAGCAAGTAGATAGATAGAGGTCCATGTGGTTCTGAAGTGGGGAAAAGGACCACGCGGTTCTGAAGGAGAGTAAAGAGGACCACGAGGTTTTGGAGTGCTTCTTCTTGCCACGCGGCTTAGGCAGCAGGAGAGACTTTGCAGCCATAGAGAAAGGGGAGAAAGGACTCTTGCTGCTGGGCCATGAGAAGGTGCCACATGGCTTTGGATTAACTGGAGATCGCAGCAGCCACACAGCTGATGGTGCTGGGAGCCTGAATCACGGACTTCTACTTCTTTTCCTGAGACACGGTACCCCGGACTGGGCACAGGGAGAGGGAAGGACTGTGCATCTGTGGGTATTCTAGAGGACTTTAGAATCTTACTGAAGACATTAGGTCATTATTCTAAGTTTGTGTAACTTTTGAATAAACAATTCCTTTCCTTTTCACCAGTCTCTGGCATTGAGAGACGTCTTTCCTCTGGTGGCGGGCATTGCGAACCTAGCAGGTGGGCGTGGGGGGAAGGAACCTCCAGAGACAGAAAGGCGGAATCCTTTCTGTAATAATTTATCGTGAACCACCCCCCCTCTCTTGCTCTGTAACACAACTACAAGGGGAGGGTGTACTCAGCCCACACAAAAGGTGCACCTCGAGTATCCAGCTTAAGTCATAAGAAAGTCTGTGTCAAACTTGACCCTACAGAATACCTACTACATTAAGCTATGCTACCAAGACACAGAGTCATAGCAGCTCTACTTAATACATGGAAACAAACACAGAGAGGCTGCCAAAATGAGGAGACAAAGTAACATGGCCCAGTAAACAACAGATCAAAACTCCAGAAAAAGAACTAAATAAAATGCAGATAAGAAATCCATCACATACAGAGTTCAAAACACAGGGTATAAAGATCCTCGAGGAACTTAGTGAGTACATCAACATCATAAAAAAAGATTGAGTCAGAAATAAAGGATACACTAATTGAAATAAATAACAATTTATAAGGAATCGACATTGGAGTAGATGAAGCCAAGTATCATATCCATGATTTGGAATATAAGTAAGGAAAAAACAACCAATCAGAACAAGAAGAAAAAGAATAAAAGAAATAGGAGAACCAAGATGGTGGCGTAGGTAGACACACTGCGCCTCCTCGCACAACCAGAACTGACAGAGAATCGAACAGCAAGGGGGTCCAACACCAAGGAAATAAAAAATAAACATTCATCCAGACCGGTAGGAGGGGCGGAGACAGGGCACCAGGGTGGAGAGGACTCCCATGGCTGTGGCGGGACTGAGACTGGCGGAGTGTGGGACAAACGGCGCAGGCAGTCCGAGCACTAGCAGACCCTGTGGCCCCACATTCCCGCACAGATAAACCGAGAGGGCCGGACTCAGAGTGGCAGAGAGCGGGGCAGGCAGAGCAGTGGGTAGCACCCCGCAGCCCCACATTCGCGCAAAGATAAACCTGACGAACGGTGGGGAGCGAAGCAGACCGCGCAACCCAGGGCTCCAGCTCGGGGAAATAAATCCTCAAACCTCTGATTGAAAACGCCTGTGGGGGTTGGGGCAGCAGCAGGAGAGACTCCCAGCCTCATGGGAGAGGTCATTGGAGAGACCCACAGGGGCCTAGAGTGTGCACAGGCCCACCCACTCGGGAGCCAGCACCAGAGGGGCCCAGTTTGATTGTGGGTAGCGGAGTGAAAGATTGAAATCCGGAGGAGAGTGAAGTGGGCGCCATTGCTCCCTCTCGGGCCCTCCCCCACGTAGTGTCACAGCACAGCGACCAGCTTTACCCCGCCATGGTGAACACCTAAGGCTCCACCCCTTAAAGTAACAGATGCGCCAAGACAAAAAAATTTAAAATGGCCCAAATGACAGAACACTTCAAAGCTCCAGAAAAAATACAACTAAGCGAGGAAGAGATAGCCAACCTATCGGATGCACAGTTCAAAACACTGGTTACTAAGACGCTCACAGAATTGGTTGAATTTGGTCGAAAACTAGATGAAGAAATGAAGGCTATGCTAAGAGAAACAAAGGAAAATGTACAGGGAACCAATACTGATGCAAAGGAAACTGGGACTCAAATCAACAGTGTGGACCAGAAGGAAGAAAGAAACATCCAACCAGAAAAGAATGAAGAAACAAGAACTTGGAAAAATGAGAGGCTTAGGAACCTCCAGGACATCTTGAAACATTCCAACATCCGAATTATAGGGGTGCCAGAAGGAGAAGAGGAAGAACAAAAAATTGAAAACTTATTTGAACAAATAATGAAGGAGAACTTCCCCAGTCTGGCAAAGGAAATAGACTTCCAGGAAGTCCAGGAAGCTCAGAGAGTCCCAAAGAAGCTGGACCCAAGGAGAAACACACCAAGGCACATCATAATTACATTACCCAAGATTAACCACAAGGACCTACATCCAAGATTACTGCATCCAGCAAAGCTATCATTTAGAATGGAAGGGAAGATAAAGTGCTTCTCAGATAAAGTCAAGTTAAAGAAGTTCATCATCACCAAGCCCTTATTATGTGAAATGTTAAAGGGAGTTACCTAAGAAAAAGAAGATAAAAAATATGAACAGTAAAAATGACAACAAACTCACAGTTATTAACAACCACACCTAAAACAAAAACAAGAGCAAACTAGGCAAACAACTAGAACAGGAACAGAACCATAGAGATGGAGATCACATGAAGGGTTGTCAATAGGGTAGTGGGAGGGGGAGGGGGGGAAAGGTACAGAGAATAAGTAGCATGTATGATAGGTGGAAAATAGACAGGGGGAGGGTGGGAGTAGTGTAGGAAATGTAGAAGCCAAAGAACTTATAAGTATGACCCATGGACATGAACTATAGGGGGGGAATGTGGGAGGGAGGGGGTGGGCAGGATGGAGTGGAGTGGGGGGGGGAATGGGACAACTGTAATAGCATAATCAATAAATATACTTTTTAAAAAAAGAATAAAAGAAATAAAAGGATAATCTAAAGAGCATCTGTGACAAGTTCAAATGGTCCAACATTCTCATCATAGGGCTGCCAGAGGAGAAGAAAAGCGCAAGAAATTAGAAATCTATTTGAGAAAATGATGAAAGTAAACTTCCCTAATTTGGTGAAGGAAATATACATGCAAGTCCAGAAAGCACAGAAATTCCCAAACAAGATGGGTGCAAAGAGGCCCACTCCAAGACACAGCGTAATTAAAATGCCAAAGGTTAAAGATAAAGAAAGAATCTTAAAAGCAGCAAGAGAAAAGCAGTTACTTAGCTACAGGGGAGTTCCCATAAGACTGTCAGCTGATTTCTCACAAGAAACTTTGCAGCCTATAAGGAATTGTCGAGAAATATTCAAAGCCATGAAAGGTGGGGACCTACAGCCATGATTGCTCTACTTAGCAAAGCTATCAGTTAGAATTGAAGGGCAAATAAAAAGCTTCCTAGACAAGGAAAGACTAAAGGATTGCCTCATCACCAGTGATTATTATATGAAATGTTAAAGGGACTTATCTAAGAAAAAGAAGAATATTAAAACTATGAATAATATCACATATCTATGAACAACTGAATCTAAAAAACAAACAAGCAAGCAAGAGGAACAGAAACAGAATCATAGATATGGAGAGCATTTTGATGGTTGCCAAAAGGGAGTGGGGTGCGGGGTAATGTGTAAAGTGGTGAGAGGATCAAGAAGTACAAATTGGTAGTTACAGAATAACCATGGGGATGTAAAGTACAGTATGGGAAATAGTGTAGCCAAAGAATTTATATGCATGACCCAAGGACATGAACAACAGTATGGGGATTGCCTGAAGGGAGGTACTGAGTGGGGGGGAGGGGGGCAAAGGAGGAAAATTGAGACAACTGTAATAGTATAATCAATAAAATATAATTTAAAAAATAATGAATGATCCTCACTAGTATACCACTAGTATTGCATGGTTACATATTCAATGGATGCTAATACTAGTGTGTACTGCAAAATACTGAGGGTATACAGGGAGCAAAGAAGGTACCATATGGGAATATCCAGTCTTCGCCTTATGACTAACTTCTAAACTTCTCACCCTCTGGTTACATATTCAATGGATGCTAAATTCTCACCAATTTTGCTGATCAGATTAGACATTCTTGAGGGGAGGGGTGAATAAGGAGAGGAATGAGAAGAAATATGTGTCCTCTAACACCCTATAACTTTATGAAAGACATACATCTTTCCTGTGATTGTCAAAGAAATAAATTCACCCTGAATGATTGATGTATTGTGCTCTTTAATCCTAATCTAATGTAACTGTGAAGACTGTAGTTACTCAGGTTTATGAAAATACCTCTAGAACAATTTCATTAAATGTTATTTTTCCATACACAGTTCCTCCTCATCAGATATTAAGTACTACCACTAGACTGGACATGTCCTTTTAGCTACATATTTCAGGGAGAGATTAATTTATTTATGTAGATGAGATTATTCCATATGAATTCTTCTGTAAATGCCTTTCTGAAAATCTAACAATGTGTCTTGAGGTTTTTCTAATTAGTAGATATAGGTCCATATATTTTTTAATAATTATATTAAATTTTAATATAATTAAACTTTATATTTAATTAAAATTATATATTTAAAATGATACTCCATTTTAAAGGTATAAGATAAATAAGTGAATTACTTTCCTATTGACAAGACTTAGATTGCTTTCTAATTTGAGCTACTATAATAAATAAACTAATAACTGTTCTTACATATAAATTTTAATACATCTTTGTGATTGCCTTTGTACTTTGATAGATAATGAATAAAATCTTTCTAAAAGTTATCACCAATTGCCTATATCCCAACAGTGTGTAAGAGTCCCCATTATTCTAAACCCTCATCATTGTCATGTATCATACTACATTTTCTAACATTTTTACTCTGATAGCCAAGAACCATGACATGTAATTTGTATTTAGAAAAACATTTTCTTGTCAGTATAAGAATTCTTATGTTTCTATCTTTGAACTTTTTATATTTATAGTTTGTATTTTTTCACTGGCTTTTAGGAGTACTTAGTTTTGGACACCAACTTATTGTTGTATATAAACATTGTCAAAAATATATGTGCAGTTTATTTTTTAATTTATAGTTACTTTAGTCATATAGTACTTTTAGTATTAATGTAGGCAATTGTGTCAATCTTTTGCTTTAATTTTGCATGTTTGCATCTTGTTCAAAAATTTCTTCATCCTGTTGATGCCTGTGACTTCTATTAAAATTTCTTTGATGTGTAGTTATTTAAGCCACATGTAATTTATTTGGAGATGGTGTTAAATAAGGGTGTATTTTTATATAATTACAACATTTAAAAAGATGTTTACCTTTGTATATACCAACTTACCAAATATATGTAAGATTTTCTGGTTATTTTTCCCAGTTTTTTTCTTCATTGGTGGTAATTTGTGGTTTTGTTCTACTATTGCAGTATTAATACTAGTTTTGTTATTATATTACTTTATAACTCCTAATATCTGCTGGAACCTATTAGATAGGTTCCCTCAGCCACTTCAGAGACAGAGAGAAGTATGAAAATATCTTCAAGAAACATTCTTCACAGCCAAGGAAATGGTTTTCACAAAGCCTGCTGAGACAGATTTCATTAGTCCAATGGAAAAGTGACTTAACTCTTCACAATCAAAGTATTTAGTGTGCACACAACCATGCCTTCTCCAACTCTGCATATTAAAGAGAGCAGATAACATTTTTATTCATAGATTACTGGCCCATGGGGAGCCACACACAAACATGATATACATAAGCCAGATTCAATGACTAGATAGGTATTTCAATTATGTCCTTGTATAGGGGGAAGGATAAAATAAATCTTTCATGATGTATCAGATAAAATGTCTATGCATTCATCAATGCCTTTTTCTTACTTTTCCTGGATTCACTGGATAGTTACACTGCATTTCCTATCTTTCTTTGCAGTTTTCTACACAAATGAATGTGAGCAGAAATAATGGATGAGACTAGATAGTCAAAATTCTCATTTTGGATTTTCTGTAAGAAATAAACTATTATCAGGTGTGAGCCATTAAACATTTTAGAGTTTGTTATTAGTTTGTTAACTAATACCTTAACTAATGCCCCAGCTATTTTCTTTTTATTTTCCTGCTTAAGATATGTTTTACTTCCAGGATTTGAAGGGAAAAGTATTAATTCTAGAATTTGCTCTTATACATTGTCTTTCTTTCATTCTCTCTATTCTTTCCTTCTGTACCCAGCTGCATATGTTGGTCCATATCAATCTCTCCACCATTATGTCTAGATCTATCTTTCATGTTATATTCTGTGCTGCCTCGGGTAATATCTTGAGATCAGACTTTTATTTCACTATTTCTCTATCCAGTTATATCTATTCTGCTTTTTAACCTATTCATTGAGTTTTTAGTTTAAACAAGTATAATTTTTAATTTCCAAAAGCTTTGAGTTTATTTTTTAAGACACATTCTTCATAATAGCATCTACTTTTGTATATTTTAAATTCTTTTTATTTTAAAAAACATTTCAAATAAAGTTTTTATATTCTATAACTAATAATTCCTCTGCCTAAGCCCCTTGGAGATTTAGTTTTCTTGATTGTTCAGTTTACTTTAGCTCAAAGTGGCTTCTTCCGGTGTGTGAGCTCATTTTTTCCAGGTATTTATTTGTGAGAAGGCTGGCTTCTTTTTTCCTCCTGAAAAGGGTGTTAAGAACCTGGAACCATTTTAAGTTCATATCCAGAACTAGTATTTTTTTTATAGCATTCAAATAAATGTAACCCTCTTACCTGTAGGTGGAGAAGACTGCATTATGATCTTTGGAAGGGATTTTTTTTTAAATTTACCCTGCACCACAATCAAGGCAATTAATATTTCTTGTTACCTGTCTTTGAAAACAGGTATCTTTCTCTGAGGGTGTAACCTTTTGAGAGATTTATACGGTGGATTCAGTCTAACTCAAACATTTTTTCTTAAAGACCTTGAGATTGTTAAGAGTTGAATCTGAGTTTACTATAATTGAGAAACGACCTTACGACAGCCAGTCTTCAGTTTTAGCCTATGATCCTAATGACTTGTTTCTTCCTAGATATTAGACTATGAAGATTTTTCTAACACTCTTGAGAGTTTAGCAGGGAATTTGCAAGACTCTATTGAATTTTATCTGATATTTCCAGGTGGTTATTTATTTATTTAATATATTTTATTGATTATGCTATTACAGTTGTTCCATTTTTCTCTCCCCTTTATTCCCCTCCACCCTCTTCCATGAGCATTCCCCCACCTTAGTTTCATGTCCATGGGTCATATATATAAGTTCTTTGGATTCTCCATTTCCCATACTATTCTTAACCTCCCCCTGTTTATTTTGAACCTGCTATTTATGCTTCTTTTTTTTAAACTTTTTTTTATTGTTGTTCAAGTATGGTTGTCTCCATTTTCTCCCCCTAGTTCCCCCCAACCCAGCCATCCCTACCTCCCACCCCTGATCCCACCCCCACTTGGTTTTGTCCATTTTTCTTTTATAGATGTTCCTGAAAACCCTTCCCCGTTTCTCCCTATTATCCCCGCCCACCTCCTCTCTGGTTACTGTCAGTTTGTTCTTAATTTCAGTGTCTCTGGTTATATTTTGTTTGCTTGTTTGTTTTGTTGATTATTATTCCCTGTACCTTTTCCCCATTCTCGTCCCCCATCTCCCCATTGATAACCCTCCATGGGATCTCCATTTCTGTGAATCTGTTCCTGTTCTAGCTGTTTGCTTAGTTCATTTTTGTTTTTGTTTTTTTTTAGGTTCAGTTGTTGATAGTTGTGGGTTTGTTGTCATTTTACTATACATATTTTTGATCTTCTGTTTCTTAGATACATCCCTTTAACATTTCATATAATGAGGGCTTGGTGATGATGAACTCCTTTAACTTGACCTTATCTGGGAAGCACTTTATCTGCCCTTCCATTCTAAATGATAGCTTTGCTGGCTAGAGTAATCTTGGATGTAGGTCCTTGCCTTTCAAGACTGAATACTTCTTGCCTGCAAGGTTTCTTTTGAGAAATCAGCTGACAGACTTACAGGAACTCCTTTATAGGTAACTGTCTCCTTTTCTCTTCCTGCTTTTAAGATTCTCTCCTTACCTTTAATTGTGGGTGATATAATTATGGTGTGCCTTGGTGTGTGTTTCCAAAAAAGTTGGGATTCTCTGAAAAAAAAAAGTTGGATCCAGGTGGTTTTATATGAGTGGGTTTTCATAAAATATAGTCAACAACAATTCTAGATACAGTATATATTTTCTTCTTAAATTTTATGTCATTAAGTTACAGTGGATTCTTTTTCTTTGACCTGAGTGTTGTTACCATGATCCTTTTGCTGTTATTCTCATGGATTGGCCTTCCTTCTCCACGTGTATCTTCTAATAGTTGTTACATTTAAACATAAAACTTCCTTTGAATGTCAAAACTAGTTACTAACAACAGCCCACCAGTATGTGCCCACAAACAGTGCAAATATTCTAGTATAATTTGGATACTTCTCTTCCTCCTAGAACCTTACATTTGGGGAAGAGGACACTTATTTAACATTTGAATTATGTTCCATAGTTTTATTATCTGTAACTATTTGAAGTTAATTATTTTCATTATTATGTATTCTCCCCAATTAACATCCATTTCTCAATATAAGTAATATATAGTTCATTTCCACTGATGTCTAAAAAGTCTATTTTTCCTCATATTTAAATCAAAGTTTTGATAGTGGTATGGTATTTTAATTCAAAATTCTTCATTCTTCCTTGTCATTTTCTAGAATCCAGTGTTTTGTTTATTTATTTATTCTTTTATTAAGTGAGCATTTAATTTTATTTTTTCAATTTTATCTGTTTCTCATATTTATTTCATGTTTGAAGTAAAAACAAAAATAAAAATTTGGAAGTGAATGTATGTTGTTATAAATGTCTGTTTATACTGTATCTCATTCATTTTTATTTATGTCTTTATTCTTAATGTTAATTATATTTTTGTGGTTTTTTAAAATTGTTGTTCAAGTACAGTTTTTGGCCTTTTCCATCCCCCCTCCTACCCCCCGAGCCCTCCTATCTCCTTCCCCTATTTTTACCTCCCCTTGCTATTGTGCACCTGTCCTTTATAGTTGTTCATATAAACCCTTCACCCTTTTCTTCTAAAATCCCCTCCCCTCTCCCTTCTGGTCACTGTCAGCCTATTCTCAATTTCAATGTCTATGGCTATATTTTGCTTAATTGTTCATTTTGTTAATTAGGTTTCAGTTAAAGGTGAGATCTTATGGTATTTGTCTTTCACCGCCTGCTTATTTCACTTAGCATAATGCTCTCCACTTCCAACCATCCTGTCACAAAGGGTAGGAGCTCCTTCTTTCTTTCTGCTGCATATTATTCCATTGTACAAATGTACCATAGTTTTCTGATCCATTCACTTACTTATGGGCACTTAGGGTGCTTCCAGCACTTGGCTATTGTAAATTGTGCTGCTATGAACATTGGGGTGCATAGGTTCTTTTGGACTGGTGCTTCAGGGTTCTTAGGGTATAATCCCAGCAGTGGAATTGCCGGGTCAAAAGGCAGTTCCATTTTTACTTGTCTAAGGATATTCCATACTGTTTTCCATAGTGGTTGCACCAGTCTGCATTCCCACCAACAGTGCACTAGGGTTCCCTTTTCACCACAACCTCTCCAACACTTGTTGTTTGTTGCTTTGTTTATGATGGCTATTCTCACCACTGTGAAGTGGTATCTCATTGTGTTTTTAACTTGTGTTTTTTAGCTTTATTCTTCTTTCTCAAAATTGCTGCAGCTATTTGGGGTCGTTTATGCTTCCATATGAATTTCTGAAATGTTTGTTCTATATCTGTGAAATATGTCATGGGTACTCTAATAAAGATTGCATTGAATCTATAAATTGCTTTGGGTAGTATGGCCATTTTGATGATGTTAATTCTCCCAATCCATGACCATGGTACATGCTTCCATTTGTTTGTGTCTTCCTTAATTTCCTTCTTCAGTGTTGTGTAGTTTTCTGAGTACAGGTCTTTTACCTCCTTGGTGAAGTTTATTCCTAGGTACTTTATTTTTCTTGTTGCTATATCAAATGGGATATTTTTCCTGATTTTTTTTCTGATATTTCATTGTTGGTATACAGGAATGTCTTTCATTTCTGACTATTTACTTTGCATATGGCTGTTTTGCCAAATTCATTTATTAGTTCTAGGAGTTTTTTGGTGGAGTCTATAGGATTTTCTATGCATACTATCAAGTCATTTGCAAACAATGACAGTTTCATTTCCTCCTTTCCAGTGTGGATGCCTTTTATTTTCTTTCCTTGTCTGGTTGCTGTGGCTAGGACTTCCAATACTATGTTAAATAGAAGTGGTGAAAGTGGGCAACCTTGTCTTATTCCTTATCTTAGTGGGAACGTTTTTAGTTTTTGCTCATTGAGTATGATGTTGGCTGTAGGTCTCTCATATATGGCCTTTATTATGTTGAGGAATGCTCCTTCTATTCCCACTTTGCTGAGTGTTTTTTTTTTTATCATAAATGGGTGCTGTACCTTATCAAATGCTTCTTCTGCATCTATTGCTAAGATCATGTGATTTTTGTCTTGTTTGGTTTATGTGATGTATTACATTTATTGATTTTGAATATTGTACCATCCTTGCATCCCTGGGATGAACCCCACTTGATCATGATGTATGATCTTTTTAATATATTGGTGGATGTCGTTTGCCAATATGTTGTTGAGGATTTTAGTATCTATGTTCATCAGTGACATTGGTTCGAAATTTTCTTTCTTCATTGTGTCTTTATCTGGTTTTGGGATTAGGATGATGCTGGCTTCATAAAAAGAGTTTGGGAGTCTTCCATCAGTTTGGATTTTTTCGAATAGTCTGTGAAGGATAGGGGTTAGCTCTTCCTTAGAGGATTTGTAGAATTCTCCTGTGAAACCATCTGGGCCAGGGCTTTTGTGTGTAGGGAGTTTTTTGGTGACTGCTTCAATTTTGTCTGCTGTTATTGGTCTGTTCAGGTTTTCTGCTTCTTCTTCATTCAGTTTTGGAAGATTATATTTTTCTAGAAATGTGTGCATTTCACCTAGGTTTTCAAAATTCTTTGCATACAGTTCTTCATAGTAATTTCTTACAATCCTTTGTATTTCTGTGGTATCAGTTGTAATCTCTCCTCTTTCATTTTGAATTGTGTTTATTTGGATCCTCTCTCTTTTTTTCTTGATGAGCCTACTTAAAGGCTTGTCGATTTTGTTTATCTTTTCAAAGAACCAGCTCCTGGATTCATTGATCCTTAGAATTGTGCTTTCAGTCTCTATGTCATTTAACTCTGCTCTGATCTTGGTTATTTCCTTCCTTCTGCTTGCTCTGGGCTGTCTTTGTTGTTGTTCTTCCAGTTCTTGTAGGCATAGGGTTAGGTTGTTTGTTTGAAATGTTTCTATCTTTTTAAGGTAGGCCTGTATTGCTATGAACTTCCCTCTCAGGACTGCCTTTGCTGTGTCCCATAGGTTTTGGGTTGTTGTGAGTTCATTTTCATTTGTTTCCAGAAAGTTTTTGATTTCTTCCCTAATCTCGTTCTTGACCCATTCATTGTTTAATAGCATGCTATTGAATCTCCATGAATTTGAATATATTTGACTTTTTTCCTTGAGGTTGGTTTCCAGTTTTAGTGCTCGTGGTCGAAGAAAATGCTTGATATGATGTCAATTTTCTCGAATTGGTTGAAGTTTGTTTTTTGTACTCTCATGTGGTCTATTTGAGTGGACACTCCCCATAGTGTCCATGGCATTGTGTCTGAGACAAGACAAATTCACATGGACTACCAAGTCCTGTGGAGGAAAAGGGACAGCACAGCCACTCTCTCAATGGGAGAGCACCTCAGAGCACCACAGCCACTCTCTCAAGAGGAGAGCGTGCTGACCCTTGCCTTGACAGGCTTTTATTGGGTTTAATTTGCATAGGAATACAGGGCATATATGGAAAGCTTATCAGTCATTGTCAGTCAGAATAACATTCGAAGAACTATGAGGGCTTATTTAGAGTCAGTGTCAGATAGTTAAAGGGCCATAAAACTTTGGGGAACAAACTCATTTCATGCTTGGACCCTTATCATTTAAATTGAGGGTATTAGCAGAGCAGGTTTCACAGGATTTTATGCATTCTTTCTTAGGCATGATCTCCCCAGGGAACCTGCCCTTTTTAGCCCAGGACTGCACCCACCTCCAGCACTGTTTCAGTCCTAAGGCATTGTTTCAGGTTTAAGTTAGGGAGGGGAAGTAAGGCAGCCAAGAGATTAGGAGACTCCTTGCAGACAGAATGAGGACTCAGACTATGTCAAAGCCAAGGGGCAAGGGTCCATCACCCCTTTTTTCTATAGCCACCCAAGTCCTTCCCTGAGGGCCCCTTCATGACCATGCCTGTCTTAGGTAATCCCTCCTTTGAGGAATCTTACCCATCATTGGCTAACCTGTCATCCATCCAGGGCCAAGCAAGGTGAAGTGAAAGGGGACAGAGGCAGTGACCCTACCAGGAAGTTAAGCTGTGTCTCCTAAATGGCTTATGGTCCCAAGGTCTTTTTACTCAGCCTTAGCCGTGAGGGGTTACAGTTTCTGAAACCAGGCAGTGCGGTTCCCAACAGTCTATCTTTGAAAATGTTCCACGTACATTTGAAAAGAATGTGTATATTGCTTCTTTGGATGAAAGGTTCCATATGTATCAATTAAATCCAATTAAGACCAAATGATCTAAAGTGTCACTCAGTTCCACAATATCTTTGTGATATGTTGTTTGAAATATCTATCCCTTCTTAGCAGTGGGTTTGTAACATCCCCTACTATGAATGTGTTACTATCTGTATCTTTCTTGAAGTCATCCAAGATTTTCCGTATATATTTGAGTGCTCATATGTTGGGTGCACATATTTACATGATGTTTATGTCTTCTTGGTGGATCCTTCCCTTAGTATTATGAAGTGTTCTTCTGTGTCTCTCTTCATGTATTTTGTTTCGAAATCTTTTTGTCTGATATAAGTATTGCTACCTTGTGTTTTTTCTTGTCTGTTCACTTGCAATATTTTCTTCCAACATTTCACTCTCAGTCTGGGTAGGTCTTTTGTTCTGAGGTGGGTCTTTTGTAAGCAGCATATGTGCGCATCATGTTTCTTATCCATTCAGCTACCCTATGTCTTTTGATTGGAGCATTTAACCCATTTACATTTAAGGTATTATTGATAGGTATTTACTCATTTCCCCCCTTTGTTCCTTCTTCCTCTGTCTCTCACTTTTTTGTTCCTCTTCTTAAAGCAGTCTATTTAACATATCTTGCAGTGTTGGTTTAGTGGAGGTATATTCTTTTAGTCTTCTTTTGTGAGATTCTCCTTTTTTTGCCTTCCATTTAAATGTGAAACTTTCTGGGTAGAGTAGTCCTGGTTGCAGGCCTTTGCTTTTCATTACTTGTAATATGTTTTGCAATTTCTTTCTGGCTTGTAGTGTTTCTGTTGAGAAATCAGCTGCTAGCTTCATCAGACCTCCCTTGTATGTTATTACCTGTTTCTCCTTTGTTGCCTTTCATATTCTCTCTTTGTCTTTAAAATTTGGCATTTTCAATACGATGTGTCTTGGAGTGGACCTCTTTGGGTTCATCTTGATTAGGCCTCCCTGTGCTCCCTGATCTTCCATGACTTATCTCCTCTCCAGGTTAGGGAAGTTTTCTGTCATTATTTTTCCAGCAGGTTTTCTATCCTTTGCTCCTTTTCTTCTCCTTCTGGTATTCCTATGAATCAAATGCTGTTGTGTTTTATGTTGTCCTGTAGTTTCCTTAAGCTATCTTCATATTTTTTTAGTCTTTTTGCCATGGTTCTTCTCTACCTGTGTATTTATTTCTACCTTGTCTTCCAGCTCCATAATTCACTCCTCTGTTTCATCCAGCCTGCTTGTAATTCCTTCTAATGTATTTTTTAGTTCAGATATTGTATTCTTCATTTTTTTCCTGGTTCTTGTTTATAGTTTCTATTTCTTTATTCATACTGTTGTACTTTTTTCTACCCTCAAGGTTCTCCTGGATGTTATGGGTTCAGTTCCATAGTCTGTCCAGTCTCAACACCTTGCTTGCTCAAGGCTGCATTCTTGGAAACAGCTCCCTAGAATCCAGTGTTTTAGATGTGATGATATCATTCTGATGTTAAAAGGCTAATGGCTAACCTGAATGTCGTCTACTTTGTGTCTTTTATTTCTTGCTGCTTTGGCTTTTTAAACTGTACACTGGGTATCATTATATATCATTATCATTATATTGTTGTAATTTTTAGCCTCATTTAATGGCACGTTTTTAATTTTAAGAACAAATTACTTTCTATTTTTCAGAGAATCCTTTTTATCTCTGTGAACAGGTAATATGAAATCATTAAAATCTTTCTGTGTTCAATGTTAACTCTAATTTACTAATGTTGTTTGTTCATTTTGATTTCTACCTATCACAGTGTTAGGTTTCTTTTTTAATTATACTTTATTGATCATACTCTTAGAGTTGTCCAGGTTTTTCCCTCTTTTGCTCCCCTCAACCCAGTGCCCTCTACACCCTCAGGCAATGCCCCTAACTTTTTCCATGTCCGTGGGACATGCATATAAGTTATTTGCCTATTCCATTTCCTATGCTGTACTTTACATCCCCATGGCTATTCTGTAACAATTAATTTGTACTTTTTAATCCCCACAACTCTTCAACCATTTTCCACCTCACCCTTCTTATCTGGCAACCTTCCAGTAACTAACTTCTTTTCTCTTTCTTTTAAGAGTGTCTCTTTATATTTTAATTGTGGCCTTTTAACAATGATGTGTCTTGGAGTGGACCTCTTCACATCCATCATAATTGGGACTCTCTGTGCTTCCTGGGCTTGCATGTCTATTTCCTTCACCAAATTAGAGAAGTTTTCTTTCACTATTTTTTCAGATAGATTTCCAATGTCTTGCTATTGCTTTTCTCCTTCTGGTACCCCTATGAAGCAAAGTTGGATTGCTTAAAGTTGCCCCAGAGGCTCCCTATTTTTTCCTCATTTTGAGGGGAATCTTTTTTCCTGTTCTGGTTGGTTCCTTATGTTTCAAATCATTGATTTCATTCTGCGCTTCATCCACTTTACTGTTGTTTCCCTGTAAATTGTTCTTCAATTAGTGTATCCTTCATTGCTGACTATCTTTTTTATGCTGTTGAGGTCCTCACTAAGTTCCTTGAGGATCCTTATAAGCAGTGTTTTGAACTCTGCACATGACAGATTACTTGTCTACATTTCATTTAGCCCTTTTTCTGGAGTTTTTATGTGTTCTTTCATTTGGGCTGTGTTTCTTTGTCTGCTAATTTTGGCAGCTTCCCTGTGTTTGTTTCTATGTATTAGGTAGAGCTGCTTTGGACTCCATGTCTTGGTAGCATGTCTTAATGTAGGTGTCCTGTAGCGTACAGCACAGCCTCCCCTATCACCCAAGCAGGGTACTCAAGGTGCACCCTTTGTGTGGTTGAATACACCCTCCTCTTGTAGTTGAGCCTTGATTGCTGTTGTCAGGTCAATGGGAGGTATTTACTCAGGTCAGTCAGCTGCAAGGACTGTCTGTGGCCACCGACCACCACCTCTGCCCTCCATGGAGAATCAGCTGTGCAGGGGCAGGGTGGTGGCCCTCTGATGTGGTCTGTAGCTGTCCACAGGGTGCATTGGCCCTGTGGTTTCCTGGGTGGTGCAGGCCAAGTTCAGCCCCCACCTGTTTTTTGCCCAGGTCACCCTTCCTGAGCTATAATGCATTCTGAGATGGCTGTTACTTGTGCTAGGTTTGGAGATTCCCAGGTGAAGCCAAACTAGGACTCTAATCTGGCTGCTGCTAAGGCTCACTGAAGCCAACTGGTGCTTGTTTGATATGATTTAGGAGCCAAGACTAGCCATTCTTACAGCAAAGCAGCTTGGGTGGGCCCATAATTTGGTTTGGGGATATCCTTTGTGGATCTCCAAGGTGGGTCACACCATGTTAGCCAGGTTGATTGAGTCTCCAATATGGCAACAGCCTACTGGCTCTATGGGAGGATGGATCATTAAAGGCACAATGGCTTCTGCTTGCCCTGATGCCAGATGTTTCAGTTTCTCCCTGTATATCACTGGTGCCCTTCAAACTGCCACCCTGGTGCTGGAATTCAGAGGAAGCAAGTCTGAGTAGGTGAATTCATTTGAGGCTTCCCCAAGAGGAACCGCTTGGGGCTCTAGCAGCCTCCTCCACCAACTCAATCCCTGCTGGTTTTTCAGCCAGAAGTTGTGGGGACTTAACTTCTTGGCAGTGGAATCCTGGGCTGGGGTTGGGAGGGGTCTACTGTGGTTCTGGGACTCCAAGAAATCCCTCCGGAATTTTTATCTACATGGGTATGCATCCAGGTCCAGACCATTTTTTGTCTGCAACCCTCCTACCAGTCTGGATGGATGTGGTTTCTTCAATTTTGTAGTTGTCAGACTTCCATTAAACTCAACGTCTGATGTTCCTGAGGGATGGTTGTTTTATATTTTAGTTGTAATTTTGAAGTGGTTGTGGGAAGAGGCGAGCCATGTCTGCCTATATTGCCATCTTGACTGGAAGCCACAGTGTTAGGTTTTTTTAATTATTTTTTTCCTCTAATGTCAGGTGATTGTTATTTTATTTTCACTTGCTCATTTACATGTATTAATGAGCGTATAGATTCAGCAGTGATCTTGTTCATGGGAGTTTCCATGGTACATGTGGGCTATTATTGGAATAGCAATGAGTGCTGAGACCGGTTGTGTCCAACAGACAAGGAGGTAAAAGCAGACGGACTTTGCCTTAGAGGTGCGGAAGGATCCTACCTGGATAATGTAAATGTTCTGTCCCCCACATGGAGAACTCAAAATCATGCCAGTAGAGGCCCCCTTGGCAGAATTCCTATGGTCTATAAAAAGAGGCCCTTTTGGCTTTATGCAGTTGAAAAATGTATCAGACAGTAGGCCTAAAAGCAGAGGGTTGCAGGAACTATTTTGTAATATTTTAACACAGTCAAAAAGCTCATATTCTGTTACAGCTCCTTTATTCTTGCTCTTTATGATCTTGTTCTCAAGGAATTTTTTTCTGGAAAACTTAATTTTTCATAGGTTCCCTTTTCCATTTTTATAGGTTTCAAGATACCTCACCTATAATAGGTATAGGGATCCATATTGTTCCATTAGCTTAATATCTTCCAGAAATACTATATATTTCTTTCCTTTTGAAGGCATTATTCTCAGTGTTTTTGCATGAACATCCTTCCCTATATCCTTTTGTCATTTCATGAGATTTTCAGAGAGAAAAAGGAAAATATTTATGACCAGTGAATCATAAAAATGAGAACTAAGATTCTCTTTTTGCCTTCCAGGTTTTAGAATTCAGAAATCACCATCACCACTCTTGGGAGACCTTTCTAATAAAGATTTTCAGTGTGAAGTATCAATCCTCAACTCAATAAAATTTATTTTTCTTTATTGCTTATTCATCTGCTTTATGGTGCTTTTCTTGAATGTGTACATCTTTGCACATAAATACTTTGTCTTCATAGATACTAGCCTGGAACTTATATTCATGACTGATCCTTTTCCTGCAGAGCTCCATTTGATATTTTACAAACCAGATTTCTTATCCTCTGTTTATTTTCTACAGTTTCTATCCTGAGATTCCTTACCTTCATTGAGTTTATACTTTTTGATAATTTTCCTCTAAAAAATATTTTATGATTGTTCATTTTTTCACATTTATTTTAAATCCAGATCTTGATAAGTATATGAAATAAAATATTTTTGAAGGTGTTTTTTCTTTGAGTATAATTTGTTCTAGAAGAAAACATTCATTTTATATCTAAGTTTCTTTAAAATCATATTTTTTTTCTTTTTGCTCTTATTGAAGAGTCAGTTAGCTAATATTGGGAATCAAGATGGGCATGGTTAGCGACCATGCAGAGCACTGCCCAGATGTTTAGGGTTGAAGACTGAGAGGCACATATTAATTTGCTGACTCTTGTGAATGGATGTGTAGTGGTCTTGATAGACAGTGATAAAGAAGTAAATGTAACTTCGTGTTCTGCTGAAGTCTTTCTGTTTTTTTACTATTTCTCTCTTATTATTTATTTATTTACATACTTATTTATTTATTATTGATGATAGCTTAAAGATATCAGGACCAGTATAGCTGCCTTGGAAAGAGATAATTCCTCCCTTGTTAGGAGCCAGTTGGAGCAGGACCTCCTTTCTTTAGCTGCAGTGGTCATAAGGTGCTGATTAGCACTGGCCCTGGCAGGGCTGTTTGAACTGTGTCAGTTATGTAATAGCCAAAAGTTACCTTCAGGCCTTGCTTCTTAAAACTTGTAACTGATTTTGGGAATTTGCTGCAGGGCTTCCTCTCACTCCCAAGCACACCCACTTCTATAAGAATCTGTTGGCCCTTTATTTTATCCAGAACTTTTCCATTCTACTCACAGTCTTTGAATTTTTGTTTTGCCTTTGCATGGCACGTTTCTTTAGTTTCAAGTGGTAATACATGTTTCTCCCAATTTTGTATTTCATTACTTATTTCAGTGGGGTTGTCAGAGGGGACCGTTAAATGCTCAGTTTAAAGCTGAATTTTGAACTGAAAGCCCTGTTGATTTTATGCTCAGCCATTTCAGTTCTGTTGTGACTCTCTAACATAGATTTTAATTCTGGTTTTTGGTCTTTTAGATGTCTTGTAAATCCTTCTGTGATCATCCACTGCCCTGTAAATCTCATCTTCTTCCCTCCTCATCTCATTCTGTTGAATTTTCATCTGTCTTTCTTTATTTAAGGTTTTCTACTTTTGTTACACTGAAGATATGTCTTATTCTATTTTACTGAAGATGCCAAACCATTCTCAATACTTTATTCTCCACCCATTGCTGACAATTTCCTTATCATTTCCAGAGCTTTGCTAGTCTGCTGTGTCTCTGTGGAATGACCTTCTTATTTCATTTTATGGTATTTTATTATGTGCCCCTTGTGTGTTTCTCTCTTGTATTCATTGTTAATAGTCAACATATGATTTATTATTCACAGTGAGCCAATTTGAAAGAGAGTACCTAAGTGATAAAATCATATCATTTAATATGTCAATGTATAAATAGACCAATTGATTTTATTATATTAGATACCTATAAAATAGTTCTAAGTCAAAAATCTTAAATATAATAATAGTGAATCAAATTCAATGATATGTTAAAAAGATAATATATCATAAAGGGATATTTAATTGAATCTGTATGCTGACTTAATATTTGAAAAATCAATGTTATTTACACATTTACAAAAAGAAAGTAGAAAAACCATGAGATCACTGTGACATATGTACCAAAAAGCATTTTGTAAAATTCTACAGCATTCATGTTCAAAAAAAATAAATAGCAAACTGAGATGGGTACCACCAAAAATGTCTACAGTAAACATCATATTTATTTTTGAAATATTGGCTTTTTTACTTAAGATAAAAAATGAGACAAAATGCCATATCTCATTGCTTCTATTTACCTCTCCTGGATGTCCTACCCAGTGCAATAAAAAAAAAAGTACTACTTTTAATAGTAGATTATAATTCTTTAGCAATTTTTGTCTTCTTGTTTCCATGCAGTGAAAAAAAAAAAACACTAGAATCCCATAATGCAAAGTAAATTTTGGCAAAAATTGTTTAAGTCACAGACTCATCACCAACTTTTTGTTGTTGTTGTTGTTGATTTTTTAAAATCTTTTTTAAAATGTTTTTAACTGTTGTTCAAGAACAGTTTTCTGCCTTTCTCCCCCAGTCCTCTTTGCCTCTTCCTCCTGCCACACCTCCTTCCCCTGTTTCCACCCCCCCTTGTTATTGTCCATGTGTCCTTCCACTGCTAGGATTATATCCTAAGAACCCTGGAACACCAATCCAAAAGAACCTATGCACCCCAATGTTCATAGCAGCACAATTTACAATAGCCAAGTGCTGGAAGGAACCTAAGTGCCCATCAGTTTTTTTTGTTTTTTCTCTTATTAAATGAATGGATCATCACCAACTTTTATAAGAGATGGAATTTCAATCCTTTTTTTTTAAATGAATTGTGCTCTTACATTTTTTCATTCCTTACTGCCAAAGGGCTTACGGTGAATTTCTTTAAAAGCACTACAAAACAATAAAATAAATACTTTCAGACTTGCAACATGTAATTAATGAAATCACAATGGCAGCACTCATTATTGACAGGAGTGCTTAGCTTTTATTTTCTACATGTATTTTACATATGTCTAATATAGGAGTTATCACATATCCTTCTCAGTATTTGTAATGGAAGCCCAGCAATTTCATATCTAATATATTACAGAAAAGGCCGCAATGAACTGATATACTAGGTAGCTAGCTTCAATAGCAGCACTGACTACCTGAGACTAGAAAGAATTAGCTAAACCTAAGCACATTTGTTTTTTCAACAAGCTTCCTGCATGCAATCACTGGAATACAGGGTTTAATATATTGAATCTGGGTGCAGTTAGGAAGGGAAGGGTGGGTTATTGCTCAGCATCTTGCAGATTTCTCATTTTAACAGGTGGTTGAAGTACATTTGTGTAGTACTTTCTTAGTGGTTTCTACGGCGATTAAAATATACAACATTATTTTTAAAAATTCTACCTGAAACCTATATAGTACCTATATAGTACTTGTATCCATGCAGGCTCTCCAACTCTCACCTCCCTTTTGCTATAATTGTCATATGTACCACATGCAGTTGCTTTAAAAAGTAAGACAATGTATACTTTTTTTCTTTCAACAGCATATGTATCTTTAAAAAACTAAGAGAAAAAAATTAAACTTATTTACCATTTCAATGCTCTTCATTTGTTTGTGGAGAGTTTTGTTTTCCTGTGATATCATTCATTTCATAATAATTAAACTTCCTTTGAACTTTTCTTGTGCAACAAACCCTAATATTAGTGAATTATTCTAGTTTTATCTTTTTTATTTATTTATTATTATTTCTAAATATTTTATTTACTTTTAGAGAGGGGAAGGGAGAAAGAGAGGGAGAGAAACATCAACGTATGGTTGCCTCTCATGCACCTCTGTTGGGCACCTGGTCTGCAACCCAGGCATGTGCCCCAATCTGGGAACTGAACCAGCGACTGTTTGGTTCACAGGCTGGCACTCAATCCAGAGCCACATTAGCCAGGGCATGGTTTTCTTTTATTTAAACATGCTTTTGCAGCCAGTTTGCAGCTTTAGAGGACAAACTAGAGGGTGGAACATGTGCAGGCATGAAAAAGGACCTGGGCACATGTCTGTGCAATCTGACCAGGAAGAAAAATCCCTGGGGCAATGTCTGGAGGTAGGAAATGGCAAATCTTTCAAAAATATATTTTTAGAATGTAAAATATCAATGTTGGGTGCTGGATCAAGATTCAGAGGAAGAAGAGAATAAGTATTAAGTGTTTGATAAGTATTATGTTGAAACCAAGGTGAAAACAACAAAGAATTTTCTCTGGTCATTAAAACACAGAAATCAAAGTAGGAAACTTTTTCTTATTGATACATATGTTTGGTCAAACCAAGCAAACCTGGAGACAATGAATAAGTTCTGTTTTTGAAAATGTATAAAGTAGCCTTATAAAATGGAGAGACAAAAGAAACAGCTTCAACACAATGTGGTGTTGAAGTGGTGGGGATGTGAGAAGTGGAGGGGATGTGAGAAGGCTAGCTGGTCCCCCAGAGATGGCAATGAAGTACCAGAAGGATATCTCAGCAGCCAGAAGACCACCCTGAGAAGTGTGGGGTCTAAACCCCAAGGTGGGCTCCCCTGCGTATAGCAGCAGAGCCTAAAAAGTACACAGCATCCAGCTGTGAAAAGTGGCAAGGTTTCTTTTTTTTTTCAATTTCTAAAATATATTTATTGATTATGCTATTATGGTTGTCCCATTCCCCCCCACATTCCACTCCACTCCATCCTGCCCACCCCCCTCCCTCCCACATTCCCCCCCTATAGTTCATGTCCATGGGTCATACTTACAAGTTCTTTGGCTTCTACATTTCCTACACTATTCTTACCCTCCCCCTGTCTATTTTCCACCTATCATCTATGCTACTTATTCTCTGTACCTTTCCCCCCCTCTCCCCCTCCCACTCCCCTATCGACAACCCTCCATGTGATCTCCATCTCTATGGTTCTGTTCCTGTTCTAGTTGTTTGCCTAGTTTGCTCTTGTTTTTGTTTTAGGTGTGGTCATTAATAACTGTGAGTTTGCTGTCATTTTTACTGTTCCTATTTTTGATCTTCTTTTTCTTAGGTAACTCCCTTTAACATTTTATATAATAAGGGCTTGGTGATGATGAACTCCTTTAACTTGACCTTATCTGAGAAGCACTTGATCTTCCCTTCCATTCTAAATGATAGCTTTGCTAGATACAGTAATCTTGGATGTTGTCCCTTGCCTTTCATGACTTGGAATACTTCTTGCCAGCCCCTTCTTGCCTGTAAGGTCTCTTTGGAGAAATCAGCTGACAGTCTTATGGGAAGTCCTTTGTAGGTAACTGTCTCCTCTTCTCTTGCTGCTTCTAAGATTCTCTCCTTCTGTTTCATCTTGGCTAATGTAATTATGATGTGCCTTGGTGTGTTCCTCCTTGGGTCCAGCTTCTTTGGGACTCTCTGAGCTTCCTGGACTTCCTGGAAGTCTATTTCCTTTGCCAGATGAAGGAAGTTCTCCTTCATTATTTGTTCAAATAAGTTTTCAATTTTTTGTTCTTCCTCTTCTCCTTCTGGTACCCCTATAATTCGGATGTTGGAACATTTCAAGATGTCCTGGAGGTTCCTAAGCCTCTCCTCATTTTTCTGAATTCTTGTTTCTTCATTCTTTTCTGGTTGGATGTTTCTTTCTTCCTTCTGGTCCACACTGTTGATTTGAGTCCCAGTTTCCTTCCCATCACTATTGGTTCCCTGTACATTTTCCTTTGTTTCTCTTAGCATAGGCTTCATTTTTTCATCTGGTTTTTGAACAGATTCAACCAATTCTGTGAGCATCTTGATAACCAGTGTTTTGAACTGTGCATCCGATAGGTTGGCTATCTCTTCCTCGCTTAGTTGTATTATTTATGGAGCTTTGAAGTGTTCTGTCATTTGGGCCTTTTTTTTTTTTTTTTTTTTTTGTCTTGGCACGTCTGTTACTTTAAGGGGCGGAGCCTTAGGTGTTCACTGGGGCAGGGTAACCAGAGGCTACGTGGGGGAGGGGCCAAGAGGGAGCAATGGTGCCCACTTCACTCTCCTCTGGATTTCAATCTTTCACTCTGCTACCCACAATCAAACTGGGCCCCTCTGGTGCTGGCTCCCGAGTGGGTGGGCCTGTGCACACTCTAGGCCCCTGTGGGTCTCTCCAACAACCTCTCCTGTGAGGCTGGGAGTGTCTCCTGCTGCTGCCCCAACCCCCACAGGCATTTTCAATCAGAGGTTTGAGGATTTATTTCCCCGTGCTGGAGCCCTGGGTTGCGCGGTCTGCTCTGCTCCCACCGTTTGTCCGGTTTATCTGTGTGAGAATGTGGGGTTGCGGGGTGCTACCCGCTGCTCCTCCTGCCCCATTCTCTGCCACTCTGAGTCCGGCCCTCCTGGTTTATCTGCATGAATGTGGGGCTGCAGGTCTGCTAGTGGTCAGACTGCCTGCCCCGTTCGTCCCACACTCCACCAGTCTCGGTCCCGCCACAGCCGCTCGAGTCCTCTCTGCCCCAGTTCCCATCTCCACCCCTCCTACCAGTCTGGATGAATGTTTATTTTTTATTTCCTTGGTGTCGGACCCCCTTGCCATTTGATTCTCTGTCAGTTCTGGTTGTGGGAGGAGGCGCAGTGTGTCTACCTATGCCACCATCTTGGTTCCAAGTGGCAAGGTTTCTCTCTGCCAGAGACAGATGTCTAGAGGTAAGAAGAGAACCGTTTAACAGGCCAACACATTAATTTTCATATACAGCCACTTACCCTGGGCTCTGGCAAATGCATGGGCAAAGTGGACTAGAGATGCTTGAGGAGAGACTAGAGACAGAGGCTTTGGTGAGAGAACTGAGAGAGTAGCCACCAGGAGCCTGGTGCTAAGTCATCCCCGAGACTGTAGCAGCCATCTTGCTTAGGCAGACACTACACTCTGAGGGCAGCAATTTAAGGAGAAACAATAGGCCTGACCTCAGGAGAGATTCTACTCCACCCTATCATGCTTAAGCCTGACTGCTGAGTGCAGAGTGACTAGATTAACAACTGAAGGAGTCAGCTAGAAACAGTAGGTCCCTGGTAGTCTTCAGTAGGCTGTGTAAGGTTACACTGGGTCACCAGATGACATTACTAGAGGCGGATCCAGAAAGAAAAAATAGTGATAAATACTAGAAGATGCCAAGATGAAATCCACCATGGTATTTGCCATGATTTGTGATATTTTCCTTCCTACATAGTTTTCTAACATTCATTTCTTCTCCTTCAAGTTTGTGCATATTAAGTCACTAGATTTTATACTTTAGTTTATTACAATTCTCATATTTTGCTCCTCCCTTCTCTTACTCCATTTTATCTTCTTCTTTCCTCTTATTATTTTCATTTTAAATTTTGTTTTTTCTCTTGCTACAATTTGTTTCCATTCATCACTCTTGATATTTCTCCCCCTTCAAGCCTCTCAAAATCAATTTTCTTGTCAATAGTCATCTCACATTCTTTTACCCACTCTTAAAATACCTGTGTTCTTTCTCCACCTATAGCAATCTTTGCTGATTGGTTGTGGATAGGTTAGTTGTTGCATTCTTTCAATTTTTTTTCTAGATCTTCACTATTCTTGTATTTCAAATCTCAAATTTTACCATTCTCCTACTTCATTCTGCCTTCATCCTGCCCATTCATTTTTTTGTCTCAAATTTTAACTTTTCCCTGTCTTAGCCTGTTTTTTTCTTCCTTCTCTGTTTTTTCCTTTCATCTTGCCTCTTTCTTTATTTCATCTCACATTTTAATTTTTGCCTTTCTTAGCCTGGTTGTCATTCCTCACTCTGAGTAGTTCCTCTCCTTCTATCACCTCAAAATCACTTCCCTTTCCTCTACACATTTCTTAAGCTTTTCTTTCTTTTTTCACTCTTATTCCCATCAAAACTATATTAATCTTAGCTTATTTGTTGTTCATAGTGCTATGGTGTATCCATCTCTCCAATTTGTTTCCTATTTTTAAAAATTATTTAATTATATTTTTTCCTTTTTCTTGCTCTCTATCACTTTTTTTTAATTCTCTGTTTAAATCTAAACTGTACGTGTCCCATATCTCACTTCATCCCACCTTCTTCAATCCCATTTTTATTTATGATATAAATTTACTCCGATTCCCTGCTCTTATTAGTGTGTCTCCCTCTACCCTATCAAAATCATTTTTCTTTCAGTTTGTCATCTCTTATTTGCTTTTCCTTTCTTACAAAGTTTTAATCTGTTTGCACCCTTATTAATACTGATTCCTTTGCTATTGATAGTGGGATTGTGGGTGGGAGTGATTTTTGTGGGGGCGGTTTGTTTTCTGGGATGTGCTTTTGTTCTGGCAGCACCTGTGCAAGGGCATAAAGGTGTGGTGGGTAGAGAGACCATCAGTCAGCCATTTGGAGGTAAGGAAACATCAAAGAAAGACCCAACAACAATCAAAACCCCATTACATCCAAATAACCAACATAAATGGCATAAAGGGCATTCTAAGAGCATCAAGTTCAGGAGATCAAGGAGACTGCACCAATGAATCTCACAGGTCTCCTACCATAGAAGTTCACAACACAAAGACAGGAAGTCAAAGCAGATCAATTTGAGTAGACACAAACAAGAAATGTCTCCTTTAAAATGGGAAAACAAAGAAACAACCCGCAATTGAAAGGAAAGTAGAAATCCCCCAAAAGAGTGCTAAATGGAATAGAGGCAAGTAAACTATCAGACATTGAGTTCAAAACAATGATTATAAGGAAGTTCAATGAGATCAGTGAGAATTACAAAGAACTAGATGAAAGAAAGCTACAAGGAACTTACTGTGAACTACATCAGCATGAAAATGGACATAGAAACTATCAATAAGAGCCAGGAAGAAATGAATAATACAATTTCTGAATTGAAGAACACAGTAGAAAGAATTAAAAGCAAGCTAGATGAAGCAGAGGATTGAGTCAGCAAACTGGAGAAAAAGGTAGGAAAAAATATCCAGAAAGAACAAGAAAAGGAAAAAGGAGTCAAAAAAAAAAAAAAGAAAAAAAAAACAAGGAGATGTTCAGGGGTCTGCAAGAAAACATGAAATGTAATAATATTCATATAATAGGGATACCAGAAGGAGAAGAAGAGGAACAAGGGACAGAAAAACCTGTTTGGAAAAATAATGACAGAAAACATACTGAAGTTGATGAGAGAAAAAGTCACACAAATCCAGGAAGCACAGAGGGTCCCAATCAAGAGGAACCCAAATAGGCCCACTCCAAGATACATCATAATTAAAATGGCAAAATTCCAAGACAAAGACAGAATCTTAAAGGCAGCAAGGGAGAAGCAGGAAGTAACATACAAGGGAGCTGCAATAAGGCTAGCAGCTGATTTCTCAACACAAACACTACAAGCCAGAAGGGAATGGCAAGACATATTCCAAGTAATGAAAAACAAAGGCCTACAACCAAGACTACTCTACCCAGCAAGTTTATCATTTAAAATGGAAGGTGAAAGGAGTCTCCCAGACAAAAGAAGTCTAAAAGAATACACCTCCACCAAACCAGCATTGCAAGACATGCCTTAAGAAAATGGAAAAGAGAGTGAGGAATACAGGTACAAAGGAAAAAAATGGCAATAAATAAGTACCTATCAATTTTAACCTTAAATGTAAATGGATTAAGTGTTCCAGTCAAAACACATAGAGTAGCTGAATGGATAAGAAAATCGGACCCACACATATGCTGCCTAGAAGAGAACCACCTCAGAACAAAAGACCTACACAGACTGAGTGAAGTGTTGGAAGAAAATATTATGAGCAAATGGACAAGAAAAAAAGTTGAGGTAGCAATACCTGTATCATAGAGAATAGACTTCAAAACAAATGTCATAAAAAGAGACACAGAAAGTCACTTTATAATACTCAAGTGAAAAATCCACCAAGAAGATATAAATATTATATGCATATATACACCCAACATAAGAGCATACAAATAAATAAAGAAAATCTGGGAGGACTTCAAGAAATATATCAACAGAAAACATTGATAGTAGGGCATTTTAACATCCTAGTGTCAACAATACATACATCGTTCAAACAAAGAATAAACAAGAATATTGTGGCACTGAATGATACTGTAGATCAAATGAACTTAATTGATATGTAAAGAAATTTCACCCCAAAGAAGTGAAATCCACATTCTTTTCAAATGCACGTGGAATATTTTCAAAGATAGACCATATGCTAGGACACAAAACAAGCCTCAATGAATTTGAGAAAATTGAAATCATATCAAGTATTTTCTCAGACCACAAGGGCTTGAAACTAGAAATAAACCTCAAGGAAAAAACTCAAAAACACTAAAATTCATGGAGATTGAATAGCATGCTATTAAACAATGAATGGCTTAAGAATGAGA
The DNA here is from genome assembly GCF_022682495.2 of Desmodus rotundus. NCBI lineage: Eukaryota > Metazoa > Chordata > Mammalia > Chiroptera > Phyllostomidae > Desmodus > Desmodus rotundus. Next base: position 63,007,846 of record NC_071390.1, read on the forward strand.
TCAAGGAAGAAATCAAAAAGTTTCTGGAAACAAATGGAAGTGAACAGAAAACAACCCAAAACCTATAGGACACAGCCAGGCCGGTGTGGCTCACTGGATTAAGTACTGGCCTATGAACCAAAGTGTCATTGGTTAGATTCCTAGTGAGGGAACATGGCTGGGTTGTGATCTAGGTTCCCCATAGGGGGGATGTGAGAGACAACTACATATTGATGTTTCTTTCCTTCTCTTTTTATGCTTCCCTTCCCCTCCCTAAAAATAAATAAATGAAATCATAAAAAAGAAAACTGAGAGAGGACCCAACTAAATAAACTCAGAAATTAAAGAGGAGAAATTACAAATGATACCACAGAAATGCAAAGGATTATAAGAAATTACTACAAACAACTATATGCCAAGAAATTTTAAAACCTGTGTAAAATGGACAAATTTCTAGAAAAATATAATCTTCCAAAACTCAATGAAGAAGCAAAAAGCCTGAACAGACCAATAACAGCTGGTGAAATTGAAGCAGGAATCAAAAAACTCCTTGCACACAAAAGCCCTGGACTAGACAGTTTCACAGGAGAATTTTACAAAACAATTAAGGAAGAGCTAACCCCTATCCTTCACAGACTGTTATAAAAAAAATACAAGAAGACAAAGACTCCCATCTCTTTTTATGAAGCCAGCATCCTAATCCCCAAGCCAGATAAAGACACAACAAAGAAAGAAAACTTCAGGCCAATATCACTGATGAACATAGATGCTAAAATCCTCAACAAAATATTGGCAAACTACATCCATCAATTCATTAAAAAGATCATACACCATGAACAAGTGGTATATATCCCAGGGATGCAAGGATGGTATAACATTCACAAATCAATAAATGTACTACATCACATAAACAAAAGGAAATACAAAAATCACATGATCATATCAATAGATGCAGAAAAAGCACTTGATAAGGTACCACAGCCACCTATTATAAGACTCAGCAAAGTGGGAGTAGAAGGAGCATACCTCAACATAATGAATTCCATATACAAGAAACTTATACAAGAAACTTACATCCAATATCATAGTCCATGGGTAAAAACTAAAAGCTTTCCCTATAGATCAGGAACAAGACAAGGATGTCCACTTTCACCACTTCTATTCAACATACTATTGGAAGTTCCAGCCACAGAGATAAGACAGAAAAAGAAATAAAAAGTATCCAATTTGGAAAGGAGGAAGTAAAACTGTCATTGTTTGCAAATGAAATGATAGTGTAAATTGAAATCTCTATAGACTCCACAAAAAAAAACTACTTCACCTAATATGTGAATTTGCAAAACAGTGGGAAAAAAAGTCAAGATTCAAAAATCAAAGGCATTTGTGTACACCAACAATGACATATCAGGAACAGAAATCAGGGAAAAAATCTCATTTGCTATAGCAACAAGAAAAATAAACCTAACCAAGGAACTATAAAATCTGTAGTCAGAAAACCACAAAATACTGAAGAGAGAAATTAAGGAAGACCTGTGTTCATGGATTGGAAGTATTAACATCATTAACATTTCCATACTACACAAAGCAATCTGTAGATTCCATGCAATCATTATTAAAATGCCAATGACATATTTCACAGATATAGAACAAACATTTAAAAATTTATGTGGAAGCATAAATGACCCAGAATAGCCTCAGCAATTTTGAGAAAGAAAAACAAAGTAGGAGGGATCACAATACCTGATATAAAAATCAATTACAAAGCTGCTGTAATCAAAACAACCTGGTACTGGCATAAGAACAGACACAAAGATCAAGGAAGAGAATAGAGAGCCCTGAAATCCAAGTCTCTATGGTCAATTAATATTTGACAAAGTAGACCGAAGCACAAAATGCAGTAAAAATAGCCTCTTCAGCAAATGGTGTTGGGAGATCTGGACAGCTAAATGCAAAAAAATGAAACTCGACCACCAACTTATACCACACAAAAAAATAAACTCAAAATGGATAAAGACTTAAATATAAGTCTTACCACCATAAAATTTCTAGAGGAGAACACAGGCAGGAAAATGTTCAATATTCCATGCAGCAATATTTTCATTGATATGTCCCCTAGAGCAAGGGACATAAAGGAAAGTATAAAGAAATGGGACTTTATCAAAATAAAATGTTTCTGTACACTAATGAAAACATTAGCAAAATCAGAAGGAAACCAGACTCCCGGCCAAGATGGAAGCATACACAGCAATGCTTCTCTTCCTTTCACAACCAAAGGAAAGATAACAAACAATTTAAAAAGAGAGAACAACTATACCTGCAAGGAAATCATTTGCATGGAAGTCCAACAAAAAAGAAGTTAAAGAAATATTCATCCAGACTGGTAGAAGGGGAGGAGATGGGCTGTCGGGAAAAGGAGGGACAGGCAGCAAGGCAAGGCGGTGGACCATGTGGGTGATCCCAGATTCTCACAGAGATAAGCTGGGAGGGACAAGAGGGGAGTAAGACAGACCATAAAACCCAAGGTTTCAGTGTGGAAAATTAAAGACTCATAACCCCATGCTGTAAAAAAATATGTGGGAATTAAAGAAATACAAAGGAATGTAAGAAATTACTATGAAGAACTGTATGCCAAGAAATTTGAAAACCTAGCTGAAATGGACACATTTCTAGAAAAAATAGATTATATTTTTGGAAGATTTAACAAAACTGAATGAAGAAGAAGCAGAAAGCCTGAACAGACCAATAACAGCAGACAAAATGTAAGCACTAATCAAAAAACTCCCAACACACAAAAGCCCTGGCCCAGATGGTTTCACAGGAGAATTCTACACAGCATTTAAGGAAGAGCTAACAACTATCCTTCACAGACTATTCAAAAAAATCCAAACTGATGGAAGACTCCCAAACTCTTTTTATGAAGCCAGCATCATCCTAATCCCAAAACCAGATAAAGACACAACCAAGAAAGATAACTTCAGGCCACTATCGCTGATGAACATAGACGCTAAAATTCTCAACAAAATATTGGTAAACTGCATCCAACAATACATCAAAAAGATCATACACCATGATCAAGTGGGATTCATCCCAGGCATGCAAGGATGGTACAATATTTGCAAATCAACAAACATAATACATCACATCAACAACAGCAAAGACAAAAATCACATGATCATATCAATAGATGCAGAAAAACCATTTGATAAGATACAGCACCCATTTCTGATAAAAACACTCAGCAAAGTGGGAATAAAGGGAGCAGTCCTCAACATAATAAAGGCCATATATGAGACACCTACAGCCAACATCACACTCAATGGACAAAAACTTAGAGCTTTCCCACTAAGATCAGGAACAAGACAAGGATGCCCTCTCTCACCACTCCTATTCAACATAGTATTGGAAGTCCTAGCCACAGCAATCAGACAAGAAAAAGATATAAAAGGCATCCAAATTGGAAAGGAGGAAATGAAACTGTCACTGTTTGCAGATGACATGATAGTGTACATGGAAAATCCTATAGACTCCACTAAAAAACTACTCGACCTAATAAATGAATTTGGCAAAACAGCTGGATACAAAGTCAATACTCAGAAATCAAAGGCATTCCTGTACACCAACAATGAAACTGCAGAAACAGAAATCAGGAAAAAAATCCCATTTGATATAGCAACAAGAAAAATAAAGTACCTAGGAATCAACCTAACCAAGGAGGTAAAAGACCTGTACTCAGAAAACTGCACAACACTGAAGAAAGAAATGAAGGAAGACACAAACAAATGGAAGCATGTACCATGCTCATGGACTGGAAGAATTAACATCATCAAAATGGCCATACTACCCAAAGCAATTTATAGACTCAATGCAATCCCTATTAAAGTACTAATGACATATTTCACAGATATAGAACAAACACTTGAAAAATTTATGTGGAACCATAAATGACCCCAAATAGCTGCAGAAATTTTGAGAAAGAAGAGCAAAGTAGGAGGGATCACAATACCTGACATCAGACTGTATTACAAGTCCACTGTAATCAAAATAGCCTGGTAGTGGCATAAGAACAGGCACATAGACCAATGGAACAGAACAGAGAGCTCAGAAATAAACTCAAGTCTTTACGGTCATTTAATATTTGACAAAGGAGGCAGGAGCATAGAATGGAGCAAAAACAGCCTCTTTAACTGATGGTGTTGGGAGACCTCAACAGCTACGTGCAAAAAAATGAAACTCGATCACCAACTTACGCCATACACAAAAATAAACTCAAGATGGATAAAAGATTTAAATATAAGTTGTAACACCATAAAAGTCCTCGAGGAAAACATTGGCAGGAAAATCTCAGACATTCCACACAGCAACATCCTCACAGACATGTCCCCTAAAGCAAGGGACATAAAGGAAAGAATAAACAAATGGGACCTTATCAAAATAAAAACCTTCTGCATGGCTAAAGAAAACAGCGCTTAATTACAAAGAGAACCAACAGTATGGGAAAACATATTTGCTAATGATACCTCAGACAAGGGCCTGATCTCCAAAATATATAAAGAACTCACATGACTCCACTCCAGGAAGTCAAACAACCCAATTAAAAAATGGGCAAAGGACTTGAACAGATACTTCTCCAAGGAAGACATACAGAGGGTCCAGAGACATATGAAAAGATGCTCAGCATCACTAGCCATCAGAGAGATGAAAATTAAAACCACAATGAGATACCATCTCACACCAGTCAGAGTGGCCAACATAAACAAATCCACAAACAAATGTTGGAGAGGATGCAGAGAAAAGGGAACCCTAGTGCACTGTTGGTGGGAATGCAGACTGGAGTAGCCACTGTGGAAAACAGTATGGAATTTCCTCAGAAAACTAAAAATGTTACTGCCCTTTGACCCAGCTATTCCGTTGCTGGGATTATACCCTAAGAACCCTGAAACACCAATCCAAAGAACCTGTGCACCCCAATGTTCATAGCAGCACAATTTACAATAGCCAAGTACTGGAAGCAACCGAAGTGCCCATCAGCAAACGAGTGGATCCAAAAACTATGGTATATTTACACAATGGAATTCTACGCAGCAGAGAGAAAGAAGGAGCTTATACCCTTTGCAGCAGCATGGATGGAACTGGAGAGCATTATGTTAAGTGAAATAAGCCAGACCGTGAGGTATAAATACCATAAGATCTCACCTTTAACTAGAACATAATCAATAGAAGAAAAAAGGAAACAAAATATAACCAGAGACACTTAGGTTAAGAACAATCTAACAATGGGCAGGGGGGAGTGGGGAGGGGACGGTGAGGAGAGGGGATTACAGGAACTACTTTAAAGGACACATGGACCAAATCAAGGGGGAGGGTGGAGCTGGGGGAGGGAGGGGGGTTTGGCTGGGGTGGGGTAGAGGGCTGGGGTGGGGTAGAGGGCTGGGGAGAAATGGCACACAACTGTAATTGAATAACAATAAAAAATTTAAAAAAATTAAGCAATAAAATATAGACTTGAACGAAAAAAAATTTGGGAATTGAGGCAGCATGAGAAACTCCCAACCTCACAGAAAGTTCATTAGAGAAGCCCACAGGGTCCTAAAAGATACACAAGCCCACCCACCCATGAGTCAGTACCTGAAGGGGCACAATCCACTTGTGCAGAGTGTGGGAAGTGACAGAAAGTTGGACAAGAGTAAAGGAAGGGGTATTATCTCCTCTCTGATGCTCCCCCACATACAGCTCCACAATGCAGCAACCTACATTGCCCTGCCCTAGCTAATAATAAAGAGTCTGCCCCTTACTGTGTAATAGGTTGAGAAAGACAAAAAAAATATTGCCCAAATAAATGAACAGATCAAAGCTCTGGAAAAAATACAACTAACCAATGAAGACATAGCCAACTTATCAGATGCAGAGTTCAAAACACTGGTAATCAGGTTGCTCACAGAAATGGTTGAGTATGATCACAAAATAGAGACAAAAGTGAAGGCTATGCAAAGTGAAATAAAAGAAAATGTACAGGAAACCAACAGTGAAGGGAAAGAAACCAGGAATCAAATCAACAATTTGGAGCAGAGGGAAGAAGTAAACATTCAAGCAGAACAGAATGAAGAAACAAGAATTCAAAAAAATGAGGAGAGGCCTCGGAACCTCTGAGGCAAATTTAAACATTCCAACATATGAATCATAGGGGTGCCAGAAGAAGAGGAAGAATGAGAAATTAGAAACTTATTTGAAAAAATAATGAAGGAGAACTTCCTTAATCTGGTAAAAGAAATATACTTCCATCAAGTCCAGGAAGTCCAGAGAGTCCCAAAGAATTTGGATCCAAGGAAGCACACTTCAAGACACATCATAATTACATTACCCAAGATTAAAGATAAGAAGAAAATCTTAAAAGCAGCAAAAGAAAAGGACACAGTTACCTACAAAGGAGTTCCCATAAGACTATCAACTGACTTCTCAAAAGGAAACTTGCAGGCAAGAAGGAGCGGGAAAGAAGTATTCAAAGTCGAGAGAACCAAGATGGAGACATAGGTAGACACACTGCGCCTCCTTGCGTAACCAGAACTGACAGAAAATTGAAGGGCAAGGAAGTCCCACACCAAGGAGATAAAAAAGAAACATTCATCCAGACCAGTAGGAGGGGCGGAGATGGGCAGCCGGGGCAGAAAGGATTCAAGTTGCCATGGCAGCACCGAGACTGGTGGAGTATGGGACCAACGGGGCAGGCAGTCTGACCATTAGCAGACCCTGCGGCCCCACATTCGCGCATAGATAAATCAGGCAAACGGCGGGGGATCGAAACCCAGGGCTCCAGCGCAGGGAAATAAAGCCTCAAACCTCTGATTGAAAACACCCGTTGCGGTTGGGGCGGCAGCAGGAGAAACTCCCAGCCTCACAGGAGAGGTCGTTGGAGAGACCCACAGGGGCCTAGAGCGTGCACAAACCCACCCACTCGGGAACCAGCACCAGAGGGGCCCAATTTGATTGTGGGTAGCGGAGGGAGTGACTGAAATCCGGCAGAGAGGGAGCAAGTGCCACTGCTCCCTCTCGGCCCCTCTGCCAGGTACAGCATCACAGTGCAGCAACCAGTGTTACCCCACCCCAGAGAATACCTAAGGCTCAGCCCCTTTACATAACAGGAACCCCAAGACAAAAAAAAAAAAAAAAGGCCCAAATGACAGAACAATTCAAAGGTTCAGAAATAATTCAAGTAAGCAGCGAACAGGTAGCTAACCTATCAGATGCACAGTTCAAAACACTGGTAATTAGGACGCTCACAGAATTGGTTGGATTTGGTCGAAAATTAGATGAAAAAATGAAGGCTATGCTAAGAGAGACAAAGGAAAATGTACAGGGAACCAATAGTGATGCGAAGGAAACTGGGACTCAAATCAATGGTGTGGACCAGAAGGAAGAAAGAAACATCCAACCAGAAAAGAATGAAGAAACTAGAATTCAAAAAATGAGGAGAGGCTAAGGAACCTCTGTCAGGGGGCTTTAACGCAGCCCCCCGGTCCACCATGGATGAAGAATAAGACTGCCAAGACATGATCTGCTTGGGAGGAAAGGTGCCAATTTCTCAAAGGAGAAGGGCCTCGATCCTTTCCCTCCATGGACTTTTATTAGGTTCATTCCCATAGGAATGCAGATAAAGCTCATGGATCATTGTCAGCCAGTAAGGGTTAAACAATACAGGATTTACAGAGAACCTTGAGGGCTTATTCTGAGTTACAGCCAATCAGTTAGAGGGCCATAAAACTTTAGGTGCCAGACTCATCTCAGGTCTGGACCCTTATCTTTTAAACTGAGGGTACAGATTAAGTAGGTTTCACAGGAATGTATGTATTTTTCTTAGGCCTGATTCCCCAGGGAATCCGCCCCTCCCAGCACAGGACTGCACTGCCCTCTGTTATCAATTCAGGCTTAAGTCAGGCAAGGGAAGTAAAGCAGCCAAGAGATTAGGAGACTTGTTGCAGACAGAATGAGGACTCAGGCTATTTCAAAGCCGAGGGGTGAGGGTCCATCACCCCCTTTTGCCACAGCCCCCCGAGTCCTTCCCTGCGAGCTTATCCCTGGTGACCAGAGCCTGTCTCAGGTTGATCCTCCCTTGAGGATTCTTACCTGTCATTGGCTAACTGGTCAAGCTCAGGGCCAAGCAGGGTGAAGTGGGCAGAGGTAGCACTTCTGCCAGGGAGATAAGCTTTGTCTCCTTAGTGGCTTATGGTCCCAACTCTGACTCAGCCTTAACCATTGGGGGTTACAGCCTCTGAAACCAGGCAGGGTGGTTCCCAACAAACTTCCAGGACATCTTGAAATGTTCCAACATCCGAATTATATGGGTGCCAGAAGGAGAAGAGGAAGAACAAAAAATTGAAAACTTAGTTGAACAAATAATGAAGAACTTCCCTAATCTGGCAAAGGAAATAGACTTCCATGAAGTCCAGGAAGCTCAGAGAGTCCCAAAGAAGCTGGACCCAAGGAGAAACACACCAAGGCACATCATAATTACATTAGCCAAGGTGAAACAGAAGGAGAGACTCTTAGAAGCAGCAAGAAATAAGGACACAGCTACCTACAAAGGAGTTCCCATAAGACTGTCAGCTGATCTCTCCAAAGAGACCTTACAGGCAAGAAGGGGCTGGCAAGAAGTATTCAAAGTCATGAAAGGCAAGGGCCTACATCAAAGATAACTGTATTCAGCAAAGCTGTCATTTAGAATGGAAGGGAAGATAAAGTGCTTCTCAGATAAGCTTAAGTTCAAGGAGTTCATCATCACCAAGCCATTATTATATGAAATGTTAAAAGGACTTATCTAAGAAAAAGAAGAAGGTCAGAACTATGAACAGTAAAATGACAACAAACTCACAACTATCAACAATGAAACCTAAAAAAAAAATAAAATAAAATAAAAAGTGAACTAAGCAAACAACTAGAACAGGAACAGATTCACAGAAATAGAGATCACATGGGGGGTTATCAGTGGGGAAGGGGAGAAGGGATGTTGGGGGAATAGTTATAGGGAATATGTAGCATAAATGGCCGATAGAAAATAGATAGGGGGAGGTTAAAAATAGTATGGGAAATGGAGAAGCCAAAGAACTTATAAGTATGACCCATGGACATAAACTAAGGTGGGGGAATACTGGTGGGAGGGGGGTACAGGGCGCAGGGGAATAAAGGGGAGAGAACAATGGGACAACATAAATAGCATAGTCAGTAAAATATTTTTAAAAAGACAAAAAAAGAAAGAGGAACCCACCATATGGAAAAATATATTTGCCAATAATACCTCAGACAAGGGTTGGATCTCCAAAATATATAAAGATCACAGGACTCCACACCAGGAATACAAACAATCCAATTAAACAATGGGCAAAGGACCTGAACAGACAATTATTCAAAGAGGACATAGAGATAGCAGCATCACTAGCCATCAGACAGGTGAAAATTTAAACCACTGTGAGATACCACTTCATACCAGTTAGGATGTCCATCATAAAGATATCAACAAATAACAAGTACTGGCAAGGATGTGGAGAAAAGGGAACTCTAGTACACTATTGGTGGAATTGCAGACTGGTGCAGCTTCTGTGGAAAACAATATGGAATTTACTCAAAAAAATAGAAATGGAATTGCCTTTTGACCTGCCAGTTCCACTGCTGGGATTATCGCTGCAATTCAAAAGAACCTATGCACCCCAATGTTCATAGCAGTGCTATTTACAATAGCCAACTGTTGGAAGCAACCTAAGTGCCCATCAGCAAATGAGTGGATCAAAAAACTATGGTACATTTACATGATGGAATACTATACAGCAGTAAAAATGAAGAAGCTGCTACCATTCGCAATGGCATAGATGGACCTGGAGAGCATTATGCTAAGTGAAATAAGCCAGGAGGTGAAAGCCAAATACCATATGATTTCACCTGTAAGTGGAACCTAATCAACAAAACAAATAAGCAAGCAACCAGAGGCATTGAAATGAAGAACAAACTGACAGTCACCACAGGGGTGTGGGAGGGGTGAAAATGGGGAGAAAAGGGGAAGGGTCATCAAGGAATATTTATAAAGGACACATGGACAAAGCCAAAGCGGGGTATGATTGAGGGTGGGAGGCAAGGAGGACTGGAGTGGGAGGGAGTGGTGGGGGGAAAATGGAGATAACTGTACTTGAACAACAATAAAAAAAGTGAAAAAAAATAGAGAAAAAAAAACTGTGGTACATTTACATAATGGAATATTACCCAGCAGTAAGAAAGAAGGGACACCTTCCCTTTCCCACAGCATGGGTGGAACCAGAGAATATTATGCTAAGTGAAATAAGCCAGGAGGTGAAAGACAAATATCATATGATCTTACCTATAAGTGGAACTTAATCAACAAAACAAACAAGCAAGGAAAATAGAACTGTAAACCTGGAAATAGAGAACAAACTGCCAGTGACCAGAGGGGAGAGAAGAGGAGGATAATGGGAGAAGGAAGGGGTAGGGTCAAGTCAAGGAACATGTATATAAAGGACCCATGAACAAGGACAATGAAGGTGGGAGGATTGAATTTGGGAGAAGTGGGGTGGGTAGGGCAGGGAAAAGCAATGGAAGAAAAATGGGGACAAGTATAATTGAACAACAATAATTTTTAAAAAGTGAATGTATATAGATGCTTCTCTTATTCTAAGTTATTTTTAGAAGAAAAATTTTATTAACCAGTTATGATCAGGGAGCATAATAAATGTGTTTTAAGAATTATTTTGAAGCACAAAGAATGAAAAGACTGTAATTTTAAAGCTTGACTCTTCAACCAAATGACACACTTTGTACATTGTGAGTAATATGAAGGTCACTGACAAGGCTGTTGAAATCAATAATATGGAGCCTGGGGACAAAATGTCTATCGGGAAAATTTAAGATAAAACTTTCTTTTATTCAATGTGTCCTATTTAGTTCTAAAATAAATTGTATTTGATTTCTTGGAGAAGAAATTCTTCATGTACACTGACTCACTGTGATAGCAACCTCAAAACCTTTATATCATACATTAAGAAGAGCTGGATGTGAAGCCCCAGTTTCTGATGCCAGAGTTCTTTGCCTGCATTACTTGACTGTTTTTCTGTTTTCTGGCTGCATTTTCAGGCTGGCCCTCTCTACACAATGGAAAAGAGGACAGTGTGAGCGAAAAGTCACATCCTTACACTTCATGATCTTAAAAGAAGGAAGATAACCTCTTTTTATAGGAGCCACTTGTCACATTCCGCAAAGGACTATTGTTTTGCCTGAATCACCTGCTCTTGAATTAGATCAACACCTGTGGAAAAAGGAATAGGGCTGTGATCTTGGCCAGGCCTGTATCTCATAATTCCTGTGAGAATAACATTGGGTAAGTGATGGGCCTCATCCCAAAAGGAAAGGAGAATTTTGCACAAACTGAGAAAAATAGATGTTCACTCTGGAAAGCAAGAGCAAAAAAACATAAAGTGCTTAACACTTTCTCCAAATTTTGCCTCCCTTCTAAAGATTATCTGTTTTTGTTTGGTCTCCAGAGCCCTCAACATAGATATTTTGGTATTTTTTCTGGGGTTTTTTTTTTTTTAGGCTAAATCAGAGTTCGTAGCTATTATCTTGGGATAAATTGGCTTATTAGAAGCTCACTCCTTCTTACTGGATGCTAATCACAGAATTTTTAAATTTAGCACAGGGCAAAAATCTACACAATCTTTATGCTATACATGATTAGTTGATGTTGGATTTCTTACTAATCCCAGGAAATGGGGCTGATCCAGATTTAAGATTATTTAGGAAAAAACATCTTATACTTCCAGCTATTTTACATGCATGTGTGTGAATTTGTTTATAATATGATATTGAAATAAAAGTTTTAACCAAAGTACTACAGATGCTTCTTATAAAACAAACTATACCAGACCTACCAAAGGGCAGGATTCCAAAATAAGTGGCTGATAAGTAATTTCATTACTCACGATCACCTTAAATAGTGAATCCTGGTACAAATCTTAGGGACAAGGGCTGTTCAGAAAGTGTCCAGCCATGTATTATGAAAAGTAGAGATACTTACTGAAAAAGATACAAGAAACATTACACATAAGACAATGACGTCTCAGTCTCCTTCAAAGTAAGCACCTTGGGACCTTACACAGTTCTCCCAATTGTCATCAGCTGCCCTGTTGTATTTTCCTGAGTGTCACTGATGGTCTGAAATCTCTTCCCTTTCAATGGTGATTTTAGTTTTGGGAAAAGCCAGAAGTCATAGGATGCCAAATCTGGGCTGTAGCGGGGTTGAGTCCCCTGGGTGATTTGATGTTTTGCCAAAAAAACTCAGCAACTGCATGAGACATGATGCATGAGTAAGTTCGTTAACATGATGAAGGTGCCAATCACCAGTTGCCCATAGCTGCAGCCTCCTGACTCATCCTAATAGCCTCCACGGAGGAAGGTTTGAGCTTAATGCAAAATTGCATGATTTGTTGGCTCTACTCACTCAGTCATTTTGAATATAACAGCCACACAGTACACATGCTCACTCAATGGTGTCCACCACCCCCACTGACTAGTACAGTGAAGTTGTCATTGTTCACACATGCACATTCCAGTCCACTCTCCTTGGCTACCTAGTTACATCAACGTCATGCAAACTATTCTTATTATATTAACAATGGTTAGGCTTTTTTTCCAGACAGACCTTGTATAAAAGATTGAGAGAATGGAGGTGAAAATAAGATTCCGTGACAAAATTTCATTGGAAAGAACTAAAGCGGTACCTGATTTACTTGATTCCCACTGTGGGGGATACATGGTGAGGATTCTACATCTTTCACTTTAAGGTAGGAGACAGGGGTTTTCACAGAAACCTCATTGCATGTGAGGGAGACTGGAGAGGGTATTGAATTTTGTGCAGGTAGTTGGAGGACAGGCAGCATAATCAGCAAACTGCTTTATTAGTGTGAAGAACACAAGTTGCGGCTGCTTCTGGGAAGCAATTTAATTCCCCTCTGTTGGCAATTCAAAGAGGAGTGAGTATTTTGTGGAAACCAGATGCATATTCTTCAGGAAGAGCCAGCATAGGGCTATTTTGTGGCCTTCTCAAGAACATTGTGTGAGGGGGCAGTGGATCTCCAAAGAAAAGAGTGAATGTAGACCTCTACAAAGAGGGGACTGGGGGAAACTGTATAGTTGAAGGAGGGTGGGAAACTGTATGTGAGATACCCTGAGGGGAGACTCCAAATTTTTGTAAAAGTACCCAAGAGAGTCATGATCAACATTTGCCAGGCCTGAGAGTCAAACACGTCTCATGGAAGTTCCAGCTCCAGAAACAATATTCCTTTCATGTTTTCTTCTTCTGTCTCCTTGGAATGATTGATGTAAAGAGGCAGATGATGACTTTTTCCACTGCCAAGTAGCTGGTGTTTTTGGAGATTATTAGGTGTTTTGTAACTTGACATTCTAATTTTTTAAATTCAGGCTATGCTCGCAAAGCAAAGAAACAGAATTATTATTATCTAGTATTGAGGCAGTCAGTCAATAGAGCCTAACAATACTACATATGAGTCAAAAATTCTTTTTATTGTATACATTTTTCTCTTGTGCAAAGTGCTGACATTTATATACGTTCATAAAGAGAAGAGGTGAACAATCAATTTTGTTCAAGGACCCTGGAGAGCAGCAGAAAGGATATAACATTTGAAAGGGGTCTTAACAAAGTTGAATAATAAAGAAAGCAATATGAGCAAACTTGTAGAGTTTTGAAATTATACAGTGTGTTATAGGCAACAGGGAAAATTATGGTATATATAGACAGTAGCATTCGGAGGAGGAAAAAGGTGAATTTGCAAAAGTGGTCTGAAGTCTGTGTATTAAAAATACTGTGTGCCAGGTGGATTTACAATAAAATAATGAGGTAGTAGTAAACTATCCAATCCTTAGTGTCAGGGAGTTTTATGAAACTATTTGTGTTTAAGAAAGGTAATCTCAGTATGTTGGAGGAAATGTAGGAGGGACAAAGATTAGAGGCAGAAGCATGCTTTTAAAGAGTTGAAACAGCAGAGTTGCAAGGTGTTTCTTACCTGGAATATGCAAGAGGCAGTGGAGGTAAATTTGCTAGCCTTGGTGATGAGCAGAAGGTGACGATAACCAAGAAGGAGTAGCTGAGAACAACACTCATGTTTTCTGGTTTGAAGTCTGGTAAAACAAAACTAATTTCCTAATTGAAGTAGGAAATTCAGGTTTGAGGGGATGAGAAATGAAGCTGGCTTTGAAAATGTTATTGTCAACTAAACTGTAAGATATCCAAACTCAAGACGTTTACTAGGTAATTAGAGATTTAATTGGTTCAGGAGCTAAGAGTTGGGAAAAGATTGGCATTTATAAGTTTAGTTCTAGGTGGGTAGAAACAGACATTGCAAATCACTTTAGAAAAAGTGAAAGGAAAGACTTGATAACCAAGAAAAAGAGCTGGCAGAGGCATGAGAGGCAGAAGAGAAGGACATCATAAAAATCAAGGAAGGAACGAAAAGTTTCAAAAATGATGGGGTTTAATGAAATCATCAACATTTAAAGATAAAGAAAATAGAATAAGACACGAAAAGAGTTCACTGTATTTCATGATTAGTCAGTCACATTTGGCTGTTGCCTGAATTGAATTATTTTATGGAGTGGAGCTCCAGGAGTCAGGATGCCATGGAGAGGCAACAAATTAAAAGCAGTGAGTATTGCCGTAGCTCCCTAAAATACAATTGTAGAAGGGAAGGAGAGAGCTGGAGACCTGGGTGGTTATAACTGTATCAATTTTAGAATGGATGAACTGAAAGAATGTGAGATGCCAGGGACAATGTGAATATGAACTAACTACTAAGAAGATTCAGAGTATAAATTAGCTCAAGAGTGCCTGCTGTGACTTCTGTCATGATTGAGAGCAGCACTGGTAGGTATCAGCATCTAATATATGAGTATTCTTACAGAATATGCTCCTTGTCTTTGTCCCCTTTAGTCAACTTTATTAATTTAGATATAGGGAAAATACTTGGCAATTATTTAAGAAAATTGGAATAGATAAAACAAAATGCAAATAGTCTCCCTGTAGATAATCTGAAATGAAGTGGTAAGTGCTTTCTCTTAGACCTCTGTGCTATTGTATTCTAAATTATTCTCTTGCATTTGTTTTAAGTGCAGAGGGGTTATTGGCTGACCAGTCACAGAACACTTTTGTATGGATTTTTTCTTTTTCTGTCACTTGTGGTAATCCTATTTAGCACTTGTTGTCTGTTGATTTATATAGTGGGTATGAAACCAAACAGATCTGAACTGGAATACTACTTTTACTGCTTCTTAGGTGTATAATCTTGACTGAAAATTAACCTCTCTGACACTCAGTTACCTTAGCTATAATGTGAACATAACACTACCTCCCCTTTAACAGGATTAGTGATGAGTCATATTAGACAATTTAAAAGTGATTTATATGTAGTAGATGCTTAGCAAATGGTAGATGTTATCACTCAATATGATCCAGATTTCGCAAAAGATGGTTTAAGGCATGCTTGTCTGAAGATGTTTCCTGGGGTAACAGTGTTTGCACCCTCTTTGAAAGTGACATGCTCATTAATATATTAAAGGTTTAGAGAAGTCAAATGTTGGAGGCATCTGATTGAATATGTAATGAAGATTTCAAAACTTGCATGCTATGCTCAGGTGTGAAAAAAAGGAGAAAACTTTTACATGATTAATTTTATGTTTTGTTTCTTTTCTTATTTTTAAGATCCCTTTATCCTCCTAGATAATGTGTGTGTTTGGGGTGGGGGGTGGAGTAGTCTAGTTTTGACAAATCTTGTCATTTAAATTCATTTCATTCTCCTCAGTTTTAAAAAGCACTTTCAAGTCAACACAGTATTATTTGATAGATTAAAAAATACTTTGTGAAATTCAAGGTTCAAACTCCTTACCAGGGTTGATTTAGGTCTTCAGGGAGGTTGGGGAAATGACTACTGCTTTACACAAGAGTTCTTGTGCCATCCTCTGTATTTATGAGACCTCTGTAGTGAAGTCCCTTGCTTAGACACCTGGCATCTGGCTAACATCAGCTGCTCAAATTCATGGCTGGTGAAATCCATGACCCATTTTTATATCATAGCTCCCTGGTAGCTCCATGGCTAACTTTGCCTCACTACAGCTTCTGCTGGCCCTTCAAAATCCCTGTGTTTAGGCCAAATCTTCTAACTACTAGCTGTCCACTGCCATGAAAACTCTTTTTCTTGCTCACATTGACCTCAGGGAAAGCCCCTAGATCTTAAGTCTTATCCATCCTCCCCCTGCATCCTAGAAGCCCATAGAATTTTGGATTTCTTCCATGCTGCATGAGAGCACACAGAAGCAGGAATGCTATGGTTTGTTCACTCTTTTCCTAAACACACAACACAGCTGCTCCTGTGTCATTTCCAGGGCCTGTGATGAAGGGGTTCACT
Organism: Desmodus rotundus; assembly: GCF_022682495.2. Taxonomy (NCBI): domain Eukaryota; kingdom Metazoa; phylum Chordata; class Mammalia; order Chiroptera; family Phyllostomidae; genus Desmodus; species Desmodus rotundus. The sequence goes on from NC_071390.1 coordinate 63,024,291, forward strand.
CCAAGAATTCCAAATGTAGATTCCTCTGTCTCTCTTTCATCCTCTTCTGGAGTTTTAGAAACCAAGATTCCCATACCTAATCTCTAGACTTCTTTCTTTATCCTCCTCTCATTTTCACTTCCCACAACCAGAACTTCTATTCTCCTTTCCTTTTGGTGGGAAATGAGAGTATCTTCAGGACATATTTTCCTTCTGCCTTATAGTGGGCTTCTATATTCTTGGAAGGCAGCTATTTTTTTTCTCTAAAATAATAAAAAAGCTATTTTTAATAGATGAAAATTCATTGGGGGACTGTGATTTAAGAAACAGGATGCTTTACAATCTTAATTTGAGGTTTACATTCTCTTAGCCCAATTTTCCCCAAATCTGTTTATTTACATACCGCCCATGTGTATCAGCTTTTAAGCTCTTGGTTATTTTCTGTCAGCTCCAAACACACCTTTCTTTACTTAGCTTTGAAAAGTTGAGGTGGGGCCTCTACTGTTTTACTAATGCCTCCTCTAGGGTCACTACAGGGAGACACTAGGCTGAAGGTGAGAAAGGCAGACATGCCCTTTCCTATTTGTTTCCTTTTGTCTTCTGCTTCTTTTTCCTGTGTCACCCCGCAATACTTCTTCACCTTTGCAGGATCAGTTTCTCCCTGTAGCAGCAGGTGAAGCCAATTTTCAGCTTTCCCAACACTTGCAGTGCCAATTTTATTACATCCCTCTCAGAGACACCAGTACCAATGAGCCATCACCTCCTTAGAGGGTTGGACTGAGGCCCCTGGATCCTCTCCTTTAAGCTCAGACACCAGCTCTGGTGATCTGACTTTTAGTTCTCAGTGCCCCTTCTCTGAAACTTCTAAGTTTGAAAATTTTCAGTCTCTTACCTTTGCTCTCTGGCTCTAGGCTGGAAGTTGCCATCATACCTAGTTGACACCTTAATACCTGGTTGACAATTCTGCGTATTAAATATTTTCTCTTAAAATTATTAGTGTAATTTCTATCTCCTGACAAGATTCAAACTGATATAAACTCCATTAAAACTAGTGTTGTGTGAAAATCACAATGGAATGCACTCACCTAACCATTTGTTGGCGGGACCAGGGTGGTGAGGGTGATGATAGAATGATGACTATGATCACATATGTCTTTGTGAACACACCTGTTCGTCATATGTGTATGGTCACCTGTGCTCAGCAAGGTGATTCTCATCCCTCTGGATAGAAAGCCACTAAGGACTCAAATATAGAAAAAAGAAAATTCACGTTGAGACTAGAACAATTTAGTGAATCTCCATTAGACTTTCCCCATACTCACAGGCATTTAACAATTAGAAATTTGAATGTGTCAGAAAGTGAGATTTTAAAACAAAGAAGTGTAACTGTGGTGCCAACATAGCCAGATTAAGAAACATACTTTTAGTTTTGTTTGTGCTGTGAATACATGTTGTGTGTTGTGTGTGCTTTGCTTTTTGCATCCCAAATGCTGCATTGCAGTTCAGTAAATGAATGCCTTAAAAAGTGTGTTTTATAATCCTGGCACTAAGCTAAATTCATATAATATGGTCCCTGTCCTCAAGAAGATCACAGTTTTGAAACTCAAGGTGTGGTCCATGAACCAATATCACCAGCACCATCTGGAAGCTTGTTAGAAACATAGAATTTCATGATCCATCCCAGACCTTCTAATTTAGAATCTTCATTTTAAGTAGATTCCCTGGTGATTTTTATACATATTAAAGTTTGACAAATATTGTCATAGAGCAGTGACTTTCAACCTTTTTCATCTCATGACACACATAATTACTAAAATTCTGTGGCACATAAAAAATATATTTTTTGCCTATATGCCACAAAATATATTAATTTTGATTCATCTATACCAGATGGCTATTGTTGTGTTGGCTATTATCATTTTTTATTTGGCAATCTAAGGAAAAAGAACTCAGTGGCCCTAAGTAGTCAGGTATTACATATTTTAAAAAATTCTTGTGGCACACAGGTTGAAAATCACTGTGCTAAAGTATGGGATTGTGTAAGGATGAAACAAGTTCTACTTCAAGCAAAAATCATATGTCTATCCTCCATTTCCAATCTCTATCTCTCTCTTATTTCTGGCTTTCTGTATCCTCTCAGAAATAACCCTCACTATGCATCATTGCTAAAAGATAAAAGGGTGGGGGGATGGGACATCTTGGGAATTATAGTTTTCCCAGGTTACATATATTAGACTATGTAGGGGCAGCAAGAACTGTAGGAGGAGCACAGAAATAATTATCTAATTTAAACAAAATTAGTTTAAAGAGAAAAAAAAAGAGGATTAAAGGCCAGCACATATTCTCCATGGCCTAGATTTTCATTCTCTACAGGGAGAATTGTGATACAATTGTACGTCAGGGTAATAGAGCTGCCTGCTAATAGATCATGGATCAGGGGGTGGGCACACTTTGTCCAGTAGTATCTCAAAAGGAATGTTCTATTACTCTCCAAAGGTATTTAGCCATCTACCACTGTCCAATTACCTGATACATTGGTGAAGCTACAGTCATCATAGAAGGTGGCTCCCATTCACAGTCTGAAAATATCCCCACAAAAAGATTTGAGGATGGAGCTCTGATTGTGTATAGTAAATAGGTTAAGGCTCTGGCTTCTGTTTTTGAGTAGAACAGGGAAAGAGGGGTTTTTACAAACTTTGAACTTTTATGCTTGCATAAGGTTGGAGGCCTGGGCTGACTTCTAATTTGGGACTGCCTCCAGACCTGAAAGGGTCACGTGGGGACTAATGACAAGTTACACACAGAATGTGTCCCTGTAATATTCCTCTGAGAACCTTCTGAGGCAATAAACTACAAATAAAATGTTGAGAGAATTTGTATCTCTGCCCAACATTTCACTTACCTGTGATATGCGATATTGTGGCCTATAACAAAATTCTGTAGCATAACAGATGTGGAAGACGCAAGGAAAAGCATATCTGTGACAGTTGCTTTGAAAATAGATCAAGTTTTTTTGTTTTGTTTTTTTTAATCTGATTCATGTTTTCAGTAAGATAAAGAACCATGAAACAAGAAAATGACATCAGGAAAGAACAAGTGAGATAAAAAGGCAGAATTTTGAGATAAAATGGCATATGCTAGAAATTTTTAAATCTGCCAAAGAAAAGCTATATCTAGCTTAACCTCAGCACTAGGGTCAAAAAAGAATAAAATTGGTCATGCAGAAAATTGTGTTAGTGTTGAAGGAAATGTCTGAGAAGTTATTCCAGAAGTCAGAGGAAAGAGGCAAAGATGATAGTGATGAGACAGAGATTGATAGTATTGGCTGGTAGGGGAGAGACAAAAGAGAAAGAAATATTAAGAGACAGAGGGAATAATAAATGGAAAAGGCAAGCAATGGGAAACCACAAATAAATTATAGGCATTCCTACAGAAGATTTTCTCCCTATATAAAATGAGCCCGAGAGGCTGTAGAAAAGGGTTATAATAGAATTTTGAGCTGAAAAAAAATGTTGGTCTAAAAGAAGCATCGTAAATCAATAGGGACAAAGGTGATCATTTAATACTTAATGTTTGGATAATTTGGTATAAATTATTCCTTAAGTCACACAATGCTGAAAAATGAATTTTATTGATTTAAATACAGGGCACAGCAAAAGTAAGTTTATAGTTGCAAGTATGTGAAACAGTTTATTATTGTATTATTATTAACTAAGTATTGTATTATTTTACATACGTACAATTGAAAGCCTACTTTTACCTCACCCTGTAAAAAACACAAAACAATTCAGTAAAATAGTAAATGGTTATTAAATTTATTAATGGAGGAGAGTTTTCTAATCTTAGATACAATGAAAAAGTTATCAATAAAAAGTAGACAGAAGTGGCTAAATTAAAAGTAAAGAGTTAAAGATACTTCATGCAAATGGAAAGGAAAAAAAAGCTGGGGATGCAATACTTCTATCTGACAAAATAGACTTTAAAACCAAGCCTATAGGGGCAAAGAAGGTCACTACATAATGATAAAGGGAAAAATCCAACAAGAGGATATGGCCCTAGTAAACATTTATGCATCCAACAGAGGAACACCCAAATATGTAAAGCAAATCTTTATGGACATAAAGGGATTGGATATACAGAAATACAGTCATAGTGGGGTATCTTAACACACCATTGACTTCCAGACAAAAAGTCGAAAAGAAGACGCTGGCCTTAAAGACACACTAGATCAAATGAGTTTAATTGATATCTTTTGAGCATTTCACCCCAAAGCAGCAGAATATTACATACTTTTCAAGGGCACATGGAATGTTTTCTAGGATAGACCACACTTTAGGACACAAAACAAGTCTGAATAAATTAAAGAAGTTTTAACTCATATGAAGCATCCTCTCTGATCACAATGACATGAAACTATAAATCAATCACAAAAAGAAAACTGAAAAATATACAAAGACATGGAAGCTAAATAACATGTTATTAAATAACAAGTGGGTTGGCAAGATCAGGGAAGAAATCAAAACATACCTTGAAACAAATGAAAATGACAGCACAACAACCCAAAATATGTGGGACACTGGGAAAGCAATCTTAAGAGGGGAATTCATAGCATCACAGGTCTACTTCAAGAAACAAGGAAAAGCTCAAATAAACAATCTAACTTCACACTTAAAGGAACTTGAAAAAGAACAACCAACAAAGCCCAAAGTGAGTAAAAGAAGGAAATAATAAAGATCAGAGCAGAAATAAATGAAATAGGGTCTAAAAAATGATACAAAAGATCAGTAAATTCAACAGCTGGTTTTTTGAAAAGATAACAAGATTGACAAACTTTTAAACAGACTCATCAACAGAAAAAGAGAAAGGACCCAAACAAGTCAAATCAGAAATGAAAGAGGAGAAATAGCAACTGACACCAAAGAAATACAAAGGATTATAAGAAATTATGAATAACTATATGCCAATAAACTGAACAACCTGAATGAAATGGGTAAATTCCTAGAAACATACAGTATTCACAAACTAAATCAGGTTAAATCAAAGAATCTGAATACATTGCATCTGGATAAATGGTAATGAGAAAAACACAATAAAAAAGAAAAAAATAATAATAAACTAAAATTAAAGATTAATATAATCAGTATGTGTCTGAGGTTAAAAAGGCAAAACCAATTTGGAAATGATTTTTCAGTACATATGACAAACAATGAGTACTCAGTGTCTTGCCCAAATAAATTTATTCAACCAGTGATGGATGTGAGAACCAGGACTTTCATATCTGGTCAAGTAGAATAAACAGTGCATATTGACCGTGAAAGGACCTACACTACTGAATATCACCCCATGTCATGCCCCTGATTCAAATAAAATGATGTTATGAATGATCACCTCAGGATCAATCTTTTCCTATAAGGGATTGACATATAGCTACTAATGTATTTATTATAATGACCCCAAAATTAATGTGATTTTTGCACTCTCATTATACCTACTTCATTAACCAAAACTCACCAAAACTCAGTTTACCCACTTAAGGAAATGAAGAAGCAAATATAGATGAGAACTAGTTTGAGGTAAGGTGGGAAGATGCAGAAGGCCAGTAGACCTGCTCATTGTCATTTATTCTGTGACCTCCGTTCAGTATGGAATAAGGGTAAGAGGCTCATGTGTCCAGATGTCTCTTCTTTTTCTGTCATAGTATATGCAGCTGTTATTTTTCTCTCTTTTGTCCCTCTTCTTTGTCCCTTGCCTTTCTTCATTTTCCCTTTTTCTCTTTTTCTAGTAAAATGAATGGACCATTAGCTTTGAAATGAGACAATGCAGTCAGTTCAGCCACATAGTGACTTTTATTATTTTCATAAATTGTTCACGAACTATAGTTTTTCTCTTCTGTAAAATGGAGAGAATAATATGTAGTCTCCAGGATTTTGTGGGCATTAAATGAAATTATGCATGTAAATTGCTTGGCAATAGTAGGAGCTCAGGAAATATTGGGTTCCTTTTCTCTGATAGCTCACCTCCCTTCCAAGTTCTCTATTTAGCTGAGCTTTTCTAGAAGTATCAGATTAGACAATCCACAAAGCCCTACTTGTTTGAAGCCAACTGGTGAAATGTCCAGTTGCTTAGCAGCAACAGGAAATGGGAGATAAGGTCAGACAACCATGCCTCTTGTTTCCCCACCTAATTCCCAACCTCCAACCTTCCCCTACCTGGTTAAATCTGGTCTTATCAGTTTAAACTCTTTATACAAGAGGTGGTCAGAGTGTGAGGTTCTCCATATTCAAGTGGTTTCCAGGACATAGACTCCATATGAGTAGGGGTTTGCTCAACAACATTTACAAAGATTCAAGGGTTCCTCTCCTGGACTTTTGTACATGGATGTTGCCTGGGGGTTGGTTAGAAATAACTGTTATTTCTCCCTCCAAAGCTCTCCAGATTTGTGGTTCTTTCATTCCTTCTGAGGCTGGCAGGGATTATCTAACCTCCTTCCAGACAACCCTGGAAATCAGAAACTTGCTGATTCTAAATGGAATGTCCCAGCTCTTTGCTACAGTGGGCACTGTATCATCCTAATCAGTTTGAGGCATGAGTCCATTGTGGTGTTTATTGGTGCAAAAGCAGTAGGGGTGAGGTGGAGAGGTAAACTTAAATACAGAACACAACAAGAACTCATTTCCATAAGTCACAGAAAATATAGATTGCCTTTTATTATTCATCTCAAGTATTGATTGAGTACCTACTAAGTACTAAGATCTGAAAAGATTAAAAACAAAGGAAACACAATTATGGTATTGAAGTACTCTCTCTCTCTAGTGGAATCTCTTTAGCATCCATAGGTGTTACTATAGAAATATGAGGAGCCCCTTGGAAGCATGTGAAGGGTGAGGGTACTGGTAGGGGATAGTGGTGATCAGGAATGCTTCCTGGTGAAGGTGACTCCTAAGGTTATCCCCAAGGGCTTTTCTGCCCTTACTTGCCTGTTTTTACAGATGTCTACAAGGACCCCATGTTAAACACCAGGGCTTTCTCAACACTGCTGAAACACCTACCCAGACATCATGCAGCCTTTCAGTATCTTGATAAGTTTCTCAGATAATGTCTTATTTAACCAGAGATAGAGACTATAATTTCAATTACATTTTCTGAGAAAGACTTATAATATCCAATTTAGGCTAAATTCTGAAAGTGGTTTCATAGAATCCTGAATATGTCATCCTTCCTCTAACTCCCACGCTGAGGTTTGTAGCAGAATCCCCACTGTAGGGAGAATCTATAAATCGTTCACAGAAAAGCAGCTTCAAGGTGATTTGGAGACATCAGCCAAGTCCATCTTATTATATGGACATAAAAATATATGGAACAAATTGAAGAGGCTTCAGAATGGGCTGATGTGGTTTACTTGCTCTCACTTACATGCCACTATCCTCTAAATTCCATTTTTACTGTTTTCCAGGAAATTTTCCTATTTACAAATTTTCAACAGAGGGTTTGCATAAACATTTCCTGTGCAGCACCTTTCACCAGTGGGTGGAATGTTTTATAGTTAATTCCAGTAAAGAGTTTTAGCACCATCAGCATTGTTGTGGTCAATTACATTTGAATTAAAACCATAAAGTAAATCTGCAAGGGGACAGACTTCAGTTAATGCACCCAGTTTTTAGTGTATGTGTTTGTGTGTGCTCAGAACACTTGCACACACACACACACTACAGAGGGCAAAACAGCGGCCTCAGTAACTATTTGAAGAATTCAGAGCCACATTTGGATAGAGAGGAGTCACTTGGTCTCCAGTATTGAATATTAGACAACCAATTTCCATACTGTCATATGAAATAACTCAGGCAGGAAAAAAGTCCTCCCTTGTGTCAAGGAATGCAGGTAGTCCATTCTTGCTCCTAATTTCTGGAAGCTAAATTAATGAACATGGCTTCTTGAGTTTTGGAATAGGAGTACCTCCAATTCTGGGTTAAAAAGGCCTAATGAATGTGATTGCTTCTCAGCGAGATGGTAATGTAACGAAACTGAAATTCAAAGAGGAAGAAAAGAATCACTACTATATATATGTGTACACACACACACACAGGTACATGTGTTAAATGTGCTTAGATGCACAAAAGGTAATTAGCATGCAAATTGAATTCAGAAAAGGAGAACACAAATAATCATGTCACTAAGGACCTATCTATAGTGGATTTTTGGTGCCAGAGTTTGACCTGCAATCCTCTCTAATGAGGTGATAATGAGCTGTGAAAGCCCAAAGGAGCAGTTGGGTAGCAATCCTTATAAGGTAAGTGTATTTCCACATGCATGATCAGTCCTAGAATATATCAAATAAAATCGCTAATATCGGCTGCTATTACATCCCTCAGAATGCACATGTCGTTTTGGAAATGATGCTGGCTTTCCCATTACTTTGACCAGTGTTTCTGAATTGAAAATTAGAAAGTATATTTGACAGTTTTAACATTTCACAACATTCTATGGCCCCCTGTCACAGCTTGTTGTTACTCCTTATAATCTTTTAAAGTTGTCAGATATTCCCTAGGGGTGACTTGGACATCAAGAAATAAGAACAGAACTGGCAAAATAGAAAGAAGGTGGAATCAAAAGATCATACAATCTACATTTACCTACCTGTGAAGACACTGGACTGTAACATCAGACCCTGACCTACACCTCATCCCCAGGATTAATTCTAAACTCAGGCAAAAGAGAAACGAGATGTCCTTACCTACCCTCTGAACTCATCAGAGACTCTTGCTCCAGGTGTCTGCCTCACAGCAGAGAAATAAAACTATTCTGAAGTTTAATCCTCTCAAAGATTGAGATCCTGTCTGGCTTTTCCTGGGCCATTTTAATTCTCCCCCTAAAACCTAGCACAAACTAAAGCCTGGCTTCTTCTTTTTTTAATTCTAGCTGAGAATGGCTGGTGGCAGGCCAGACCCCAGCTAGAGATAGACAGATGTGCTCAGAACTGCTGAGGAAGGAGCCCAGGAAGAAAGCTGGTAAGAAGACATAGGTTATTACAACAGAAGGAAAGAGGAAGAGTCAGGAATTTGCAATATATCCACACCAGAAAATTATCTTAAAGGAAGCAGCATGGATTTTCTAATCCAGCATAGGTTGGTTGAAAACAATATAGTATAAAAGTGGGTCTGAGGTAGTGATGGAATGCTTGGAATATGAGCATATATATCCACAGAACAAGAAAACAGAAATAAGTTTGCCCAAAGGCTGATCCCAGCATCTTTAATTGGAAGTTGCCCCCTATATGGCTTGCTTTCATCCCGATACTCTAGAGAAGGGTGAAACATTGTATACCAGGTCTGTCCAGAAAAAGTCAAGCCATTGTTTACATAAGGAGAATGGTTTGTGTGACATCAATGTAACCTGGCAACCAAGGAGAATGGACTGAAATGTTCATGCATGAACAATGAAGACTTCATTGATGCCATTGAAGTAGATGCCATTGAGTGTGCATGTGTAAGTACTGTGTGGCTGGCACATTCAAAATGACTGAGTAGAGCAACAAATCTGCATCCAGTTTTGCATCAAGCTTAAACATTCCTCCACAGAAACTATTTAGATGATTCAGGAGGGCTCAGCTATGGACAACTGGTGATTGGCAGCTTCATCACAGATGATGCATTCCTCGTGTATCATGTCTCGTGAAGGTGCTAAGTTTTTTGGTAATACATCAAGTCATCCAGGTGACTCAGGCCCCCCCACCCTGCTCCCAACCCAACAACCCAGATTTGGTGTCCTGTGACTTCTGGATTTTCCCAAAACTAAAATTACCTTTGAAAGGGAAGATTTCAGACCATCAATGAGATTCAGGAAAATACAGTGGGGAAGCTGATGGTGATTGGGAGAACTGTGTGAGGTCCCAAGGCGTCTACTTTGAAGGAAACAGAGGCATCATTGTCTACATTCAATGTTTCTTGTATCTTGTATCTTCTTCAATAAATGTCTCTGTCTTTCATATTGCATGGCTGACTACCTTCTGGACAGAACTCATGCACCTTGATTAGATCATAATTGCCTCTGTTGGCTTTCAAAGACCTTCATGTTCTGGCTCTCTGGCTCCTGCTCACCACTGACAATCCTTTTGTTATTCTTCCTGATAGGTTGTAAAGAAAAGCCTAAGATATATTGAGAACCAATTGCACAGGATATGGCCTGATCTACATAGGTCAGATAAAGCCTGTCAATGGAAGTGGCATTTAACAGGAGATCTGAAGAATAAGGAGGAATTTGGCCAGGAGAAGAGCTGTGGGTGAGGGCATTTTCCCAGTCAGTAGGCATAGTCCATGCAAAGATCCTGAGGCACAAACTTAGCATGGTAGCTGGTTCCTTGTGTCCTGGGTTAACCTCCCTCCAACAGGTTCTGCCCAGCCACAGCCCTACCCTGGAGTTAGCTACTGGACAAGAGAAAGGGAATGAAAGTATTTGTAGAGATCTCCAACCTGCTAGTGAAGGAAGGGGCTGAGGAATGGAAAAAATAAACTAGTGCTCAGAAAATTTAGTTTCTTATTTCCTATTAATTTGGCCAAAGATTCTGAATTAGAAATTAAAAGTATATGTGGCTGTTCTGACATTTCACAATATTCTATGACCTCCAGTCACAGGTGGAGAGAATGGAAAACTTTGATGTCAAAGGAAGTTGTTCTAAGGAAAAGTTTTATATCGTGAGAGCCATTTTCTTATTTTAGTATTAAATGATTTGGAACTTACCATATATTTACTCAGCTAGGCTTAGCAATTACCAAACAGCTAAATGGTCAAGAATTTCCATAAAGTAAAATGCAAATACCTGATATTTATATTTTAAAGTCTACCCTTTCAAACCATCATTATTTTAACCCTCGGGGAAGGGATTTCCTGCTGACACTATGATTTGAATGACAGAAAGAATCAGCCACTATATTTTGTTTCCATTGGGATCACATTATCAACCTGTAATTTCTGCATATTAGAAAATAGCACTTTTTTCCAAATAATGAGCAGTTGGATGATGGCTTTGCCCCCTGCCACCTTATGCTAGTGCCACATACATCCCACCAGAGGGAGGCAGAGACAGAGATTTGTTACCTCTAGTTACTTACAGATTGGACCCTGGGGCCTCTGAGTTTCAGAGCCATGACTTCCAACAGACACAATACTGCCCAGAAGCCCTGCTTCCCTCCTGCTTTCACCCTGACACCTGCTGGACCCAGGAAGCTCTCCACTCCCTCAGATGAGGAGCATTTCCAAACATCTTCCACAGGACTGCTTCCTTTCCTAAGTGACAGGAATACTGTCCTCCAGAGGCTTCAGGACACAACGGGTTGCTTATAGAACTATATTCACAGGGACATGGTTTAATTAAGCTTTTTTCAGAAAAGTCCTGTCTAGACATAATTTGTTCTGAGAGCCTTCAAGCATGCGAGTTCTGAGGTTCTATGTCCAGGTGAACAGTGCTAAATATTTGTGGTTTCAGAATCCCCAGAAGTAACTACATTCAGAATAAGGTTACACCACCTGCACAAACCATCTGACAAGAGAGGCACAGACTAAGAATAGGAATGAGCACTTTCAGCCCTTCAAGGGAGTCTTCCATGTCTTCCATGGAGACAAAAATCACAAAAGAACAATGGTTGCTAAAAGGCTGATTAATTCATTGGCACATACTGTTTTCTGTGGGGATGGTGGGGGTGTAATTTTAAGGAAGAAAGGTGTGAGCTTAACACCCCAGACATGCAGAGCTAAGTTGTGTTCAGTAATGTCCATTAGAGATGCATCATCAATGACAAAAATCAGGAGCTTGGCTAAAAAGGTGGGCAGATTTCCCAAGAAAGAGGAATGGCATGACACAACTTTCCCAATATTTCCAAGAATCAGAGAAACAGAGAAGTCTGGGCTTCCCCCCTAAATGTGTAGAGCTCTGTATCCTCTACAAACAAGCCCCTGAGGCCCAATGGGCTTGATGGTTCTAGTAGTCCTGCCTATGGCCACCTGATATATCACTAGGAAGGACCCAGCTAGGAAGGACCTTGCCCTGGGATGGGTCACAAGCAAGGCAAAGAATCTACATGACACTTCGTAGTTGGATGACATCACTCTCTGTTCAATAGAGAGTGTTCATACCATTGTTCTGGCTCTGCCATAGGCAGGAACAGAATGTGACTGATAATGGCCTTTGGGATGTTAATTTTGCCAAGGTCTGAACAGAACACCATCAAATACACACTGCCCATGCACATGCAGGCCTTATTCTGATTTCCATAGCCTTTATTGTCAACTTCTTAAAGTACCACTCAAAAACTCCCTACTCCTTTCTTTTGTAAGAAATACAATCTTATAGAAAAGTACCAGCATGGAAGTGAGGCAGATGAGATAAAATCCACATTCTGACTAACTGTATGACCTTGAACAAGTCATTCATCTCTTAGTCAGTACAGAGAAAGACAGATATATCAACTTGAAATTTTAAATGCTGGCATGAAGATAAATAATATATTATATACCAAAAGTCTAGCATTTTCTTAGTATGGCCCATCTCAAACTTCTGTTTGACATTAGCTCTTTCTCTCTCTTCCTTCTCTATTTCCATCTCTCTCACTCTCTGTCTTTCTCTCCCTCCTGTTGATATCTGTATAAATGCTTAGGAAAATCCCAGCTATCCTTATATCCTTATCCACATTTCCCAGTCTTTTCCCTTCCTGTGTGGATGAGATATAAACCCTTAAGCTGAGGCATTGCAATTCCTTTTCCTCAAGCTAGCTGGCTTCTTTTGGGTGTCAAGATATTGTAAACTCTCACTGGAGATCTCCAAGTGGCTCTTTTCCAGTGTGGTCTGACAGGGCTATGATAATTTTGGAATTTTTGCCAAAGTGTCTTTTCTTCCCCGTGACCTTCCTGTATTTGTCATTTCATAGGACACATGTTTGTTTTTTGGCAATGAATTCTTTTCTTCCCAGAGCAACAATGAGCTGAAAATTTTATTCAAGGTCCCTCTTTTAGTATCATATTGCTCTATCATCAAATTTCATCAGGGTCACATAAAGAGATTTGATGTTGCCTTTGTGTATGTTGCTGGATGATTGGGGAGGTGGGGAGAAGGAGACTAACAATGACTAGGCCCCTCTGAATACTCTAAGAGGACAATGTGTCAGGGCCACAAGACACTGGGTTAGGACTCTACAGAGGCAGCTCACTCACTACAAGATGGTGCAAACACCCTATTTACAGATGAGCAAACAGAGGCCCAAAGAGCTTATTCAACTGGTCCATGTTTATGCAGTTATCAAGTGGTGCTAAATATATGCAGTGTGTTTTTCCTACTGCAGAATGATGTTCCATCACTCTTCCTCTTTAGAAAGCCTGAAGGTTTAGTGCTGGTCTCTTATGAATTGCTCTGTGTTATGCTGTCTGTGGATTATACACAGAAACTCAGCTGGCTTTGTCAAATTGACAATTGATGCTATGAAGGTCCTGAGGACCATGAATCTTAGAGGATGAACTTTTGCCACTTGACCTGATGTCCCAGGAGATGCCTGAGTGATTGATCTTCTCACTGGGCCATGACAGAGCCCAGTTCAGAGATCGAAGCAAAGGTCTCTGGAGGCATTGGAGCAAGAGTGTGTCCTTCATGAAAGGCATGAAGACAATACCCTTACCTAAAAGGAGCAGTATAATTAACTATAACTAGAAGATTAAATTAAAATTGGCACACAAACCAAATTTTATGTTAAGATTTTATCCTATGTCCAATAGGACTTAGAGATCTCTTTGGTGCATAATATATACCATGAAAAATAGTGCTATAGCTTATTCTCATTCTGCAGCTGATAGTCATTTTTTAAATTCTCACAATAGATACAATATCAGGTTATTTTAATTAGTTTTTCTATTAAAACACATTTGCAAGTATAGTCTGATTTAAAACTAATGGAGTCATAGTTTGTAAATGCTCAGTTAAAGATTTAGGTGAATATTATTGTTCCATCAGTGATTGTGCTGAAAATTTGTTCATGGAAATTAGATTTTTGATGCTGCTTCATTTCCCAGGTGGCACATTATCATATCTTTAGCTCCATTTTCCACTGGGTTGTTGCTGCAGCCTGGCCTCAATGTCAAAACAATTGGGAAAACAGTATCATATTATAAACAGACTCAGTGTCACCTTGCTGCCATTTAGGAAAGGTGACACAATTTTCAAGGTGCAATCTCATCATGCCAATGACCTTACACAATGGTCACACCCCTGTGGGCTGACTGTCCCCTGCCTAGGTCCTGAGTGATTTAAAACCACATAGGACAGAGGTTTGAAATCTGTGACTTGCTGGGATAGATGGGGCTGGCAGAGGCAGCCCTGAAATTGTCAATGCATAATTGCATCTGTGCCAGCTTATCATTATTCACTGAGGGCTGCACAGGGATCACATTAATACACTGACAGCTGTCTCCATAGGAGAACAACTGGGTAGAAAGTCATCCTCACTTAGAAATGATTCAGTACCCAACCAGGGTGGAGAGACAAAAGCCAATCTCCCCTAAATCCCTCTCCACTTCTCTTTCTCTGATGCATCTTCATCAGCTCACTGATTATAGAGCAAGGGATGCAGGGGTATTTCGTTTCCATAAACCCTTCTAAGGAGGGACTCTGGCATGCTAGACTGTATCAGAATGGGCCACTGAGGGTGTGTTATATTTGTAAATGTGTTCTATAAGCATTTGGGGAGAAAGAACAGCCACTGGGTGCTTTGGACTTAAACTCATGGCCAGTAAAACTCTGATGTAAATGGTCCATTTTAGCAGGAGAGGGAAGATGCTGGGACTCAGAGCAAATGGAAGGGTTGACATTGGATGTGATGCTGGAGGCATAGGTGTTTTCTTCAGACAAATTCTACAAGAATATGCTTTGAGGTGGGGTTTTTTGTTTGTTTGTTTGTTTGTTTAGATAGGAACTAGGATGAGAAAGTGGACTAGCAATACCAATAGAATTGCTGTTATGATAGAGTGAAAATGAAGACAGGAGTTATGTGTTGGGAGACCAACAGAAACAAGGATAAATCTTCCTTTTCCTCTGAAAAAACTTGGCTGAAAGTGGGGTGATAAGGACCCAGAAGGGAAAGAAAGAGAGCTGAAAACAAAGCAGGACATCTTTGAAGGAAGCCCAGGGCATAACCTGTGCTGCTACTAAGGTAAGCAGTGAGAAGGCCAAATTAGGGCTTCACTCAGCACCCACCAGCAAAGCTGTCCTGGCCATCACAGAAACTCACAGATCTTTTTCAGGGTGAGTGGGCCACAAGGAGCTTGATGAAGAAGTGAGGAGGAAGTACTTGCAGCTTATCTTCTACCAACTCTACACCAGACACAGCTATCAGAAAGCTGTGACTGGGCTCATATAACCTGGGTTCAAAAGTTGGCCCTGCCACTTGCTACCATTTATTTGGTCAGAAACATTCCCTGCCTGTGGAAAACCTGGAGATATGCCACTCAGCTTCCCCTGCCAGAACAGACTTGCCAGTCAGGTAGAGGGGTATGAATAGATGATAGCCTTCAGCTATTAGTAGGGTTCAGCTAGGCTTTCAAGTCGATGTCACACTACTCTGGAGGCAGCTCCTGCTAGTGAGTAAGCACAGTAGTAGTCCAAGTGCCTAGACATTTCCTTCTAGGCCAAAGGGAACCTCTTCTAGAGGGCAGTATTTGCTCTCCTCCCCATTGGATGTGCAGAGTCTTTGTCAAGTCTACACAGTGGCCTGATGGCTCCCTTTGCTGTCCTCTGCTCTCCTCTGATCCTTTCACAGGCATTACTCTGCAATAAACTTCTATGCTCCCAACTCTGTCTCAGCATCTGCTTCTCAGAGAACCCAACCAGTGCCACAACTCTATGCCTCCATTTCCTCATATGTAAATCAAATAAAATGAATTTAAAAACTAATTCATTGTTGTTACAAAGGTGAACGGATAATCCTGTACAACACTTAGCACAGCAACATCCCCTGACACAATGTCAACAGACTAAAGATGGGGAAGGTCCAGATTGTTATTTTCTCTAAATGAAGAGCTCTCTTCTATTTTTCTCCAATTGCTTTCAGCATTTGGATGCTTGGGAATGTCCTAGTATCCAAGCCTTTGGCCCTAGGAACTGAGCCTGGTCTTATATTTGGAAGGTGTCTCCTTCTTGAATTTTCTTTCACAAAAGACTTCTGCTTGGCCATCACTTATTTAAAATTTTGCTCCATTATTCAGTTAGAGGAGGCTTCAATAGTCTTGATAGAGGTAACCCAGGATTTGGGAATAAAGATTGGATGCTGTAGAGAGGTTTCCATCCTTCACTTCTGAAATGCCAAGCCCAGAGTTCCAGAGCAGGCTGAGAAGCACTGTGAGATATTCCTTATACTGACACTCAACAGGGGATTACTACCAGTTTATAAGTCAAATAGATATCAGAGACTACAGGAAGGCCTAACTAGAAAGGATTAGAGTTTTATGACTACTCTGAGTTCTTGATGTAGAAAATAAGAATTGCTACATGCCATTCTTATGGACAAAAAGAACCTCAGAGGCTGCAACAATCTTTGAGAAACACAGGGGAAAAAATTTGTTTCCCCCAGACACTGCCAGCCCCAGAACAATAGTCAGAGTCATGGTCATAGAGAGAGAGCTAGAACTATTTAAGTTCTAGTTCCATGATCCAGTCTATACCACAATGCCATGACAGTAACTTAATCTTCCATTTTTTCCTTCTTTTTTTCCATCTTTCTCTGCCTTTTCCACTTTCTCCCTCCCTTCCTGACTTTATTTTTTTCTTCTTTAACTGCCTTAATTTATGCATTTAAGAAATTTTACTGATCTCTTGCTAGGTCCTAGGTCACATAAATAAGATATTGTAGATACTATGAACAAGTTTATTGTCTAAAAATCATTAGACAAAAAAAAATAAGGTAATACAATTTGGGACAGTTAGAAAAGGCTTCACAGAATATGTAACTTAAGGAATAATTAGAAGCCTTCAAGGCATACTGGAATAGAGTGATGGTGGTGGTAGGGGAACGGAGATAACTTCAAATCAAAGTGAACAGTACAAATATAATTGTAGAACTGTGAAACACTGTGTCTTTGAAACAGTCCACTCATGGCAGGACTGCATTCAATGAGCTGGTAGCCCTGTGAGCCACCCATCCAGTGGCACAGAATCCATATTATGCCTGGGAGTTTGTGAAGAACACTGAATTATGTTTAACAGGGCAGGATGAGAGCCTAAAGCCTAGCGGGTCCTTTCTGGTCTTCGTAAGCCCGTGTTTGTCAGTGTTAGTTTACATCAGACTTACTAGTATAATCTTTCCAGAGAGAAAGAAATCCTCCAACTTAAGTGGATTCCCTCGCATTGTTTTTTCCTCCAAGTAGTTGTATGCACTTAAACCTATGAACAACCACTGATTTGTGTGTAACTCAAGAAAATGTGGCTAAATGAGCCAACTATTACGGAAATTGAAAAAACAGGAAATGACAAGGATTCACAATTGAGGTAAGCTTTTTTTTAATGTATGATTACTGTCATTGGTGACATTTCAGAGAACTTGTGAGCTGAAGCATGTTTTTGGCAGTGGCTTGGGCTGCTCATGGCCAAATCATTCTCTCACCCTCTTTGTAATGTACATGGGCCCTTATAAATCACACCCAATTTCCAGCAGGTTCTGCCTTTGTTTTTTCACTCACTTTATAAATTTCTCATCTCTTTGAAATTCAACAAAGTTCTAAATTCATATAATATTTTGACTGAGCATATTTAGTGGATTGATGTTTATATAAATGTTTTCGTAATTCACAGATAACTGAAGTTTACTGCCACACACGCAGCCTCTTTTTCTTGCATTGCGCCATTGCCTATCTGCTCTCTGGTAGAGTTTTTGTCATTAGGAACACCACAGTATCTGTCTCAAACTCACCAAGATTACCATCACTCTGAGCCTTCTAGCAGTGGAGTGGTTTGCCACATTCTGTTGGAAGTAAAGCCTCTACTCTGTTCATTTCTCTGGATTATTGTAGAAATGGCTCAACCTTCTTGCCTCACCTACAGGACAGGCCCATTGATAGCCACTCAATGAGGTTATCTTTACAGAAAGTCAAATATTTGCTTGAATGCTGCTGTTATAACTCCCAACATTTGTTGCATTGAGCTATGTCTGGATCTTCACAAAATCCTACTGAGGAAGAAGAAAAGCGTCTTTTATATTCACTCCTATATTACTTCAACCCTCTTTTCATGCTCTCTGTCCCCCTCTCTCATCTTTTTCTTTAAACAACACACACACACATACTCACAATCTCCCCATTTTCTCTATATTCACTGTATGCCTCCTTGACTGTAGAGGAAAACAAGAAAAAGCATTGGCATCTACCAAACCTGTCTCTTGAATAGACTAATACATCTGTCCCAACATGCTTGATAGGAAGCAGGTTTATAGAAGATTTTTAGATTTTCTAGAGAATGAGTCTTTAGGAACTAGTCTTTATTTGATGCTAAGCTCAGATCCTCAATACACAGAAGCAGTGTGGTCGCTGGGATTTTTAAAGAACATCCACCAAATAAGGCCACTGGACAATCTCATGTAGAAGGAATATTAGACAAGCATCCCAAATGTGAATATCATCAGTTCATGACCTTGGGAAAGTTAGTTAAGTTGTCCCTGCTTAGGTTGATAAGTGGAATGATAATCACATCATCTTTACCATAGGACTATTATGAAAATGAAATGAAAAACAGAAAATACACCAAGTCCCTTGCACAGTGCTTAGAACATGGCAAGTGTTCCCTAAATGTTTGACATTATCATTTCTGTTTTCTAGCTTGACAAAAAAATTGCATAGTTTACAGTCACAGGAAAAAATAGAATTCTAACATATGCCTCACAATTTATACTACAAATTTACTGTTCTTTTGACAATTCTGTAATTTCCAAGTGTAGTTGTATTCATGCCCCTTGGCCTCTCGGTTTCAGGCTAGGATGGTAAGGGGAAATCATTCCCCTGGTTTCCCATTTCTCTAATACAATATGAATGGCCCAAAGATCATGTTCAGTCTAATGTATCAAGCAATCTGTTCAGTGTTTTACTTTTTCACAAAATGAAATGTTAATGCTTGAAAGATCATTTACATATGGCCTACTAGTTATTTAAGAAAACAGCAATTAAACATGTTGAGATAATTAACAGTGTGTACATGAGTAACAATGCTTTTTAGATGCTAGGCATTAATGGAGTAGATGCCAAATAAATGTAATCTGACACTTCAGTTATGATTTCTTTGTTAATTATATTAATTTACAAATTTAAAACAACAGTCCCATTCATTCAAACAAAATTAGTATTTTAAAAGTTGAAATAATTAATGGATAGGGGAAGTCTCCACTATGAGGACAGATGTGATGGATTAACCTTATTTTCTGTCCCCACCAGAGGACAGTGTTATTAAGGACAAGACATAACCTGCTACGTGGCAGGGTGGTCCACAATGGCCTCAGCCAATACTTTTGTACACACAATTTGTTTTCAAGCTAACTTGCCTTCTGGTATTCAGCAAGTGGAATTGCTCTGCAGCTGTGATTCATGCACTCTTTCCTGGATCTGAGTCCTGCTTTGACCCCACAGTACAGATTCTAAATGGAACACATAGAGACATCTGTGCAAACTCTCAGTATAGCTCCTGGGTTGCCTGGCCTAGGGTTATGTACCTACCAGATCAGCAGATGAGGGGATTCTCATATTCACTCATATTCACATTTCACAAGCCCAGTACTGCTCCCAAGATCATCATCTATTTCTGAGAGTAGTGATCACCAGCACAACAACTGGAGCATCCAAGAACACATGTTCTTCTAGTGTCTACTGAACCACTGGAACATGAAACAGCCCTACTGAGAGCAGCCTGAGTTAGGGAAAAAACCTTGGACTGACCATTTCCACCACTTAGTAGTTGGGTGGTCTTGGACAAGATTATATGCCTTAGTATTTCTAAACCTGTAAAATGGGGATCATATATTTTTATCCACTTCATAGAATTATTTTGAGGATTAAAATGAGATAGAGCCGGAGGGGGAAGATGGCGGCAACATAGGTGGGAGTGGAGTCCACTTCCCCTCAACGCCAGTGAAACACCTAGCTGATCTGAGGAGCAGAGCGAACAGCCAACAGTATTCCAGCATATACGAAGATCAGAGACCAAAGATAGAGGACACTGAAAGATCTGACGGTAAGAAGAGTGCTGAAGGACAATAAGGTCCACGGGACCCAGGACCGCGCGGTACAAGGACGGCAGAAGCGCCAGCCCTGGCGCAGGGGCTGCGGCAGGAGTCTTGGGAGAGGGCCAGGCTGCACTGTGAGCAGCCAGGTGCTTGATTAGACCAGGGGGGCTTGAAAAGGAGGAATTTCTCAAAAAGAAAAAGAAAATAGAGACACTCAGGGGCTAATTAGAGAACTCTCGGTAGTAACCGAGGCCCCTGGCGCCCCTCCCCCCTCCGCCCCTGGACTGCTACGCTCACCTGAGGTCCGGTCGCGCGTGCGAGCAGATTAGCAAACGGGACCCACACTTGAAACCCCTGAG
The DNA here is from genome assembly GCF_022682495.2 of Desmodus rotundus. NCBI lineage: Eukaryota > Metazoa > Chordata > Mammalia > Chiroptera > Phyllostomidae > Desmodus > Desmodus rotundus. The sequence goes on from NC_071390.1 coordinate 63,044,860, forward strand.
GGGCGCCCACACCTGAAACCTCCGAGATAATTTGGACCAGAGTCTAGCTGCTCCACCCACAGGCCCAAAACCTCCGAACCGAGTGCCGCGTGATTCAGTCCCAGGGCGGCCCCGCCCGCCCGAGAGACTCAAGCCCAGGGCGGCTGGATCGGGCCCCCAAGCACAGAGCCTGTGGCTCAGCGGGCTGCGCGCGCTCACCAAGCACAGGGCCGGCTGGGTGCCTGTTTTCTAAATACAAAGCTGCTGGCGAGTGTCCTAACCCCAAGGCGGCTGAATCCGCCACCTGTGCGCCAGCGTTCCAAGCCCTGGCGGCTCTATTGGTCCGCAGGCTGCGCGCTCAGGGCACAAAATAACGTCACAGACCCAAAGCGGCTGGATTCCCCTGCTGCGCGCGCACGCGTCACAAGCCAAAGCGGCTGGATTGGCTGATCAACGGACTGATTGACTGCCAGGGACCACACTTACAAAACAGCGAAGAGTGTGACCCAGGAAGAGAGAAAAGTGAAACCAATCGTTCCAAACACCCCCTCCCGTTGCACAGACAGGACACCAGCAGAAATAACCTGACCGGTCTAAAGCCAACAGAAGGTTGTTGTTGTTTTTTTTTTGTTTTTTGTTTTTTTTTTATCCTTTTTCTTTTTTTTCCCTTTCCCCCTGAATTCCTTCTTCCTCCCTCTTTTTTTCTTTTTTTTCATTCCTTCTTCCTCCCATCCTTTACCATTTTTATGCCTTCTTCCTGCCTTCTTTTATCTATTTCTATGTTTTAATTTTTGCTAAAATTCCTTCTTATCTTGCCTCCGATCTTTCTTTATTCCTTCTTCCCTCCTTCCTTCCTTTCCTCCTTTCCTATTTCCTTTTTCCCTCCTTCCCATCTTTCTTTTGGTTTGTTTTGTGTGTGTGTGTGGTTTTTTTTTTTCTTTCTTTTCTTTCGCCCCCCCCTTTCTCTTTTTCCCACAGGTGAGACAACAAAACCTGGAGTGCTGAAAAGACTATAGTTAGACCGTGTTAAACACATAAACGTCAGCTCAAGACCAGTGAGCACAGGAGAGTAAGGAGACAGCACCAACGAATCCCATTGGCATTCTACCATAGAAGTTCATATCATAAATCCAGGGAGTCAGAACAAAGCAATTTAAGACGCAGAGGCCAACAAGAAGAACCTCACAAACAATGGGAAGACAAAGAAACAATTCCCAAATGAAAGGAAAGGAGGAAGTCTCAGAAAGAATACTAACCGAAAAAGAGGCAAGTCAACTATCAGATACTGAGTTCAAAGCAATGGTCATCAGGAAACTCACTGAGCTCTCTGAGCTCAAAGAGAACTACCAGAAACTACAAGGAAACTACAATGAACTCACTGCAAACTATATCAACATGAAAAAGGAAATAGAAAATATCAACAAGAGCCAAGCGGAAATGAAGAATACAATTTCTGAATTGAAGAACACAGTAGAAGGAATTAAAAGCAGACTTGATGAAGCAGAGGATCGGATCAGCGAGCTGGAGGATAAAGTAGAAAAAAACACCCAGAAGGAGCAAGAAAAGGAAAAGAGGCTCAGAAAGAATGAAGAGGCAATAAGGGAAATGCAGGACAACATGAAACGTAACAATATCCGTATAATAGGAATACCAGAAGGAGAAGAAGAAGAGCAAGGGATAGAAAACCTGTTTGAAAAAGTAATGATGGAAAATTTCCCTAATCTGAGGAGAGAAAAAGTCACCCAAATCCAGGAAACACAGAGAGTCCCAAGCAAGAGGAACCCAAAGAGACCCACTGCAAGACACATCATAATTAAAATGGCAAATTTCCAAGACAAAGAGAGGATCTTAAAGGCAGCAAGGGAGAAAAAGGAAGTAACATACAAGGGAGCCCCAATAAGGTTAGCAACTGACTTCTCAATGGAAACGCTCCAAGCCAGAAGAGAATGGCAAAAAATATTCCAAGTATTGAGAACCAGAGGCCTGCAACCAAGACTACTTTACCCAGCAAGGCTCTCAATCAAGATAGAAGACCAAATAAAGAGTTTCCCAGACAAAAAAAGTCTAAAAGAATACAGCTCCATCAAACCAGCTCTGCAAGAGATGCTAAAGGGACTGCTTTAAGGAAAGGAAGGAAAAGAGAAAGACAGAGGAACACAGGTAGGAAATAATGGCAATGAATAACTACCTATCGATAATAACCTTAAACGTAAATGGATTAAATGCTCCAATCAAAAGACATAGAACAGCTGAATGGATAAGAAAACATGACCCACACATATGCTGCCTACAAGAGACCCATCTCAGGACAAAAGACTTACACAGACTGAAAGTGAAGGGCTGGAAACAAATTTTCCAAGCAAACGGACAGGAAAAAAAAGCAGGGGTAGCAATACTCATATCTGACAAAATAGACTTCCAAAGAAGGGCCATAAAGAGAGACCCAGAAGGTCACTTCATAATACTCAAAGGAAGAATCCACCAAGAAGACATAAACATTGTAAATATATATGCACCCAACATAGGAGCACCCAAATACATAAAGAAAATATTGGAGGATTTCAAGAAAGATATTGACAGCAACACAATTATAGTAGGGGATTTTAACACCCCACTATCAAAAATGGACAGGTCTTCCAAACAAAAGATCAACAAAGATATTGTGTCACTTAACAATACCTTAGAGGAAATGGACTTAACTGATATATACAGAGCTTTTCATCCCAAAGAAGCAAAATACACGTTCTTTTCAAGTGTCCATGGAACTTTTTCAAAGATAGACCACATGATAGGACACAAAGCAAGCCTCAACAAATTCAAGAAAATTGAAATTATATCAAGCATCTTCTCTGACCACAAGGGTCTGAAACTAGAAACCAACGCCAAGGGTAAAAACCCAAAACACTCAAAAGCATGGAGACTGAATAGCATGCTATTAAACAATGAATGGGTCAAGAACGAGATTAGGGAAGAAATCAAAAACTTCCTGGAAACAAATGAAAACGAACTCACAACAACCCAAAACCTATGGGACACAGCAAAGGCAGTCCTGAGAGGGAAGTTCATAGCAATACAGGCCTACCTTAAGAAGTTAGAAACAGTTCAAACAAACAACCTAACCCTATACCTACAAGAACTGGAGGAACAACAACAAAGACAGCCCAGAGCAAGCAGAAGGAAGGAAATAACCAAGATCAGAGCAGAACTAAATGACATAGAGACTAAAAGCACAATTGTAAGGATCAATGAATCCAGGAGCTGGTTCTTTGAAAAGATAAACAAAATCGACAAGCCTTTAAGTAGGCTCATCAAAAAGAAAAGAGAGAGGATCCAAATAAACAGAATTAGAAATGAAAGTGGAGAGATTACAACTGATACCACAGAAATACAAAGGATCGTAAGAAATTACTATGAAGACCTGTATGATAAGAAATTTGAAAACCTAGATGAAATGGACACATTTCTAGAAAAATATAATCTTCCAAAACTGAATGAAGAAGAAGCAGAAAACCTGAACAGACCAATATCAGCAAAGGAAATTGAAGCAGTCATCAAGAAACTCCCATCACACAAAAGCCCTGGACCAGATGGTTTCACAGGAGATTTCTACAAAGCATTTAAGGAAGAACTAACCCCTATCCTTCACAGACTATTCGAAAAAATCCAAACTGATGGAAGACTCCCAAACTCTTTTTATGAAGCCAACATCATCCTAATCCCAAAACCAGATAAAGACACAACGAAGAAAGAAAACTTCAGGCCAATATCGCTGATGAACATAGACGCTAAAATTCTCAACAAAATATTAGCAAACCGCATCCAGCAATATATTAAAAAGATCATCCACCATGACCAAGTGGGATTCATCCCAGGGATGCAAGGATGGTACAATATTCGCAAATCAATAAACATAATACATCACATCAACAACATCAAAGACAAAAATCACATGATCATATCAATAGATGCGGAAAAAGCATTTGATAAGATACAGCACCCATTTCTGATAAAAACACTCAGCAAAGTGGGAATAAAGGGAGCAGTCCTCAACATAATTAAGGCCATATATGAGAGACCTACAGCCAACATCACACTCAATGGACAAAAACTTAGAGCTTTCCCACTAAGATCAGGAACTAGATAAGGATGCCCTCTCTCACCACTCCTATTCAACATAGTATTGGAAGTCCTAGCCACAGCAATCAGACAAGAGAAAGCAATAAAAGGCATCCAAATTGGAAAGGAGGAAATGAAACTGTCACTGTTTGCAGACGACATGATAGTGTACATGGAAAACCCTATAGACTCCACTCAAAAACTACTCGACCTAATAAATGAATTTGGCAAAACAGCTGGATACAGAGTCAATACCCAGAAATCAAAGGCATTCCTGTACACCAGCAACGAAACTGCAGAAACAGAAATCAGGAAAAAAATCCCATTCGATATAGCAACAAGAAAAATAAAGTACCTAGGAATAAACCTAACCAAGGAGGTAAAAGACCTGTACTCAGAAAACTACACAACACTGAAGAAAGAAATGAAGGAAGATACAAACAAATGGAAGCATGTACCATGTTCATGGATTGGAAGAATCAACATTATCAAAATGGCCATACTACCCAAAGCAATTTATAGATTCAATGCAATCCCTATTAGAGTACCCATGACATATTTCACAGATATAGAACAAACATTGCAGAAATTCATATGGAACCATAAACGACCTCGAATAGCTGCAGCAATTTTGAGAAAGAAAAACAAAGCAGGAGGGATCACAATACCTGATATCAAACTGTATTACAAGGCCACTGTAATCAAAACAGCCTGGTACTGGCATAAAAACAGGCACATAGACCAATGGAACAGAATAGAGAGCCCAGAAATAAACTCAAGTCTATACGATCAATTAATATTTGACAAAGGAGGCAGGAGCATAAAATGGAGCAAAAACAGCCTCTTCAACAGATGGTGTTGGGAGATCTGGACAGCTACGTGCAAAAAAATGAAACTCGATCACCAACTTACGCCATACACAAAAATAAACTCAAGATGGATAAAAGACTTAAATATAAGCCGTAACACCATAAAAGTACTTGAGGAAAACATTGGCAGGAAAATCTCAGACATTCCACGCAGCAACATCCTCACAGACACATCCCCTAAAGCAAGGGACATAAAGGAAAGAATAAACAAATGGGACCTCATCAAAATAAAAAGCTTCTGCATGGCTAAAGAAAACAGCACCAAATTACAAAGAGTACCAACAGTATGGGAAAACATATTTGCCAACGATACCTCAGACAAGGGCCTGATCTCCAAAATATATAAAGAACTCACTCGACTCCACTCCAGGAAGACAAACAACCCAATTAAAAAATGGGCAAAGG